>NC_016088.4:19548984-19862452 GCF_000004515.6 Glycine max
AAGCTGAAAGCTTGATTTACCATGTGGTCCATACCCAAACCTATTTGCAGAATGCCAAAACTTGGTCTTGACTGCCATCGGCCATGTCTGGTGTGAATGGCAAAGGGGTGCGGATAACAATAAGGTATCTCCGCGTACCATGTCTGCAGAATGAACACACTTGGTCTCAACGTGCCTCCGGACACGACTGTGTCCGAATGGTATAGGGGTGCGGATAACCGTAAGGTATCTCCGCGTATCATTTGTGCAGAATGACCAAATTTGGTCTATGCGTGCCAACGGACACGACTGTGTCTGAATGGCAAAGGGGTGCGGATAACCGTAAGGTATCTCCGCGTATCATGTGTGCAGAATGACCAAACTTGGTCTCTGCGTGCCAACGGACACGACTGTGTTTGAATGGCAAAGGGGTGCGGATAACCGTAAGGTATCTCCGCGTATCATGTGTGCAGAATGACCAAACTTGGTCTCTGCGTGCCAACGGACACGACTGTGTCTGAATGGCAAAGGGGTGCGGATAACCGTAAGGTATCTCCGCGTATCATGTGTGCAGAATGACCAAACTTGGTCTCTGCGTGCCAACGGACACGACTGTGTCTGAATGGCAAGGGGTGCGGATAACCGTAAGGTATCTCCGCGTATCATGTGTGCAGAATGACCAAACTTGGTCTCTGCGTGCCAACGGACACGACTGTGTCTGAATGGCAAAGGGGTGCGGATAACCGTAAGGTATCTCCGCGTATCATGTCTGCAGAATGACCAAACTTGGTCTCTGCGTGCCAACGGACACGACTGTGTCTGAATGGCAAAGGGGTGCGGATAACCGTAAGGTATCTCCGCGTATCATGTCTGCAGAATGACCAAACTTGGTCTCTGCTTGTCATCGGCTCTGGATGACAAAAGGGTGCGGATAACCGTAAGGTATCTCCGCGTATCACCAGCTCTTGAGTCATGGCGACAAAAGGCGGTGTGGTCGACAAAAGCGAGGCTCTTGCTCCTACGTATCCTCCAATGAGGAACTCAGACCTACGTAGTTCTGGATAACTCGTGAGACTTGAAAAAGTCTCGTTGTTTTCTCCACTAAAATGCAAACATGCTTTAGCAAAGAGACAAATATTCCAACTGATTTAGAGCAGCATATGCTTTTTTAAGTGAAAAACAATGCGTCTACCGGGGAAGGAGAGTCTGCTGATGAAATCTCCCATAACCATAAATGAGATTTTGGATGTTAGCATTTCGTTTCTAAATGACCATTTAGAGGAAACACCGGGTTCGACAAAAATAGAAGAAATCACTCAAAGTGTATCAATCTCGCACAGGTAAGTGTTTCATCCTAATTCCAAACCATAGATATGTCATGACTTGACTTTGCAAATTATTTCCTATCAAATCAAAAATTACATGCGTGATCATGGATCAATAGGACTTCCCTTGGGAATGGGTTCTTTTGGTGGTTTCTTCTTTCGGTTTTTGTGTGTTTTTGGCTTTTTCTTTTTCCTGGCTTTTTCTTTTTCTGTTTTTTTTTTTGTTTAGTGCGGGGCGAGAAAAAAGGGTCGCTAGCGCACAGGATTTTGGTTGGTAATTAAAGGGAGAAGACCATTTTAGGTCGTGGTTTCCTTTCCTTCCTTTTTGTTCATTTGGTGACAATTCTGTATTGTTCAGATATTGTCTGGTCAAAAGACCTTTCTGCACATTTCTTCTATTTTCTTTCGATCCTTGATCAGGAGCTTTCTTTCCTTCTTTTCTCTTTTTTCTTTCTCCCATTCTTTGATTGGGAATTTTCTTTCTTTTCTTTTTGCTTTCTCCCACTCTTTGATTGGGGAATTTTCCTTCTTTTCTTTTTGCTTTCTCTTTGATTGGAAATTTTCCTTCTTTTCCTTTTAGCTTTCTCTTTGATTGGAAATTTTCCTTCTTTTCCTTTTTGCTTCCGAGGGTAAGGATTACGGTGAGTCAGGATTTTGGCTCAAGGTTTGTAGAATGGCTAGACATGATACATGTCGGGGTTTGGTTTGGCTCAAGGATAAAAGGGTTGCCTTACATTATTTCCATGACACAAAATGCAAAAATGATGATTTGGAAACTTTATGCAAAACTGGTCATGCATGCACCTATGCGGACACTCAAGTGTCAAATTTTTATGGTCATGTGATGCTAGGGCTCAGGATTCATTTCCTCTATTTTTAATCAACCCAATGTTTCCAAAATATGTTCTTTTATCAATTTGTGCATTCATCCGAGTCCATTTCGGGCGTCCGGGAAATTTCACAGCATTCACCCTTCAGGCGTAGACACATTTTCCAAAAATTGGTTATGATCAATGAATTTTTTCAAAGAAAAGTTGGAAATCGTCTCTTTTCAAAAGCATGTTGGTTTTTCAGCTTGACAACTTATTTTTTCTTTTTTTTTTCTTCTTTTTTTTTTTTTATCATTTTCATTTGTTTATTTCTTTTTCTTGTTTGTTTTTTTTTTTCTTTTTTTTTTTTCTTTTCATGAGGTATTTCGCTACCTAAACATGTGTATATTTTTGTGAGGTATTTTTGCTGTATACATGCATATCCAAGGTATCTTGCTACCTAAACATACATATATATGTTTTGTAAGGTATCTTTTTGCTACATACATGCATATCCAAGGTATCTTTCTACCTAAACATACATATATATATTTTGTGAGGTATGACTACCTTCCGAGCTTGTGCTCGTTTTATTTAAATTCCTAGGATCATGAGCAACTAGGTGCGTCCTACTATAAAAAGTGATCAAATAACAAGCATAGATTCAAAAGGTACTAGGTTGCCTCCTAGTAGCGCTTCTTTAACGTCTTTAGCTGGACGCTTATGACTTGTCGGTCACTGACCTAGTACTTTGCTTACCTTTGGCTTTGGACTTGGTCGCCTATTGGTCGGCCGTGTGGTGTAGGCAATACTCAAACCTTTTTGTGGATGAGCAGAGGTGAACTCTAGAGGTGATGGCGGTGCGTCTATTTCCCGCTGCCGGCCACCCCAATGCTGCTGTGGTGTTTCGCCCTGCGCCTATCTGGGGCACAGTACTTCTTGATGAAAGCTCGATTAGTAGGGGGCCTGATGCCCTTGCTGGAGGTGACAGGTACTCCGTAGAACTGACAGAGACCCGTAATTAGAGCTTGACAACTCCAAGACCCTGTTGGACTTCTTCGGGTCCACTAGGTGTCTTACAGTCGCGATCCCTGCAAACAATAGATGAAAATCAGAAATCAGTTGAGCGATGTGCATACTTACCTATGATGACGTGACCTTGCCGGGGGGGTACGGGCACCCTGTAGGACTGATAGAGGCCCGTAACCAGAGCTGGAAACCCCAGGGCCCTGTTGGACTTTTCCGGGTCCACTGGGTGTCTTGTGGGTGCGATCCCTGCAAACAATAGATAGTATCAGAAATCAGTTGAACTATATGCATACTTACCCATGTCGGGACGACACAGACCAACTGATACTTTTGCAGGGGGAGATTGGCATTGCGGTCACTGGGCAGAATGTTGCTAAGTAGCAATGTCATCTATATCTGTGTAAGAGTGGTCATGTTGGTGCGCATGATCCGCACTCTTCTCTTTGCAGCGGCACAGGTGAAATCTTGCCCCGGTATGCATAGTAGCTGTGTGATAGCCTCCCTCTCTGGTTGTGCTCGCACAGTTGGCCGTCCTCCAATATCAGGGGGTGGCCCAGGAACCGTTAAAAGGAAACTACTGGCCCCTTAACCGGAAGTGCAAGTCTCGGTTAAGCATTTAAGGGCAGAGGACCTTAAATTCTTTTAAGGTGTGGATGCCGAGCACACTGAAGATGAGGACACGTAGCCCTCTCAAGGCGAGGATGTGTAGTCCTCTAAAGGTGAGGGCGTGCAGCCCTCTGGTGGTGAGGACGTGTAATCCTCTCAAGGCGAGGACGTGTAGTCCTCTGACGGTGAGGGTAACTAGTACCCAAGGTGAGGGCGTGTAGCCCTCTCAAGGCGAGGACATGTAGTCCTCTGGAGGCGAGGGCGTGCAGCCCTCTGATGGTGAGGACGTGTAGTCCTCTCAAGGTGAGGGCGTGCAACCCTCTGTTGGCGAGGACGTGTAGTCCTCTAAAGGTGAAGGGTACAAATACCCAAGGGTCCACCCTTATGAGAAAGCAAGAGATCGACTCATCGAGAGGGCCGGTCATCCCAAATCCACACGACTGGATATTAGATGTAGGAAATCTATGCAGTTAACATGATTTTTAGGGATGCAGATGCATGCAACCTTTGTCTTGAAATGCGGAAAATGCAGACTTCATATGAAATAATGCAATGTAATGGAAAATTGTACAACGTTCATGACATTCTTTCCCTATTTTGTGATTTTGATTTTGATTTGATTTTTTTGGAAAACACAAATTGACTGTCCTTTTGAAAGAGGTGATAATTCATGCAACCTCATCCCATCTTTTGCAAATCTCTCCGGGAACTCCCTCAGAGTGTGTGTTCTGTTTGATATAGTCACTTGACCATTTTGGAGTGATGGCAATGGATTCGTTTGATGTTTAATCAATCCATTGAATTCCTAGGGTTTGTCCCCTTTTTTTTGTTAAAAACATCGATGGGTGAGAACTTTTGATCGACCCCTATGTTCACTTGAGGCTCATGCACGGTGCCCCTCATTGCCCCAGTGTAAGGCTTTGAGGTATCAATCGTTGCCTTTCGTCATGACCTTGTAGGAGGGAACCTATTGGGTGAATACTTCTAATCTGCCCCTAGGTTCGCTTGAGGTTTTTGCATGGTGCCTTTCGTTGCCCCAGTGTAGGGCTTTGAGGTACCAATTGTTGTCTTGTTTTCACAACCTCGTAGTGAGGAAGAATGAAAGACGCAATTGATTCTTGCAAAAGAACTTTCCAAGGACGAGAAATAGTTGAAGGATTTTTCAGCTGATGGATTAAATCAAATGACTCCTATGTAGAAGCAAGATGTTTTGATGTCTTGATGATGCTAAAGGATCAAGTGCTTCTAAGTTTTATTCAAGACAAGAATCCAAGAAAGTCAAGATATATGATCAAGTTGATTTCTAGAATCTTTTGGAAGAAGTTTCCAAATTGAAAAAACAAAAGGTTTGACCAAAGAATTCTATCATTTCAATTTGAGATTTGCTCTCCGGTAATCGATTACCAGTAGTTAAAAATGTTTTTATTCAAATTTTTAAAACCTGTAATCGATTACGTAAGTCTTGTAATTGATTACCAGAGGGGATTTTCAGAAAATAATTTCCAAGAGACATATCTATTCAAATGTTTTATGAACGGCCATTCAAATGTTTTAAAGAGTGTTTTCATTGCCCAAACAGTTTTATCCTCTCGAAAGATCAAGAGTTTTTCTGAACTGAAATGTCTTATCCTCTCAAAAAGATTCCTTGGTCAACCACTTGCATATTCAATAATGAATTTTGATTGGTCTTCATTGTACAATCTACCTTTTTTACGAGAGACCTCTTCTTCTCTTCTTCTTATTTCTGAAAAGGGATTAAGAGACCGTGGGTCTCTTGTAGTAGAGGATTCTTGAACACAAGGGAAGGATTGTCCCTATGTGCATTGTTAATCCGAAAAGAGAGAGTGAAAGTTTAATTGGGGAATAATATTCGTATCTTAATTCAATCCCCTCTTCTTCTCAAGGTAACTAAGGCCATTTGTCCAACATCCTATTCTTGATAACTCACTTCTCTCTAAAAAGACAAACTTTCCAGGATGATAAAATGAGGTCACATGAACGTCTTGAAAGCACAGTCAATCAAATGTTTTTTTTCTTTTTGAACACTTTTATTTTATTTTATTTTGAAACTTGTTTGTTTTGAACTTTACTCATTTTTTTACGGCACCCCCACCAACGTGCAAGATGAGTAATCTCTGATTGAACGGTTTTGGAAGTCAACACTCAGGAGCGCAGGTTGCTTGAGCAAACAGACCAATGGCTTACACCCACATTCCGGTGAAAGTTGAATAAGCAAACATGCGTTTGTGAGAGGATGAGGGACAAAGATATCAACTTTATCCATTTCATTTAACATTGTAGCTGTGGTTTACAATAATGGCATAAACTTGGAAACCCTGATGAGTCATTAGGGACACCTAACAACAGCTTTCGAAATTGCCCCATGTGTGGCATCTCTTGTCAATGTCAGGATTTACACGCAATTCTCCTCAAATTTCAGCCAGCCCGCATCAATTAGACCTTGCACCTTACGCTTCAGAGCCCTACCATGCTCAATGGAACGCCCCGGGGCTTCTCCGTGACAAGCACACGTTGCGTTCGAGTCGTATTCTCGGAGAAATGGAGGTTGATGAACCTTGGATAGGGTTATGGCTACCATTGAATTATCAAGTAGATATGGGAGCAAGTCAGCATAGGACACTGGAATTGGGGTGAATTCTACAGGCTTTCTCGCTGCAAAATTCGCTTCTTGGTTGGTGTTTTTTGGTTTGTGCTAAAGGTGGTGTTCGTCATTGGAAGTGCGGTAGACAGACTTTGTGGTAGATTTAGGGATGACCTTTGTGGATAACTGGGTGGTGGGTAAGGAGAAAGTTTGTTATTGGCTGAGTAAAGATATTGTTGGGTTGGTGGGAAACTTGGCCGTACAGGAATGGTAGTCACAGCATGGGTTTCTCCCTCATCCTCACCCTCTTTATTTGCCCCAGTTTTCTCAGTCGTCCTAGTAGGATGATCAAATTTTCCTCTTTTTGGACCCACATTGATCCTTTCACTGGCGAAGACCAAATCTGCAAAGCTTTGAGGGTGCGCAGCCCACCATCTTTTCATAGTAGAGTACCGATAATGTGTCTACCATCACGATTATCGTCTCCCTTTCCATTATTGGGGGTACCACCTGGGCCGCCAGATCCCTCCACCTTTTGGGCGTGTTCTTTGAATGATCCGTCCCCCTTTTTGCACATGTTCTGTAGTTGCATCATATCCGGAACCATATCAAAATTGTACTGATACTGCCTAATAAAGGCAACCATTAGGTCCTTCCAAGAATGGACTCGGGAAGGTTCCAAGTTAGTGTACCAGGTAACAGCTACCCCAGTAAGACTTTCTTGGAAGGAATGTATCAACAATTCCTCATCTTTTGCGTATTCCCCCATCTTCTGACAATACATCTTTAGATGGTTCTTGAGACAAGTAGTCCCCTTGTACTTGTCAAAGTCCAGCACCTTGAACTTGGGAGGGGTGATGATATTGGGTTCTAGGAACAACTCTTTTAGGTTAGCAAAGGCATAATCTTCACCTCCTTCAATGGCCCTGAGCCTTTCCTCTAGATGATCCAACTTTCCCATTTCTGCCATAGCATGAGGGTTTTTACTCGCTGTGGAACGTGAGGGTTGTGTTTGTGGATGATATTGAGGGCCCTCCAAAGTGTTTTGCAGGGGTATACCACCAACTGCTTGCCCTTCAGCAGCATATCCGAGGCAAGGCTCGAAGTTGGCTAGATCGTGATGGGGAATTTCATGGGTCTCTTCCACGGTTTAAGAGACATGTGCATGATCAGTTTGGGGTTGCTGGCTTTCAATGGGTACAGGAGTGGAGTTATTGACATTCTTATTGGGAGTGTACGCCACATTGGGTGGCGTATAGTTGAGAGGCAAGCCATATGACGGGAAGGCGTGCTCATTTTGAATTTGCACATCATGGGGGCCGCCCATACTTCCTAAATCTTTGCCTACCATATTTGAGGTTGGACGATTCATTTGCTTGAGGCCAGATGGGGACGTCGGGTTCACCTTAGCAACAACGCTGGTAGTGGCAATTGCAACCGTATTGGCTTCCATTATCTTCTTCACGCTCATCATGGCCTCCATCATTGTGGCCATTTTCTCTTTAATGGCCTCCATGTCGGCCTTCATCTTCTCTTGTATCTCCTCTGCTTCACCCATTACTCTAGCTCTAGCACAAGTTCGGTGAGGACGCCGTAAAGCATGTTTTTTTTTTTTTTTTTTTTTTTTTTTAATAACAATGATTAAGTTCATTTTATTTTATTTTTCAAGGAAAGAATGCAACGAGCAATGCAACCAATGAAAAGCATGGATGTATGCGAATGATGTACAGTTGAAGTATTGCGAATGTTTACGCAGGATATGGGGTTGAATCAATTTAGATTTTCAACATGGTCCATGACATCTTTGTCAAAGTGAAACTGGAAGTAACAAGGACATCAACAATCCTAAATATGTTTGGCAGTAGATGAAGCAGTGATGTGACTCGATTCATCTTTTGCCCCAATTTTGCAAGACGGTTACTTCCATATTTCAACTTGACTTGATGAACCTTTTTGTAAAAGCATGAGCTTGGTTCAACCCTATAATCCAAGGAATGGCAATTCTGATCGCCAATACTTTAACAACATCCCATAGGGATGAATGACTCGGGCATACTTTAAGCTTATGCACGGAAAATGTAATTATGAAATTGAGATGCCCGAAGAAACACCATTTCCTAGTTAACCATGCATTAGGTACCATGTTCAATTATTTTTTAAAGTGAAACGGGTTTATGATCCCAACATGGTGGGCTCGTGGTGTCTAACACATGAAACTAAGAATGTAGTGTGAAGTTTCACGCTTCCCCCTTTTTTGTTTTTGTTTTGTAGAGGAAAACGCAAGGATGAGCAAACATGAAACAAATGGTATGCAATTTTGCAGACCAAAAAGTTTGTTGAACGCATATGCATGATGATGCCATGACTCATGCAAAATGTGAGGCTGGAATATGATAACGGACAAATGCAGGATATGTCCATTATGATGTTATGAAGAGATGCTTATGCGATGCATGATATGAATGCATTTTACGGACACGAGAGCCCGGAAAATTATCTCTTCTTACTTGCGCATTTGGGGGCGCAGTGCCCCATGTGTACAATTAAGAAGGTGATATGGACCTTCCGGCTTCCCGTGACAAAGGACGAGACCAACATACAATGCATGCTAGAGATAAAATGCGGGAGTGACTTGATTCGCACTGATTTTTGGAGTAAAAACGTGGGATAAACTCATTTTATTCAAAAAGTTATAACTAGTCAAGATCTGAGCGACAATACAGACTCCCTGGCGGTTTCTAATCATATGGTCCATTAAGTCTATCATATGTTGACAATAGCTGAGAAGTCCGTGGATCTTCTTGGGGGCGGAGTAGGTGTCCGCCATTGCTTTGGCCTTGGCTAGCAATCGGGGAAGTTATTGACTCCTGTTCAAAGTAAGAGCAAATCGGTCCATCCACATTGTTGCCTCTTGGTGCCATGAATCAATTACCCTCGCCCTTGCTTCGCTTTTTGCTGATATCTTGGCGTACTCATCCTCTAGCCTTTGCTCGTGAGTCGCCGCTAGATTTAGCTTCTCTTTGCACTCATCGATGATGGCCCACATATTCCCTTCAGTCTCACTTTAACTGTTGGGACAAATTTCTTTTTGACCTAAGGCAAGCCTTTAGCTCGTCCTTCCAGACATGCCTTTGACCCTTGATGATTCCTTTCACCTCTTCGGAGCTTGAGCTTACTATTGCTGCCCTATAAAGCCCCTCAAAACTTTGCTGGCACGTGTTCTTCCTTTCGGGCCTTCTTGGTTTCTCGTTCCAAGGCTTCAGCGGTGGCCATATGGACGTCCCTTAGTTCATCATACTCTTTTCAGACTTTGATGGCTATGGACTTGAACTTCTCTTCGACTACTCGGGCTCTTTCAAGCTCTGCCTTTAGGGCTTGTACCTCATCACTTTCTTCCGAAGCTTTAACCTCATCGTCCCTCACAGTCTTTAGATTTGGGAGCCAATCCAATCCTTGGGTTCGGACTCTCAGCCACTTATGATAGCCGCCGATGATCCCATTACTGCTTCCCCTAAGCTCTCTGTCCTTTCTTCACGCCGCATCCCATGCCTTGCGAACTCCTTGGAGTACCCTCGCGTTGTGGTCACTAAAACCCCGTGCGATGAAAGGCGTGATGCTTTCGTCTAATGGCACTCCTCTCATGGGGTAGCCAAGTTGTCTTATGGTGAGAACGGGATTATAATTAATACAACCCCTTGTTCCCATCAAGGGAACATTTGGACATCCTTCGCATGAAGATAGAATCTTGATTCTTCCTTCCTTCTAGCGAGGGAACCAATTAACAGACGCCCCCCCATGCTAGCCAAGAGTTGGTCCCAATTCGCCTTTCCTTTTTCGACGCACGAGCGGTAACCTTGTAGCGGATAGACGAGCCTACCTTCTTGGAGAAAAAGGTGTGAAACCAGCCCCACATAGAGAGCTGGAGTACAGCAAACAATCCTTGCATTGCTTTCTTCACATCTTCGGTCGAAGGTGTCATATAGGTCGGCTAGCATAGCGACAACCGGACTTTCCTTGTGGTTATGATAGGCGAGAAAAACGTCGATCGCTTCCAGGTCCACCAACCCATCCACATTTGGAAAGAGGACTCCCTCGAAAGTCAACAGTGTGAGAATATCTATGAATGGGGTCCACTCGCCTTTATCTGCCAAGATTCTTGCTTTTACCTCCAAATATTTTCTCGGTATTCCGACCATCCCATTTTCAACTTGCCTTTGGCGGTCTAATTCCTACGCCGAGATTTGGACTTTTTTAGAAATTCTGGCCAATGAGGGGTAGAACCCTGAGAAGAGGTATGGTTTCCTTCCCCCTAGAGGACATCCTAGGATCTCTTCAAATTCTTCCACCATTGGTGATAGCTGGAAGTCCCCAAAGATGAAGCACCTCAACGGCTGATCATAATACTGGGCGAGGGAGGCAATTGGTTCCATGGAGACTTCTACCCTAGCTAGGTCCCAAATGCTTACCATAGGCTTTGCGGAAGGCTTGCCGTTGAAGTTGACCCATTAATTGCCCCAACTTTTGTAAACTGGTGACCTCTAAGCTCTTGATTTTGACTTGATAAAACCTCTTTTCAAGCGAAGGCTTTTGACTTGATCCCATGTTTTACTAAAGTGAAATAAAATCTAGTGCGAATCAAAACTCCGACATCTATCATGGGTGGAATGGATGAATGCATGAAGGAATGCATATGACACGGATGCAATCTAGGAATGCGGGGGTCCAGGGAATTTGACCCCTTCTTAGATACGATGTCTAGGGGTAGCAAAATGCCCCAACGCACGTTTTTAAGAAGGCGACACGGACCCTCCGTTGGTTTGTTTACAGTAGGGATCAAGACAGAACCCATATGCAATGCCTATGCAAAAGACACAATGCGGGAATGTACACAGTATGACAATATTTACTGAACATAAGCAAAAGGGTATATGATACTCATGCATGGCAGTGTGAAAAATGGCACGCAGCGTGTTTGCTTCGTGCCCCTATTTAAGGGACCTATAAGGGAGAGAACTAACTAGGCTTTTAGCAATAATCCCCAAGGTAGTTATATCTCTCTTGATGGTTTCTAGAGGTATCATCCCCTTTGAAGAACATATTGTAGCAGTAGGGACTACTAGCAACAATAGGTTTTCAAAGAGAAAAGCTCTAGATGAGGGTTCACTGTAATCAAGCAAGTCGGAGACCTAGCATGATCACAGATTCACCTCCACTCCTTATGTTCCCACGAACCCGGGTATAGGGCCCTTTTTCACTCACAGTGTGTGCAAATAGTGTCGGTGTTTGTGTGCATCAAATGACTAAATATTTACTTCATGCATACATTTAAAACACACTAAAAGCAACAAATAGTTTATATACACAAGAACATGAAACAAATAAAGGGAAACCAACAAAGGAGAAAGTCATGATAAAACATTGCACAAGATTAAATGGCCTAACTCTCTAAAAAAAGGTCCCCAGTGGAGTCGCCAACTGTCGCAACCTACCCTTCGGCAGGAGGGCGACGCGTGACTCGCGGGATGCGTGTTCCACGAAAGGAATACGCGCGGAGTCGCCACCAACGTTTATTTGAGGAAAACGTCGGAAAAACCGGAAAAAGACGCGATCTACGAACTTTTTAAGTGAAAGGTTCGGGAGTTGTATTTACGCACGGGGAAGGTATTAGCACCCCACACGCCCGTCCCAAGGGACGGCAGCCTTTAATCGAACGTGCAAATATGACTTTGATTTTTATGTTCCCTTTTATGTTCTTATATCCTTTATACCCTTTTTATATTTTTTCCTTTTTTGTGGTCGACAAGGGTGTTTCCCTTTGCTCCTACGTATTCCTCAATTTGGGATGAGAAAATCAGACCTACGTAGTTCTTTTGGAACAAAGTGTTTGGTTAAGTTGTTTTTGTCTTTTTTGCAAAATATGTTTTTATTGAACAAAAGGTCATTTAAGGTGTTGAACCATTAAACGGTCTTTTGATTTGGAAAGGGGAGAAACGTTAAGGCATTGGACCATTAACGATCTCTTGTTTTTGAAAGGAGAGAAACGTTAAGGCATTGGACCATTAACGATCTCTTGTTTTTGAAAGGAGAGAAACGTTAAGGCATTGGACCATTAACGATCTCTTGGGGTGGTCGACAAAAGCGGGGCTTTTGCTCCTACGTATCCTCAATGAGGAACTCAGACCTACGTAGTTCTTTCCTATCAAGTGATTTTATTTTAAGAGGTGATCATTTTAAGGCGTTGGACCTTAAAAATGATCCATTTTACTTAGTGAGAAAATGAAATGACAGACTTCAAAAGCCTATTTTTGTGGACGAGCTTGACTAGGCGAATTGATTTTAGCCTTTAGTTTCACTTTAGTTATTAATCAATTCGATTAAGAATGAGAAATCCCAAAGAGAAAACGTCCGATTGATTTTCCGCTTTATTTTACTAAAAGATGTCTTTTTGATTATTATATTATTTTTTACCTCTTTTTGATTTCCAACGTGGTTACGGCACGACCGAACGGTCGGAATTGATTTTAACCGAAGTTAACGGATAATACAATTCAAACGTTCGGTGGAAATTTATTTTATTTTTAAGTTAAGTGAGAAACGACTTAAGTAAAATGGCTTAAGCACGTCAACAGGGGGTATAAAAAGTAAACAAAACGAGAATAAAAATGCACGAAACACAATGTGGACCACTACGGGTACATAGAATGAATCGAGAAGCTTGGTTCGAGGTACTTACCCGTTGAAGATCGAAGAACGATGAAGAACGAATGAAGAACGTCGAAGAACGGTTCAAACCATTGCGAGATTCCTCACGGAAAACGTTACGGAAACGTTTCGGAAGCGCCTCCGCTTAGATTTTCTTCACGGAAACAATTTTTCCAAGCAAATTCGAAAGAGAGAGAAGTGCCTAAGGGGCTGGACCATTTCCTTCTTGCTTTCCTCCCCTATTTATAGCAAAATAGGGGAGGTGGTTGCCGCCCAGCTCGCCCAGGCGAGCAGGGTTGCTTCCTCCAGAAGCAACCGCCTTCTGGAGGAATCTTCTGGAGGGCCCAAATGGGCCTGGGTGCTATTTGCACCCCCATTTTTACTAAGTACACCCCCCTCTGCTGTTTTTTTGGTGATTCTTTTTTCGTAAAGTTACGGAAACTTACGAATTTCGTAACGATACTTGTTTTCTTTCCGTAATGTTACGGAACCTTGCGGATTACATAATCATTCCCTTTTTGACTTACGGAATGTTACGGAACCTCACTTAATTATGCAACGATGCTTCCATTTGATTTCCGATGTGTCACGGAAACTTACGGATTGTGCATCAACATTTTTTTGGTTTTTCGGCACGTCCTGGAATTTCATAAATTGCCTAATGATGGGTGCCAAGCACCTCACAAGGACCAAAGAATGGTCGCATGTCATCAAGCAAAGGTCCCCGGACAAAATTAGGGTATGACACGTAGGAGCAAAGGGAAACACCCTTGTCGACCACAAAAAAAAAACAATATAAAAAGGGTATAAAGGATATAAGAACATAAAAGGGAACATAAAAATCAAAGTCATGTTTGCACATTCGATTAAAGGCTGCCGTCCCTTGGGACGGACGTGTGGGGTGCTAATACCTTCCCCGTGCGTAAATACGACTCCCGAACCTTTTCACTAAAAAGTTCGTAGATCGCGTCTTTTCCGGTTTTTCCGACGTTTTCCTCAAATAAACGTTGGTGGCGACTCCGCGCGTATTCCTTTCGTGGAACACGCATCCCGCGAGTCACGCGTCGCCCTCCCGCCGAAGGGTAGGTTGCGACAGTGTCATATGCATTCCATCATGCATTCATCCATCCCACCCATGAGATATCGGAGTTTTGATTTGCACCAGCTTTTGTCTCACTTTAGTAAGCATGGGAACAAATCAAACCAGCAAGAGGTTCTACCAAGTCAAGGTCAAAAGCCTAGATACCACCAGCATCAAGGAATTAGGGCGGTTGATGGAACCCCTCCAAATGCAAGCCTTCCGCAAGACTTACGGAAAGATCTTAGAGTTAACCATAGCAGAGGTGTCCATAGAAGCCATTGTATCACTTACCCAATACTACGACCAGCCTCTGAGGTGCTTCACATTCGGAGACTTCCAATTAGTACCAACCATTGAAGAATTTGAGGAAATTCTAGGATGTCCTCTCGGGGGAAGAAAACCATATCTTTCCTCCGGGTGTCTCCCCTCTTTGAGCAGAATTGCAACTGTGGTCAAGGATTCAGCAAGAGGTTTGGACCGCATAAAACAGACTCGGAACGGCATAGCGGGCCTACCACAGAAGTACCTAGAAGACAAGGCAAGGGGTATGGCCAATCAAGGAGACTGGGTCCCGTTTATGGATGTGTTAGCTTTGCTAATTTTCGGGGTCGTCCTCTTTCCAAACGTGGATGGTTTGGTAGACCTAGCAGCAATCGACGCTTTCCTTGCCTACCACCATAGCAAGGAAAGTCCGGTGGTAGCTGTCTTGGCAGATCTATTTGACACATTTGACCGAAGGTGCGAAAAGAGTAGCGCACGGATCATCTGTTGCTTACCCGCCCTCTGTGTTTGGTTGGTTTCGCACTTGTTCCGACAAGACACAAGACATCCATGTCCGCTCCTGAGCCATCGCTCGTGTACTGAAAAGAGGAGAATAGATTGGGACCAGGTTTTGGCCGGGATAGGAGGTAGAACAATCAGTTGGTTCCCCCGATGGAAGGAAGGAAAAGAAGGAGTCCTTTTCTCATGTGGAAGATACCCGAACATTCCGCTGGTAGGAACAAGGGGTTGTATTAACTACAATCCCGCGCTCGCTATAAGACAACTAGGGTACCCCATGAGGGGAGCACCGACGGAAGAAAGCATGTCTCCTTTCCTTGTGAGGGATCTCGGCGCACAAAATTCCAAGACTATACAAAGAATCCATAAGGCATGGGAAACCCCGTTAAGGAAAGATCAAGAGCTTAGAGGCATTCGTAATGGCATCATTGGTGGGTACCACGAATGGCTGAAAGTTCATATACGAGGTTTAGATTGGCTCGCCAAGTTAAAAGTCGTCAGCGAAGAGAATTTTGAAGCACCGGAAGAGGACGAAGAAGTCCAAGCTCTCAAAAGCGAGTTAGGAAAGGCAAAACTTGCCAAGGAGAAGTTCAAGTTGGCCGCTACACACGTTCGGAAGGAGTGTGCCGGGTTACGGGAAGAGAATGCAATTACCGCAAGAGCCCTTGAATAGGAGACCAAGAGGGCTCGCAAGGAAGAGTATGGCCGGAACAAATTTCGCGGAGCTCTATGGGGTAGCAATAGTGAACTCAAGTTGCGGAGGGAAGAAAGAGACCGGTCGCGAGCACATAACATGGTTCTGAAAGAGGAGTTAATTGCTTGTTCAAGGTCCAAAAGAAGCTTGTCTCAGCGTTTATGCGAGACGGAGACCAACATGCTAGCTATCATCGCCAAGTACCAAGAAGAGTTAGGTCTAGCCACGGCCCACGAGCATAGAATCGTGGATGAGTATGCTCAAGTATATGCGGAAAAAGAGGCTAGAGGAAGGGTGATCGACTCTTTACACCAAGAGGCAACCATGTGGATGGACCGGTTTGCTCTTACCTTGAACGGGAGTCAAGAACTTCCCCGCTTGTTAGCCAAGGCCAAGGCGATGGCAGACACCTACTCCACCCCCGAAGAGATTCATGGGCTTCTCGGCTATTGTCAGTATATGATAGACTTAATGGCCCACATCATTAGAAATCGTTAGGAAACTTGTATGGTCTCTCAGACCTTGACTGGATACGACTTCCTTTTTGAAATAAAATGAGTTGGTCCCATGTTTCTACTCCAAAAAAGCGTGTGCAAATCAAATCACTCCTACATTTCATCTCTAGCATGCATTTTCTTTCTTTACCCACTCCTCACGTTTGGTTTTTTTTGGGAAAAACACCATAACTAAACGCGCCGCAAGGGATCCCTATCGCACCAGATCCAAATCTAGAACGATGGGTGATCAAGAGGAGACGCAGGAACAGATGAAAGCCGACATGTCGGCTCTGAAGGAACAAATGGCCTCCATGATGGAGGCCATGTTAAGTATGAAGCAGCTCATAGAGAAGAACGCGGCCACCGTCGCCGCTATCAGTTCGGCTGCCGAAGCAGACCCGACTCTCTTGGCAACTACGCACCATCCTCCCTCAAACATAGTAGGATGGGGAAGGGGCACACAGGGGCACGATGGCAGCCCTCACCTGGGATACAACCGAGCGGCTTACCCTTATGGATTGCCGCCCAACTATTCACCACCCGTCTTGCAAGAAGATGCGGGCCACATTGCCTCTCCCGTCCATGAAAGAGAGCCTCCTCAGCAGCACGACGAAGTCCATAAAGACCCTCAAGATTATGCTCGAAGGGATGTCGAGTTCTATCCCCCGATCCCAGAAGGGCCGGCACCAGGCACGTTGCCTCAACCCAACATCGCAGCATCGCCAATAGTTTTGTCCATGGAAGGGCCGCCCCCGGCAACTGAAGAAAGGAGGAAGCTCGATCTCCTTGAGGAAAGATTGAGGGCTGTGGAAGGATTTGGGGACTATCCGTTTGCGGACATGACGGATCTTTGCTTAGTACCCGATGTTGTTATTCCCCCGAAGTTCAAAGTGCCGGACTTCGACAAGTATAAAGGGACGACTTGTCCCAAAAAGCATCTCAAGATGTACTGCCGTAAGATGGGCGCCCACTCTAAAGATGAAAAGCTGTTGATACACTTCTTTCAGGATAGCTTGGCCGGAGCTGCGGTAGTGTGGTACACTAATTTGGAGGCTTCCCGTATCCGTACTTGGAAGGATCTGATTACCGCCTTCCTAAGGCAGTATCAGTACAATTCTGATATGGCTCCTGACCGTACTCAACTGCAGAATATGTTCAAGAAAGAGGGTGAAACCTTTAAAGAATATGCGCAGCGATGGAGGGATTTGGCGGCACAAGTAGCTCCTCCCATGGTTGAGAGAGAGATGATCACCATGATGGTAGACACTCTGCCAGTGTTCTACTATGAGAAGCTAGTAGGTTACATGCCGTCCAGCTTTGCGGATCTAGTGTTTGCCGGGGAAAGAATCGAGGTAGGATTGAAAAGAGGAAAGTTTGATTACGTCTCCTCCACAAATGCGAATGCCAAAAGAGTCGGGGCAACAGGGGCAAAAAGGAAGGAAGGGGATGCCCATGCCGTCTCTTCAACACCCGCGTGGGTCAAACCCCAGCAAACACCTCATGGTACCCATCAGTACGCGCAACATCACCCAAGTTTCTCGGCTCATGCTGGGAACGCCTCTAGTTCAACACCCGTGCAGCCTAAGGCACCCACTCAGAGGGAAGCTCCCCAAGTTCCAACTCCGAGCACGACTCGGCTGGCCGGTAATTCCAACACAACAAGGAATTTCCCTCCGAGGCCATTGCCGGAATTCACCCCGCTCCCAATGACGTACGTAGATCTTCTACCATCCCTCATCGCCAATCATTTGGCCGTGGTAACTCCCGGAAGGGTCCTCGAACCCCCTTTCCCGAAGTGGTATGACCCTAACGCAACTTGCAAGTACCATGGGGGTGTCCCGGGGCATTCCGTCGAAAAATGCTTGGCCCTTAAATACAAGGTCCAACATTTAATGGATGCCGGATGGCTGACTTTCCAAGAGGATCGGCCCAATGTGAGAACCAACCCGCTCGCCAATCATGGACGGGGAGCGGTCAATGCAGTTGAGTCCGATAGGCCGCACAGGTCTAAACCTTTAAGGGATGTGGCAACCCCTAGGAGGTTTATCTTTGAGGCCCTACAAAAAGGAGGTGTGATTCCCCATAGTGGGTGTAAGGAGGATTCCTGTCTGCTACACTCCGGCGAGATGCATGACATGGAGACGTGTTTGGAAGTGGAGGAGTTATTACAGCGGATGATAGATCAAGGTCGACTGGAAGTCGGCATTGAAGGAAAAGAAGAGCAGCATATATGCATGTAATCTACGGAGGGGAGCGGTGTTGTGAAGCCCAAACCCTTGGTGATATACTTCACTAAAAGCGCAGCTTCGCAAAAGCCCGGACACCCTTTGATAGCCAAACCTGTTCCTTTCCCGTACCAAGATAGCCACGCGGTCCCGTGGAGATATACACCTCCGGGGAAGAAGGAAGAAGAAGTCACTGACGTCAGCTCGCTGTCAGCTAAAGTAACAAATATCACGGGACTGAGTGGTGTGACCCGTAGTGGTCGTGTGTTCGCACCTCCGGACTTACCAGTCCAACCCGCCGACATCAAGGGAAAAGGAAAAGTGGTGGAGGAACAAGATGGCGAAGCACCCCACGCTTCGAATAAAGATATTCCAGCAAAGGGGCCCCCGGAGAAAAAGGATGGTAGAAAGGAGGTGTCACTAGAGGAAGCCAGCGAGTTCCTTCGGATAATTCAGCAGAGCGAATTCAAGGTTATCGAACAGCTCAACAAAACCCCGGCTAGGGTCTCGCTGTTGGAGTTACTTATGAGCTCCGAGCCTCATCGGGCTCTGCTAGTAAAAGTGCTGAACGAGGCTCACGTGGCCCAAGATATCTCGGTAGAAGGTTTCGGAGGGCTGGTCAACAATATCACTGCCAACAACTATCTTGCCTTCGCCGAAGAAGAAATCCCCGCCGAGGGGAGAGGGCTGGTCAACAATATCACTGCCAACAACAATAAGGCTTTACACGTATCAGTCAAGTGTATGGACCATATCGTAGCCAAGGTGCTCATCGATAATGGTTCCAGTTTAAACGTGATGCCTAAGAGCACTTTGGAGAAGTTACCATTCAATGCTTCCCACTTAAAACCAAGCTCAATGGTGGTTCGGGCCTTCGACGGCACTCGCCGAGAGGTTAGGGGAGAGATCGATCTCCCTGTACAAATAGGCCCTCACACCTGTCAAGTCACCTTCCAAATAATGGACATTAATCCCCCCTACAGCTGCCTGTTGGGGCGCCCGTGGATCCACTCAGTGGGAGTTGTGCCATCTACACTCCACCAAAAGCTGAAATTCGTAGTGGAGGGGCACTTGGTCATCGTGTCAGGCGAGGAAGATATCTTGGTAAGCTGCCCATCCTCCATGCCTTATGTGGAAGCCGCAGAAGAATCATTAGAAACCGCTTTCCAGTCTTTTGAGGTGGTCAGCATTTCCTCCGTGGACTCCCTCTTTGGGCAACCTTGTCTGTCCGATGCAGCGGTAATGATGGCCCGAGTTATGTTGGGGAACGGTTATGAACCCGGGATGGGTTTAGGCAAAGACAACGGCGGCATAACTAGCCTGATAAATACCCAAGGAAATCGTGGAAAGTATGGTTTAGGCTATAAGCCCACTCAGGCGGACATGAAAAGAAATCTCGCGGGAAGGAAGAACAGTGGTCCGAGCTCGCGTTGGAGACAAGAAAGTGAAGGAAGCCCGCCCTGCCACATAAGTAGAAGCTTTATAAGCGCGGGTCTGGGAGACAAAGGTCAAGTGTTCGCGATATGCGAAGATGATGTTCCGAGTACCTTGGATTTGGTACGACCATGCCCTCCTGATTTCCAGCTGGGAAATTGGCGAGTGGAGGAACGCTCCGGCATTTACGCGACGAGCATAATGTAAACCTTTACGGTTTTAAAAGCTCTATAGTTGGGCCTAGGCTTTAGAGTTTTTCCTTTTGTTAAGGCTTTGTGTCTTTTGTTTTAAATTTATAATACAAGGATCTTTCTTCATCTGTTCCTGGTCTCTACCCGTTCTCATCCATTTGCATGTTTACTTCTTTTTTTGAAACGGCAGATCCGATGACGAGTCCCCCGAAGGTACTAATACCTGGGACCCGCCTATCGACTTCGAGCAAGAAATGAATCAAACGGAGGATGAAGGAAATGAGGATGTAGGACTTCCCCCAGAACTAGAAAGAATGGTCGCCCATGAGGACCAAGAAACGGGGCCTCATCAAGAAGAAACAGAGCTAGTAGACTTAGGAATTGGCAGTGGAAAGAGGGAAGCAAAAATAGGTACAGGTATTACCGCACCTATCCATGAAGAATTAATAATCCTGCTAAAAGACTACCAAGACATCTTTGCTTGGTCGTACCAAGATATGCCCGGTTTGAGTTCTGACATTGTACAGCACCGATTACCTTTAAATCCCGAGTGTTCCCCGGTAAAACAAAAACTGAGAAGGATGAAGCCCGAAACATCCTTGAAGATAAAAGAAGAAGTGAAGAAGCAATTTGACGCTGGATTTCTGGCCGTCGCTCGGTATCCAGAATGGGTTGCCAACATCGTACCAGTTCCTAAAAAAGATGGGAAAGTACGAATGTGTGTAGATTATCGGGACCTGAATCGGGCCAGTCCTAAGGACAATTTTCCCTTACCACACATCGATATCCTCGTGGATAACACGGCCAATTTCACTTTATTTTCCTTCATGGACGGTTTCTCTGGTTACAATCAGATAAAGATGGCGCCCGAGGATATGGAAAAGACTACTTTCATCACCCTGTGGGGAACGTTCTGTTACAAGGTGATGTCCTTTGGACTCAAGAATGCCGGGGCAACTTATCAACGAGCCATGGTAGCTTTGTTCCATGATATGATGCATCAAGAGATCGAGGTCTACATGGACGATATAATTGCTAAATCTAAATCCGAGGAAGAACACCTTGTCAACCTGCGGAAATTGTTCGAAAGGCTTAAGAAATATCAATTAAGGTTGAACCCCGCTAAGTGTACCTTCGGGGTCAAATCAGGGAAATTGCTTGGTTTCATTGTAAGCCAGAAAGGGATAGAGGTAGACCCCGAAAAAGTGAAGGCTATCCTTGAGATGCCAGAACCCCGTACAGAGAGGCAAGTCCGAGGTTTCCTGGGGCGCTTGAATTATATTGCCAGATTCATATCGCAGCTCACCGCCATTTGTGAGCCGTTGTTTAAACTCTTGCGCAAAAACCAAACTGATCGGTGGAATGAGGATTGCCAAAAGGCTTTTGGAAGGATCAAAAAGTGCCTAATGAATCCTCCCGTGCTTATGCCACCAGTACCTGGAAGGCCTCTCATTTTGTACATGACAATCTTGGACGAGTCAATGGGGTGTATGCTGGGGCAACATGACGAATCCGGAAAGAAAGAGCGCGCTGTTTACTACCTAAGTAAGAAGTTCACGACCTGTGAGATGAATTACTCCTTGCTCGAAAGAACGTGTTGTGCTTTAGTATGGGCATCTCATCGCCTAAGGCAATACATGCTGAGCCATACTACCTGGTTGATATCCAAAATGGACCCGGTTAAGTACATCTTTGAAAAGCCAGCTCTCACAGGACGAATCGCCCGGTGGCAAGTCTTGCTATCTGAGTTTGATATAGTCTACGTCACCCAAAAGGCGATAAAAGGAAGCGCTTTGGCAGATTATTTGGCTCAACAGCCTCTTAACGACTACCAGCCCATGCATCCGGAGTTCCCGGATGAGGACATCATGGCCTTGTTCGAGGAAAAGTTGGACGAAGATCGGGACAAATGGACTGTATGGTTTGACGGAGCGTCAAACATTCTAGGACATGGCGTTGGGGCAGTGTTGGTCTCGCCGGACAATCAATGTGTACCTTTCACAGCCAGGCTAGGATTCGACTGCACCAACAACATGGCCGAATATGAAGCATGTGCCCTAGCCGTCCAGGCAGCAATTGACTCCAATGTCAAACTACTCAAGGTGTACGGCGACTCAGCGTTGGTAATCCATCAGCTGAGAGGGGAATGGGAAACTAGAGATCCCAAGCTGATACCCTACAAAGCCTATATCAAGGAATTGGCTAAGACCTTCGATGAGATCTCTTTCCATCATGTTCCCCGCGAGGAAAATCAAATGGCGGACGCACTTGCTACGTTGGCGTCTATGTTCCAGCTAACACCGCACGGGGATCTACCCTACATTGAATTTTGGTGTCGTGGCAAACCCGTGCATTGTTGCCAAGTGGAAGAGGAACGGGACGGAAAGCCTTGGTATTTCGACATCAAGCGATATGTCGTAAGCAAAGAATACCCGCCAGAGATTGCCGACAACGATAAAAGGACATTGAGGAGGTTGGCAGCCGGTTTCTTCATGAGCGGAAGCACACTGTATAAGAGAAATCACGACATGACACTCCTGCGGTGTGTGGATGCTAAGGAGGCAAATCACATGATCGAGGAAGTCCATGAGGGCTCGTTTGGAACGCACGCCAACGGGCATGCTATGGCCAGGAAGATCCTAAGAGCAGGTTATTACTGGCTTACCATGGAAAGTGATTGTTGTGTCCATGTGAGGAAGTGCCACAAATGTCAAGCATTCGTAGATAATGTCAATGCCCCACCACATCCTCTGAATGTCATGTCCGCCCCTTGGCCTTTCTCCATGTGGGGAATAGATGTCATCGGGGCCATCGAGCCCAAGGCCTCGAATGGTCATCGCTTCATCCTCGTAGCGATAGATTATTTCACTAAGTGGGTCGAGGCGGCTTCATATACCAATGTCACGAGGAATGTGGTGGTCAGGTTCATTAAGAAAGAGATCATCTGCCGATATGGTTTGCCAAGGAAGATTATCACGGACAACGGCACCAACCTGAATAACAAGATGATGGGGGAAATGTGCGAGGAGTTTAAAATCCAGCATCACAATTCCACACCCTACCGGCCAAAGATGAATGGAGCCGTGGAAGCGGCCAATAAGAATATCAAGAAGATTATCCAAAAGATGACCGTGTCATACAAGGATTGGCACGAGATGCTCCCCTTCGCGTTGCACGGTTACCGGACTTCAGTGCGAACGTCAACTGGGGCAACGCCGTTCTCATTGGTATATGGGATGGAGGCTGTGTTACCGTTTGAGGTAGAAGTCCCGTCATTAAGGATCTTGGCAGAATCCGGATTAAAGGAATCAGAGTGGGCTCAAACACGCTATGATCAGCTCAACCTCATTGAGGGTAAGCGCTTAACGGCCATGAGTCATGGGCGCTTATACCAGCAAAGAATGAAGAGTGCATTCGACAAGAAAGTACGCTTACGCAAGTTCCATGAGGGAGACCTTGTGCTAAAGAAAATGTCCCATGCTGTCAAGGACCATCGAGGGAAATGGGCCCCGAACTACGAAGGGCCTTTTGTTGTGAAGAGGGCTTTTTCCGGAGGAGCCCTGGTGCTTACCAACATGGATGGCGAAGAGCTACCTTCACCCGTGAACTCTGATGTCGTCAAACAATATTATGCTTAGAAGCTGGGGCAATTAAGGATGTCGCTGCATGTTCTTTATCTTTATGCGTTTTCTGGATTTCCCCCCAGGGATTTCCTGTCTGTTGTATCTCTCGTTACAATCTTTCAAAGGAATGAATGTGGATTCGAGGCTTTTAGTCCTCACGTTAGTTTCACACCTTGCGTTAATCTGTGATCGCCTGAGCCCTTCCGCTCAGTGCATGGGATCCCCCAAGCGCTTAATTAGAATTGAACCTGAACCAACTTTCCCTAAATTTGCTGCGTTTGAAAACATTCATGCATACGCATACGCATACGCATGTATATTGTTGTGGTAAAACAGGGGCAGGATCACCTTGGGCTACCTTCTGGGGTAGAGACAAAACATGAACGGCAGAAACCAATCAAGGTAGGGTAATGACGCGGTCAAGATTGGCCATACCTGGTTGTTTATTACTTGCAGGTACTTAAGGACGGATGCAAGTAGGGATGGGGTCACGACCGACCGATCGTTGCCCCTTCTCTGTGCGAAACAAGCAGAGAATGTCGCTGCAAGGCAGCCCCGTATCCTTTGTATTTTGCAGCTTTCTTTTACTATTTGTTTGTTTTAAAAAGTAAAAAAATAATAAGTAATCAACGCCTAATTCTAACCTAAGTAAGTTCAAGTTAGGCAAGATGCTAATCCATGAGAAGGGAGGGGACATGGTTAATGTTCCCCTCAAAAAAAAAAAAAAAAAGTGCAGGTTAGCTCGCCTGGGCGAGCTGGGCTCGCCTGGGCGAGCCACCCCTGCACCAAATTATAAGAATGACGAAAGGGGGGGACGTTTTTGCATTCAAAAACTTCCTTTCCCCCCTTTCAAAAGCCATACCCACGGGATTGACGAGTTTGCAGCCCTAGGGTCATCCTTTTTCGCATTTTTTGATTCCGTTTTGCGTTTTTGTTCATCACCAACAAGTAAGTGTTCCATCCCTAAGCTTTCTAGCTTTTCATTGGTGTATTTTGATCTCCTTTTGGTGCTCTAAATTGTGGTAATGTGCTCAAATATATGGGGCAATTTTGGTTTGTTTTCTTGCTTGGTTAAGTTGAATTAGAGGTTTGTATGGGATGGCCCTAGGCCTATAATGCATTTTGAAACAATGGGGCATGCCACATTGTCCCCGTTCTCTTGCTATTGTTACCTAAACGCGCGCCCACCAAGTGTTCGGTGAAATGCCTCAACGGCATTAGCGCGTGACTTTTGTAAGGAAACAACCCATGGGGCATCTTGGTTTGTACATATTTTCTATTTTTGGAGTATGTATTCATTCCCGAAAAAGGCTAGAGTAATTGCCCACATGTATCCTAGGCCCAGGAACTAAATTTTATGCACAAAGAACACAAAAGGAGGTGCATATTGGGTAAAGTTACCCTTTTTGGCCAGCAATCAGTTATGGGCCACACTACAATATTTTCCCTACGCCTAGATGTTTAGGAATTTTGCTCATCATGAATGTGTAGGTTTAGAATAGGTAGCAAGATACCTTTGGCAATTTACACTTTGGGTATGATAGCAAAATACTTGGATGTATGTATATATAATTTTTGGTAGTCAAAATGTCTCACAAAAAATATATATAAATATGTTGCATGTTATGTGAAGAAAACATATTACAAAAAGATATATACCTTTTAATTTGAATACAATTTTAGTCAGTGAAGGAAAATATGCTTGAATTTGCATGCGGCTTTAGGTAGCAAAAACTTGAAAAAAAGCATGAAATGTAGCACCTTATTGTGTAGGTAGTCAAGATTCATCATGAAGTTTGTATATGTATAGGTATTAGAAATACCAAGATGAGCGCATGTGCAATTTTTGGTACCCCAAAATGCTTTGAGTATGCATGTATGTAAATCCAGCCAAGGAGATGTGTGTGATGTAAGTAACAAATACACCTTGGAAGTACATGTAAATAATCTAGGTAATGAAGCTACCTTGATTGTATATGGGTGCATTTTTCTTAGTTAATAGGATGTCTTGTGCAAGTGAACGTTCGTAAGGAAATATGTGCATAAGCTTGCCCTAAATTTACATTGATGTTTGTATTTATGGGAGGAGGTTGTATGCCATTTTTGTTTTAAGAATAGTGTCCCACTGGTAAAACTAACTTTCCAAATGTTTGCCTTCGCAGGAAATGGCCCCGAGGAAGCTTGCCTCAAAGAGGTCCAGGAAGGACAAGGCAGCCGAAGGAACTAGTTCCGCTCCGGAGTATGATAGTCACCGCTTTAGGAGTGCTGTACACCAGCAGCGCTTCGAGGCCATCAAGGGATGGTCGTTTCTCCGGGAGCGACGCGTCCAGCTCAGGGACGACGAGTATACTGATTTCCAGGAGGAAATAGGGCGCCGGCGGTGGGCACCACTGGTTACTCCTATGGCCAAGTTTGATCCAGAAATAGTCCTTGAGTTTTATGCCAATGCTTGGCCAACAGAGGAGGGCGTGCGTGACATGAGATCCTGGGTAAGGGGTCAGTGGATCCCGTTTGATGTCGACGCTATCGGCCAACTCCTAGGATATCCGTTGTTGTTGGAAGAGGGCCAGGAATGTGAGTATGGCCAGAGGAGGAACCGGTCTGATGGGTTCGACGAGGAGGCCATCGCCCAGCTGCTATGTATACCGGGGCAGGATTTTGCCCGGACTGCTGCAGGGAGGCGAGTGCGAATCATGCGCACCAACATGACCACCCTGACCCAGATATGGATGACGTTGCTCCTCAGCAACATCCTGCCCACCGATCATAATTCCGACCTCCCCATGCCGAAGTGTCAGCTGGTGTACGCCATCCTGACACGGATGAGCATCCATGTGGCTCAGTTGATCGCTGATGCCATATATATTTTTGCAGGTATGGCGCCCACTAGGCACCCTTTGGACCCAGATAAGTCCAACAGGGCCCTGGGATTCCCCGCACTGATCATAGGACTCTGCCAGTCGTTCGGAGTCCCCGTTGCACCTACCAAGGTGATTCGGCCGCCCATCACCCGGGCTTTTATTGAGAAGTACTGTACCCAGAGACAGGCTCAGGGTGATGCTCCACAGGCCGCAGGCGCGCCTCCACCACCTCATCAGGCTGGCCAGGCTGGGGCATTTGACATGGAGCAGTATTTACGGCATTTGGTTCGCCAGCAGGCGGCCAACCACCGAGCACATGTACGGACCCATGATTGTCTGTACCAGATGAGCCTTAGCATGCAGAGCCAGGGCTTCGCTTCTTTTTCATGCCCTACTCCAGACCAGTTCAGGGCAGAGGTTGCATGGCCCGGAGATTGGCCCGAGGCCCAAGCAGGAGAGGCACCCCCAGAAGCTCCCGGCGATGGAGAAGAGGCCCACGAGGATGAGGAGATGGCCGATTTGCTTGACTTCTTGGGAGGGAGTGGAGATACGTGACTGGGAGATCCCCAGATTCATGTTTTCTTTCATATTTCTTCTGTCATTTTTATTCTATGTTATTGTTTTGACTTGAGAGACTAATGTTTGTTTTTGTTGTTTCGATTGTCATTTGTACAGCGCATACATTTTTGTTTAGATTGTTGCGTTAGTGTTTATATATCATTATCATTGATGATGTTTGAAATTCTGGAACCGTGTAGAGTTCTTCGTTTAGGAACATCGTCCAAAAAATATATGTGTAAAATAAACGAAAAATCATGATAAAAATAAAAATAGAAAATGAAATGAATGAAGT
The DNA here is from genome assembly GCF_000004515.6 of Glycine max. NCBI lineage: Eukaryota > Viridiplantae > Streptophyta > Magnoliopsida > Fabales > Fabaceae > Glycine > Glycine max. Next base: position 19,576,276 of record NC_016088.4, read on the forward strand.
GGAAAAAGAACAAAAAGGAGAAGAAGAAAGCAAGTAAGGAAAAAAGGTAGAAAAAGAGAAAATAAGTTGTCTAGCTAAAAACCAACATGCTTTTGAAAAAGAGATGACTTCCAACTTTTCTTTGAAGAAAAATTCATCGATCATAACCGATTTTTGAAGGAAAAACGTGTCTACCCCTGAAGGGTGAATGCTATGAAAATTTCCCCGGACGCCCAAAATGGACTCGGATGAATGCACAAATTGATAAAAGAACATATTTTGGAAACATTGGGTTGACTAAAATAGAGAAAATGAATCCTGAGCCCTAGCATCACATGACCATAAAAATTTGACACTTGAGTGTCCGCATAGGTGCATGCATAACCAGTTTTGCATAAAGTTTCCAAATCATCATTTTTGCATTTGTGTCATGGAAATAATATGGGGCACCCCTTTTATCCTTGAGCCAAACCAAACCCCGACATGTATCATGTCTAGCCATTCTACAAACCTTGAGCCAAAATCCTGACTCACCATAATCCTTACCCTCGGAAGCAAAAAAGAAAAGAAAGAAAATTCCCAATCAAAGAATGGGAGAAAGAAAAAGAGAAAAGAAGGAAAGAAAGCTCCTGATCAAGGATCGAAAGAAAACAGAAGAAATGTGCAGAGAGGTCTTTGGACCGGACAATATCTGAACAATACAGAATTGTCACCAAATGAACAAAAAAAGAAGGAAAGGAAACCACGACCTAAAGTGGTCTTCTCCCTTTGATTACCAACCAAAATCCCGTGCGCTAGAGACTTTTTTTCTCGCCCCACACTAAACTAAACAAAAAAAAAAAACAGAAAAAGAAAAAGCCAGAAAAATCAAAAGCCAAAAATACACAAAAGCCAAAAAAAAACCACCAAAAGAACCCATTCCCAAGGGAAGCCCTATTGATCCATGATCACGCATGTAATTTTTGATTTGATAGGAAATAATTTGCAAAGTCAAGTCATGACATATCTATGGTTCGGAGTTAGGATGAAACACTTACCTGTGCGAGATTGATACACTTTGAGTTGATTTCTTCTATTTTTGTCGAACCCGGTGTTTCCTCTAAATGGTCATTTAGAAACGAAATGCTAACATCCAAAATCTCATTTATGGTTATGGGGGATCCCATCAGCAGACTCTCCTTCCCTGGTAGACGCATTGTTTGTCACTCAAAAAGGCATATGCTGCTCTAATCAGTTGGAATATTTATCTCTTTACTAAAGCATGTTTGCATTTTAGCGAAGAAAACACCGAGACTTTTTTTCAAGTCTCACAAGCTATCCAGAACTACGTAGATCTGAGTTCCTCATTGGAGGATACGTAGGAGCAAGAGCCTTGCTTTTGTCGGCCGCACCATAATCTTTGTCATACTGACCCTGAGGTCATGTGACGTGCACCCTTGTATCATCCAGAGGCGGCGGGCCCGATGATACGCGGAGATACCTTACGGTTATCCGCACCCTTTTGTCATCCAGAGGCGGCGGGCCCGATGACAAGCAGAGACCAAGTTTGGTCATTCTGCACCCTTGTATCATCCAGAGGCGGCGGGCCCGATGATACGCGGAGATACCTTACGGTTATCCGCACCCTTTTGTCATCCAGAGGCGGCGGGCCCGATGGCAAGCAGAGACCAAGTTTGGTCATTCTGCACCCTTGTATCATCCAGAGGCGGCGGGCCCGATGATACGCGGAGATACCTTACGGTTATCCGCACCCTTTTGTCATCCAGAGGCGGCGGGCCCGATGGCAAGCAGAGACCAAGTTTGGTCATTCTGCACCCTTGTATCATCCAGAGGCGGCAGGCCCGATGATACGCGGAAATACCCGAGTGGTTATCCGTATAAACATTCTTTTGCTATCTGTAAGACAGAACGATTGATAGCATGCAGAGGCTGACACAGTCTTCTGCACCTTTTGTTCCTCCGGGAACAACAAGTCATTTACATGCGGAAATTTCATGGTCACCCGCGATTCTCGTCAACGGAGAGGAGCGAAATTAGTGTCATACACTGATTTTCGTCCGGGGACCTTTGCTTGATGACATGCGACCATTCTTTGGTCCTTGTGAGGTGCTTGGCATCCATCATTAGGCAATTTGTGAAATTCTAGGAACGAGAAGTCATGGTCACCCGTGACTCTCGTCAACCGAGAGGAGCGAAATTAGTGTCATACCCTAATTTTCGTCCGGGGACCTTTGCTTGATGACATGCGACCATTCTTTGGTCCTTGTGAGGTGCTTGGCACCCATCATTAGGCAATTTGTGAAATTTTGGGAACAACAAGTCATTTGCATGTGGAGATTTTATGGTCACCTGCGACTCTCGTCAAATCGAGAGGAACGAAATTAGTGTCTTATCTTTACTTTCCTTTTATCTCCAATAAAAGACAAGTAAAGAGGGGCAACTGTCATACCCTAATTTCGTCCGGGGACCTTTGCTTGATGACATGCGACCATTCTTTGGTCCTCGTGAGGTGCTTGGCACCCATCATTAGGCAATTTATGAGATTCCAGGACATGCCGAAAAACCAAAAAAATATTGATGCACAATCCGTAAGTTTCCGTGACACACCGGAAATCAAATGGAAGCATCGTTGCATAATTAAGTGAGGTTCCGTAACATTCCGTAAGTCAAAAGGGGGATGATTATGTAATCCGCAAGGTTCCGTAACATTACGGAAAGAAAACAAGTATCGTTACGAAATTCGTAAGTTTCCGTAACTTTACGAAAAAAGAATCACCAAAAAAACAGCAGAGGGGGTGTACTTAGTAAAAATGGGGGTGCAAATAGCACCCAGGCCCACTTGGGCCCTCCAGAATATTCCTCCAGAAGGCTGTTGCTTCTGGAGGAAGCAACCTGGCTCGCCTGGGCGAGCTGAGCTCGCCTGGGCAAGCTGGGCGGCAACCACCTCCCCTATTTTGCTATAAATAGGGGAGGAAGTGAAGAAGAAAAGGGTTCAGCCCCTTTGGCACTTCTCCCTCTTTCGAATTTGCTTGGAAAAATTGTTTCCGTGAAGAAAATCTAAGCCGAGGCGCTTCCGAAATGTTTCCGTAACGTTTTCCGTGAGGAATCTCGCAAAGGTTTCAACCGTTCTTCGACGTTCTTCATTCGTTCTTCATCGTTCTTCAATCTTCAACGGGTAAGTACCTCGAACCAAGCTTTTCGATTCATTCTATGCACCCATGGTGGTCCACATTGTGTTTCGTGCATTTTTATTCTCGTTTGGTTTACTTTTTATACCCCCTGTTGACGTGCTTAAGCCATTTTACTTAAGTCATTTTTCGCTTAACTTAAAAATAAAATCAATTTCCACCGAACGTTTGAATTGTATTATCCGTTAACTTCGGTAAAAATGAATTCCGACCGTTCGGTCGTGCCGTAACCACGTTGGAAATCAAAAAGAGGTAAAAATAATATAATAATCAAAAAAACATCTTTTTTAGTAAAATAAAGCGGAAAATCAATCGGACGTTTTCTCTTTGGGATTTCTCATTCTTAATCGAATTGATTAATAACTAAAGTGAAACTGAGGCTAAAATCAACTCGCCTAGTCAAGCTCGTCCACAAAAATAGACTTTTGAAGTTTGTCATTTCAATTTCTCACTAAGTAAAATGGATCATTTTCAAGGTCCAACGCCTTAAAATGATCACCTCTTAAGTAAAAAGAATCACTTGATAAGAAAGAACTACGTAGGTCTGATTTTCTCATCCCTAATTGAGGAATACGTAGGAGCAAAGGGAAACACCCTTGTCGACCACAAAAAGAGAAAAATATAAAAAGGGTATAAGGGATATAGAGACATAAAAAGGGAACATAAAAAATCAAAGTCATGTTTGCACATTCGATTAAAGGCTGTCGTCCCTTGGGACGGGCGTGTGGGGTGCTAATACCTTCCCCGTGCGTAAATAAAACTCCCGAACCTTTCACTAAAAAGTTCGTAGATCGCGTCTTTTCCGGTTTTTCCGACGTTTTCCTCAAATAAACGTTGGTGGCGACTCCGCGCGTATTCCTTTCGTGGAACACGCATCCCGCGAGTCTCGCGTCGTCCTCCCGCCGAAGGGTAGGTTGCGACACAGAGCCATCAATAACATTACTGTAAAGTATAGGCACCCCATTCCTAGACTTGATGAGTTGCATGGTGCCAACATCTTTTCAAAAATTGATCTTAAAAGTGGTTATCACCAAATTAGGATGAAAAAGGGTGATGAGTGGAAAACCGCTTTCAAGACCAAGTTTGGTTTGTATGAATGGCTAGTGATGCCTTTTGGGCTCACTAATGCACCAAGCACCTTTATGAGGCTTATGCATTATGTCTTAAGGGATTTAATAGGTAGATTTGTAGTTGTTTATTTTGATGATATTTTACTATACAGTAGGAGCCTAGATGATCACTTAGGACATCTTAGGCAAGTTCTTTCAGTCCTTAGGACAAAAACCCTCTACGCAAATATAGAGAAGTGTACATTTTGCGTAGATAGTAAGTTTTCTTAGGATTTGAAGTTGGTAGAAATGGGGTCCAAGTCGACCCTGAGAAAATCAAGGCCATCCAAGAATGGCCCACCCCAAAAAGTGTGGGAGATATTAGGAGCTTCCATGGGTTAACTAGCTTCTATAGAAGGTTTGTTCCTAATTTCTCTACAATTGCCCCACCTCTCAATGAGTTGGTAAAGAAGCATGTGGCATTTACCTGGGGTGAAAAACAAGAGCAAGCCTTTGCTTTGCTCAAAGAAAAGCTTACTAAGGCACCTGTTCTAGCTCTTCCTAACTTTTCTAAAACTTTTGAGCTAGAATGTGATGCCTCCGGAGTGGGAGTTGGAGCTGTTTTGTTACAAGGTGGGCACCCTATTGCTTATTTTAGTGAAAAACTTCATGGTGCCACCCTTAACTACCCCACCTATGATAAAGAGCTTTATGCCTTAATAAGAGCACTTCGAACTTGGGAACATTACCTTGTTTCCAAGGAATTTGTCATTCATAGTGATCACCAAACACTTAAGTTCATTAGAGGGAAAATCAAGTTAAAAAAAAGGCATGCAAAATGGGTAGAGTACCTAGAGCAATTTCCATATGTTATCAAATACAAAAAGGGAAAAACAAATGTGGTAGTTGATGCCCTTTCTAGGAGACACACATTGTTTTGCTCCCTAAGAGCTCAAATTTTAGGATTTGATAACATTAAGGACTTGTATGATTTAGATGAACATTTCTCTCCCATTTACAAGAGTTGTGGGAAAAAGGCCCAAGATGAATTCTATTTGGCTGAGGGGTATTTGTTCAAAGAAGAAAAGCTTTGCATACCCCAAGGAACAATCAGGAAATTACTTGAGAAGGAGAGCCATGAGGGTGGGCTCATGGGCCACTTTGGGATAGACAAGACCCTTGTCTCACTCAAAGAAATGTTCTATTGGCCCCATATGAAGAAAGATTTCCATAAGCATTGCACTAGCTGTGCGGCTTGTTTACAAGCGAGGTCTAGGATGATGCCTTGATGCAATCCTGCCCTTCAAGGGAAAGCCCTAGGGTTCTCATGAGCCTTAGGGTAGATTTTGAGCCCATGGGCTAAGTATGAGCCCGCTTATCTTTGTAAATATTAGAATAGGTTTTTCCTTCATTAGGGCCTTGTATTTTGGCCATTCTAGTAGTATAGGGTTTTAGCCTTGTATTTCGAGGCATTTTGAGTAGTCTTTGTAGTAGGGACTTTTTTGTATTTTCATGTATTTTGTCATGGGGGTGAGCTTAGCTATTATAAGGGGTATGTAGCTAAGCTCTAGCTTCTCATCTCAATGAGGTGAGCTTAGCTATTAGAGAGGTGTGTGTAGCTAAGCTCTAGCTTCTTTAAGAATCTTCTCAAGGAAGCTTCTCAAGGAAGCTACCTAGTCCATAAACAGAAACATGTGTAACACTTGTTGTAACTTTGATGAATGAGAGTCTTGTGAGACACAACTCAAAGTTCAACTTCTCTCCTTTTTTTCTTCCTTCAATTTCGTGCTCCCCCCTCTCTCTTTCTCTCCCTCTTTCTTTTCCTCCATTGAAGCATCCTCTCCAAGCTTCTTATCCAAGGCTCATCTTGGTGGTGAAGCTCCTTCTTCCATTGGTTATTCCCTAGTGGATGGCGCCTGCTCTCACCTTTTCTCTTTTGTCTTCCACTGCATCTCCATGGTGGAAAATCACCATTAAAGGACCTCATTGAAGCTCAAAGATCTAGTCTCCATAGAAGTCCTACAAGCAACTTTCCATCAAGTGGTAATCAGAGCACAAGAGCTTCAAGTAGGTGCTTCTTAAACCTCCATTAATTTTTTGCTTTACCTTCTCTTCCATTGTCTTGTGCTAAATGTTGTTAACATGATTCTTTAGAGTTTCCACTGATTAAACTTGCTATAGAAGCTAGATTTGATTTTCTATGGTTCAAATTTCTTGTTCTTGTTCTTGAACCATGAATTGTGTTGAGTTTAGGTTCCTTTGAGTTTTTTCTTGCTATATTTTGTGGCTGAAACCTAAACCATAAAATTCTTACAAAAACATTAAAGTAGAAGAAAACCTCAAAAATCTAGAGTGACTTGTTCACCTATTATAGTTTTGTATAGAAGTCATGTCTAGTCATGAAACTTGTCACATAAGATTTCTTATGTTGTGCTGAATTTTATTTTCTTGTTTCTTTGTCTAACTCATTTGTTCATGAGTGTATGAAACTCTTTTAGCCTATTATTTGATTTGAGTTAAATCTTTCATGTTAATTAGCCCTTAACATGTTCATGCAAAATTCTTAGAGAGTCTTTGATTGTGAACCTTTTCTTGAACTTTTAGGTTTCCTTATGATTGTGTCTATTGTGAATTTGAGTTTTGGTGATTGAATTGCTGGCTGAAATGTTGATCCTAACTGAATATTTAACTTCTAAAGCTATGGTAAACAATCCTAGTGAGTTCAACATACATAGGAAGGTTGAAAGTAAGCCCAATGCAATCAATATACCATGCTTAAAAACAAATCGCTGGTGCTGGCAGTTGGACATACAAAGTTGTAAAAATTACTGAGAATTTTGAGCTCAAATTTTTACTGAATTTACTAGACATCTGGAAAAAAGTTATACAAAATGAACCAAGTGATTTGGATAAAAGCAAAAAATACTAAAAATCACACAAGTTGGCAGAAAAATTAGTATCCAGGAAAAAAAGAAGTGAAAGGGAAGTGTGCTTGTTGTTTTTGCTCAAAATTTATTCTATAATTGGTGCCTATGTTATACCAATCTTAGTTCCAAAATTTCAATTGAAAATTACTGTGAAAACAAGTGCCAAAGCTAGATATTTGTTGAGTCTTTTTTTATAGTTTTTTTACTCTACTCTAGAGCCATTCTAAGTTTCTCTTTGAGTCCTAGCTTGCTTCTATGTCCTTTTCATTGCTTTAATTTTTGAGTAATCCTTATAAATTTGTCTTGTTAAAGCTCCATTGGTTTAGCTTTCATTTCAATTTTTTTGGTCTTTGGTTATTGCTTGTCTCTTTGTTTCCTTGTTTGTGGGTTGCCATATAGGGAATTGGAAGGAGGACTGATGCCATCCCTTTAAGAATTTGAGTCAAGAAGAAAGGGGGCAACCACCTTAAGAGCTTTTGGACTAAGAAGCACTCCAAATTGAGTGAATCACCAAAGAGAGAACAACCACCAAAATTGAGGACCGTTTTGTAATTTTGTAATTTGCAATTTACTTACCTTCATTGCTTTCAAGTTTTGTAACAAAAAGGTCTTTCATTGGAAGTGTGTTGGGAGCCTCCAATAGGTTACCAAACTTCCATTTGTGTGTAATAATTTTAGGCATTTTTTCCTTAGGATAGTGAGTGTTTTGTTGGGAACCTTGAATGTGGTCATCCAAACACTCTTAGGATTCGCCTAGTTTACATTTCTTGCTTACTTTCGTAGCTTATTTCCTTTACCTTCCACTGTCAAACCGCTTAGATAGCTTTCCTTTTACCGATTAGTTTTTTACCTTATCTTTCACACCTCTTTTAGTGTTTATTTTGGCTAGTTTCAACCATAGTTTCTTTTACCTTTTGTTTTCAAACCTCCAACAATAAAGAACCACAACTTAGGAACCAATGTAACACCCTCATATATATATATATCTATATATTATTAGTAATTATGTTTGATGTTTGATTATTTGTTATGTTATTTTTTATCCGTAATTATTTTCAGGGAGGTTAATTTAGTTAATAGAAGGGTGTGGGTAGATAAGGATCTAGCTTCTCAAAGAAGCCTCTTGAGGAAGTCTCTTAATGAAGCTTCTTGAGTAAGCTACATGAAGCTGCCTCGGTAAAAACGCTTCCCAGCCTTCGTTAAACGTTGGATGTTCTTGAAATTTGGTCTGCAGCTTCACAAGACACTTGTACACGATCTAACCGTTGGGATCTTTGAGAAGATGTCTGGAGTATGCTCGAAGCTTCCGTTCCCGAGAGCATTTCTTATTTAAGCATTTCAGCCTTTGCTTTCGTGTAGCTTAGGAAAAACGTCATTTCTTCTCCTTTCTTTCTTCCAAAGCCATTTCTAACATCCCAAGCACTTTCTCCATCACCCACAGCCACCATTAGCCACCACAAACCATCGTTGTTCTCCATTGAAACCCCACACCGAGAGGAACCCTTCAATTGAAGCGGAATCTTCCAACTTGGCTTTCGGTTTCGGTAGAGAATGAACCCTAATCTGACCTTTCATTTTCTTTCGAGGTAACCATGGTTCTATGCTTGTTTCTTTTAATTTCATCTTGTCTTTGCATCTTTTCTGACTTTGGAACCGCCATTGCATGTCTTATGCTTCCTTTGAAAAACCTTAGAGAAAGAGACTTTGTAAACGTTATCCTTTCATGAAATGCATGTTTTTTTCGTAACCTACACTGAACCTCGGTCACATTGGTGTGGTCGGAATTTCCAAATGATGTTCCTTTGTAAAACCCAAAATACTCTCAGCTCTTTCATGTAGTGATGTGGGTGTTTGACCCAGAGCACTGTTACTAGCTTTGTTTTCTGAAATCCATACTAAGTCTCCTTCGTTTTGGCATGCTAGAGGCTTGCGTGGAATCGACGAGCAAGGATGAAAAGGAATCTTCAAGTGACGCGACGAGGAATCTGCGGGGTAGCTCACGATAGGTAAGGGGAGTTTATTATAAAATTTACCATTTTAACACCATAGTTAGGGTCAGGGAACCTAGCTATGAGGATATCTGCATGTCCCTGTTGCATGCTGATTTTTCTTCAAAGAAAATTATATTTTAACTAATGGGATGCGATATATATATATATATATATATATATATATATATATCTGTGTGTGTGTGTGTGTGTGTGTGTATTGTGATGAATGATATTGTTGTGGCTGTTTGATTTGTGTTGTTTGAAGACCTGTGAGTGTGAATCATAGGCATGAAAGATATATATGTATATATGTGCGAAATGCAATTTGTTGTTGATGTTGCTATTGAGGATTTTAATTGATATGTGATGATAATGATGATTATGATGATATTGATTTGAGATGACGTTGTTAATAAAGACCATGTCAACATGAATTGTTATTATTGATGAATATGTGAATATAAAATGAGGTTGTTGTTGTTGTTGATAACGTCATTGAGACGAGATTATATTTATGTTGAGAATGACATGGAAATGGAATGTTGATTGATGTTGGAAATGCATTAGCATGTGCATGTTGTGTATGTTCGTGGGGGGCACTGTGCACTGACCTTCCAGGGTCTTTGGCACTAGCTTTTGGCAACGAACATATGTCGTATGGAGTGTATGGCATGGGGGGTAGAGTGCACTGACCTTGTCGAATGGCCTAGACGTGGGTAACTAGTGTGGTTAAAGAATCTAAGCATTTATGAGGGGATGCTTAGGCGCTTTAACTGGTCCATGGACTTTGGCACTTACTTTTGTCTATGATCATAGCTCATACGACACAGGAAATAGAGTGACTGTGGCCAAGTGTACTTTGTACTAGGGGGCTCTCACCTGGTAGGGAACACCTTTGGGTTCCCAGGCTGATCACCTATGGGAGGGGGGCTATTACGTGCACAACCGGGTGGTCTCGACAAACTCAACACAGTTCCCTAAGTGAGAGTGTCGTGTGGACACGCTTAGACTATTTCCTGAGATTTGGTTGTTGTTGGTACCTACCACATTGCATTTTAGTGTTGAGTCAGGTGCATGCATCATTTTGTGCAGTCTTGATTGGGTCCATGGATGGATGATGAGTAATTGTTGGAAGTGGATGATGAATATTTGTTGGATATGAGTGTTGAATAATGATTTTTGTGTATGCTCATCATGTTTGCCTATGTTCCTTGCTAATTGTGGTTATTTGGAATTGGTATTGGTTCTTTTTATAATGAACTCACCCATGCAATTTTGTATCGTGTGGTTAATACCTGTGATGATCACGAACCTTGTTTGTGGGAGCAGAATGACAACAACAGGGTAAAAGAAGTAAGATTCTGGTGACGTTGGCGTTATTTTGGGAGAGAGTTGTGTTTTGTAATCAACTCCTCTGTAGTTGGTTTTTGTAACATCCTGGAAATTTCTACCCGGAATTTTTGGAAACGATGTATTTTGAATAATTATATATATAAGTATTATTCAGTGTCTATGCCTATATGTTCTTGGTAGAAGTAGGAATAGTGGGGGCAAGATATGCGGGTTAGGCTAATTAAGGAAGGGAGATCCATAACTGGGAGGTTATGAGTTAATTCCTAATTAATTAGTTAAAAATCATCGTTTTGCGTGCAACTTAGAATTTAACGAAACCAACCTCTGAACCACGCTCGGGGTTTTATTCTGAGCGTTTTGATATATATATTGCTTGCTTTCAAACACTGGCCCCGACGGACGCAGAGAAACGCGAGAAACTGGAATCAGAGAAACGGCACGCAAACCGAGGCAGGATTTTAGCGTTTCAAAGGTCAGATTTTTCTCACTTTTGTGACTGAGTATGGGTCACAGTCAAAAAGAGAAAGTGGGCCCTTTTTGCTCCAATCAAATGGAGACATGTGGCATTGCTTGAATAAAATAATAAGAAAAGAGGAAAAAGCCTTTAAAAACCAAAAAGCAACTCTCTCTCTCTCTTCACTCAGCAGAAAATTGCAGAAGCCTTCTCTCTCCCTCTCCCTCACGTTGCCTTTCTTTCTCCCTCATTCTCCATTGAAGCTCCACATAAAGCTCCAACCTTTGGTGCTCATTTCTGCTCCAAATCGCGAAAGGAGAGCATTTTCGGGGTCGTGAAGTGCGTGGCTACGAGTGGGACTTTGAAATTTCAGGTTTGGGTGGACTTCTTTCTCCTTTGATTTTCGTGGGTATGGGGTTTTGGGAGATATGATGGGCAGTCTTGCTAGGTTTCTGCTGTATGATGATTATTTGTGAAGGCATTTGCTGAAAACTTGTTGAAATTGCCATGTTTGGATGAGTTAAACATACCCATTCTATTTTAGGGTTTTCGTGATGATGTTTGTGATGTTTATATGCTGAAATTGCTGATGGAAATCTGTTAGAGACGAAGGGTAGAACTAACTTAGGGTTAGAAAGTGAGAATGTGGTGTTATGAGTGGAAAAAGAGTGAGGCTTTGAGAGTGGGAAGGCTAAGTCTGAATTCTGTGGTAAATGGAGGTTAAAGTGAGTTAATACTAGCTTGAAATGTCATTTAGGACTTATGAGAAAGCTTGGACTGTGCTAGAGAGAAAAAATAAATGACCAAAGTGAACAAAGAGCCTTTTCTAGGGCAAATTTGGGTGTTGAAGAGTCAAATTTTGATTCGGTGAGATTTTAGGTGTGAATCCAGTTTGAACAAGTCTAAATGGATGTTATGGACTGGTGTGAGGTGAGAGTTTGCTTCAAATTTACCTCATTCTAAATTTCACTTTTCAAACCTTGAAAATCCATTAAATTGAGGGGTTTTGGACACCTAGATTTTGTGTTGCTGTGGTTTGAAGCTTGACTTTGGTTTAGACATGATTGGTACATGATTTGGGACTTGTAGGATTTGATTTGGGCAAGATTGGTTGAAGGGAAGTGTGATTTTCGAAATCTGCACTTATGCAGAATTTTTGCTGTGAAATTGTGCAGCAGAATTTTGCACAAGTGCAGAAAAATGCTTGTGTGTGGTTGGCTGTGGAAAGTCTAGTGCAGAATGAGTCTGGATGTTTGCTAGTAGATCCCAACGGTCACAATGTAGGCTTATGTACTAGAGACTTCTAGTAAAATTTTCGAGTCGATCCAACGGTTAACGAATTGGATCGAAGGAATTGTTACTGGGGTCTTTAAGCGAGAAAAAGCTGTGATTTTGGTTGGTGTTTGAGCAGAGTTTTCTGCCTTTGCTCTATTTTGCTTGGCTGTGATAGCTTGTGCTGTTTGAATGTTGTTCTGCTTGGATGTTGTGGAAGCTTGAGAGGATTGATGGGGACCCGGTGTTGAGAGAAACGAGGATATGGGCTACGTGGGAGTACGTGAGCTCAGTTGGAGGTGGGCAACAGGGGATGGTGGGTTTATGCGCGCATTGTGGATGTGGAAAACTTGTTGTGCACCATCGCCCGACCGCCACCTAGTACCACATGTGATGGGTACCCCATAATCCTACAAGCTTGAGATGAGGAAGTGTTGAAGGGTGAAACTTCCTGCTTTTATTGTTGACCACAGAGTGGTACCTGGAGATATGTCGCGGGGGTCAGGAGACCTTGGGGACGTCAGGTGGGGTGCTATTGCCCAAAACCAAGCTTGACCAATCCCGACCCAACCCGGGCATAGTCGGTCAGTGAGAACCTGTGATGTACCTAAGCAGGCGAGCTACTGGCAGTCAACAGATAAAAGGAACAAAGACCACAAAGCAAGGAGGCTTGTGGTGGCTGGCCAGCTGTGGATTTTGTGTGATATGTGGAGTATGGCCTCTGGTAATCGATTACCAAGGGTGGGTAATCGATTACAAGGCTTAAAAATGAAGACAGGAGGCTAAGATGGTCTCTGGTAATCGATTACCAAGGGGTGTAATCGATTACCAGGCTAGAAAACGAAGTCAGGAAGCTTAGGGAGCCTCTGGTAATCGATTACCAGCCTGTGTAATCGATTACACAGAGGGATGGGTCACTGGTAATCGATTACCAGGTATGTGTAATCGATTACACAGTGCATTTTTGCATATTTCATGTCCTGAGGCTGTGTAATTCAAGTTTAGCCTCTGGTAATCGATTACCAAGGATGTGTAATCGATTACCAGAGATGGAAAGCCTTAAAATACCCCTTTTACTTGCATGTAGTGGTTATGAGACAAATCGTGTGCAGCGCAGTTAGATTCTTGTGAAAGAGTCTACCCCTTTCTCTTCTTTCTTGTAGATCGGGATGGCGGCGCAGCTAATCCGTGATCGAGTAGAGATGGAGTGCCTAGAGGGAGCTTGGGAGACCCTCGAAGGCAACACGAGGTGCCGATTTCGGGGCACCATTCGATTCATGGCTACTTCTTTGGTGCATCCAGATGAACCTGCACGGACGCTTCAGCGCACGGTGGAGTGGACAGCTCCTTGGATTAGTTTTGTGTATTTTTGAGGGTGGGTGTATCTAGAACTGACTGTTAGGTTTACTCTTTTGTTTTTGTATGGGTAGACCTGATGTATAGGAATTTGATGATTGTACACTTGTGGCTGAAGCCACCACTATGGACACCTTTGCTCTGGATGACACTATGTATTTTGTAAAACTCCCATATTTTGGACAGCTTTAAATGATGAATGCGTTTATGATCGATCTTGTTATTTGAAAAGAAAGCATTAGCAAATTTATTTGTAAAAGAGTTTATCGACCGTATTTTATTCTTTTATTTTCATGTGACGACCTAAAGTAATGGCTGGTACATTCTTCCTTTTGAAACAACAAAATAGTTTACAGATTATGAGCGGTAAGAAAGAAATGACTCCGAATAGAGTTGTGAACTGGCCATTCAGGACTCTGTAGTGAGGATTTTCCTTCTAAACCTAGTTATGGTGAAAGAAGAAAGAAATGAAAAAGAAAAAGAAGAAAAAAAAATTTACCATGGTTTTTGTTATTTAAATTATTACTATTAAACCAGTCATTAATTTAGGGACGCCACAGTTTTTAAGTTTTATTTTGTTGAGTTAAAGATGTAAAACTGGAATTTTAATTATATATTGAACATATTTAATTTTCGTTATGTGTATGACATGTACCGAATTATCATTTCTATGTAATTATGCATATTGACTTAAGTAATGGCGTGTTGTTGGATGAATTTATTTTGTGACAAAATCACTTCTATTTTCATAAGCAAAAATTAAGGGAGTTCTTTTTATAAAAATTGAAATTATCAAATATTAGAGTGTGGATACTGTAGCGACGAGGCGGGTCGTTACAACCAACATGAGTCATCATTCATCTAGTGTTAATGGCGAGGGTACTAGTCATAAAGACCCTTTATCTAGAATCTTAGATGAGTTGAGTTCCCTCAAGTTATGGAAAGAAAAACAAGAGAGAAAAGAAAAAGAAAAAAAAGAGTGGAAGAAATAAGTCAAGCTGAAAGAAAGAAAATAAGAGAGGAAGAAAGAAGAAAAATAATGAAAGAAATGAAAAGAGAAAAACATGCCTCCTATAGTAGTCATAACTCTTGCAAGAGCCTAAGTGAATAACTTCGTGACTATTACGAAGGAAGGCATAAGTCATATCTTAGACCTCACTCCCATAGAAGAGAAAAGGAAAGAAAGCCTCAAGAGGCTAACATTAACCTCCCATACTTCCATGGGAAGAATAATGTAGAGGCTAACTTAGATTGGGAAATAATGGTAGAGCAACATCTTAAAAAGAAGTCTACTTCAAAATCTTATGGCTCTCACTCTTATCCAAGGAAAGACCAAGGTCAAGGCATCTTAGGGGTGACACCTTCTAAGCCCAAAGATGATAAGGGTAAGACAATATAAAAGCAAGCCCCTAAGGCTAGTATGCAAGAGAAAACTAGCTCTATAAAGTGCTTTAAATGTCTTGGAAGAGGACACATTACTTCTCAATGCCCCACCACAAAAACCATGATTATGAGGGGCCAAGACATTTATAGTAGCCAAGATGAGGCTACTACTTCACCTTCCTCTAGTGAAAGTGAAGAAGCAAAAAGGGAAAATCTAGTGAAGAAATCTACCCCCAAGAAGAAGGACAACCATTAGTGGTTAAATAGAAGTGTAAGGAGGTAAGTGTCTCCTCCAAGAGTTTAGCTAAGAAGGAAACTCATTTTACAATAAAGACAAACATTAAAGAAACTTTCCCTCTTAGACAACCTCCGCATTTCCTCTTTTGTAAAAAGTCACTTGCTAGCATTGCCACACCTCTTGGGCTTGAGTTTATTCCTCAAGTAAAGAAGTTGTTGGATGAGGGTTTGGTTTGCAAGAGCTTAAATCCTTGTGCTTTGTTGGTGCCCAAAATAGGCATTATTAGGCACCAAGTCCCTAAAATAGGTGGTATGATGAATGTTTTGAATGGTGCAACCCTCTTTTGTAAAATCACTCGTGCACCCAACATCTTCATGGTGTGTGTATATAGGGATACGTGTAGAAATTTTGCGGCATATTTTTAGTTTCAATACAAACTTAGGTACTCATATAGAACACCTTAGGTTTGTCATATTTTTTGGTAGGAATAATCAATATGAAAATACAGAAAAAGGTATGGTTTATTGCATTACTTTTCTTAATTTTTCAAATAGTGATCAAGGGGTTTCCATGAACCCTAAGAGAATAAAGGTCATTCCTGAGTGGCCCACTCCACCAAGTATAAAAAAAAATTTGGGGCTTCCATGACTTAAAAAACTTTTATACAAGGTTTGTCCCATATTTTTCTATACTTGTAGCACCACTCATTGAGTTGGGGAGGAACCATGTTCCTTCATGGGAAGATGCCCAGGAAATGGGTTTTTAGACCTTACCTTACTTCAACATACCAAACACCACTAATACATATTTTTTGTTCCTTTTACAAGTGTCGAGGGAAGGAGCCCAGAGTATGAAGAACCTCGGGATTTGAGGTCAAATCCTTTCCAAGGTGGAGGGAATGATGCAATCCTACCCCGCAAGGGCATTAGATAGAAGACTCCAAGTAGATTGGGCCAGAGATCCAAGGGAAGGCCCTAGGGTTCTCATGAACCTTAGGGTAGATTTTTGAGTCCATGGGCCAAGGTTGGGTCCACTCTTCTTAGTAAATATTAGAATAGTTTTTTTCTTCTTTTGGGCCTTGTATTTTTGGCCATTCTAGTAGTATAGGGCTTTAGCCTTGTATTTCAGGGCATTTTGAGTAGTCTTTGTAGTAGGGAATTTTTTGTATTTTCATGTATTTTGTCATGGGGGTGAGCTTAGCTATTATAGGGGGTGTGTAGCTAAGCTCTAGCTTCTCATCTCAAGGAGGTGAGCTTAGCTATTAGAGAGGTGTGTGTAGCTAAGCTCTAGCTTCGTTAGGAATCTTCTCAAGGAGGGGAGCTTAGTTATTAGAGGGGTGTGTGTAGCTAAGCTCTAGCTTTTCAAGGAAGTTTTCTCAAAGAAGCTACTCAAGGAAGTTTTCTCAAGAAAGCTTTTCAAGGAAGCTACCTAGTCTATAAATAGAAACATGTGTAACACTTGTTGTAACTTTGATGAATGAGAGTCTGTGAGACACAACTCAAAGTTCAACTTCTCTCCTTTTTTTTCTTCCATCAATTTTGTGCTCCCCCCTCTCTCTTTCTCTCCCTCTTTCTTTTCATCCATTGAAGCATCCTCTCCAAGCTTCTTATCCAAGGCTTATCTTGGTGGTGAAGCTCCTTCTTCCATGGCTTATTCCCTAGTGGATGGTGCCTCCCCTCTCCTCTTCTCCTTTGCCTTCCGCTGCATCTCCATGGTGGAAAATCACCATTGAAGGACCTCATTGAAGCTCAAAGATCCAACCTTCATAGAAGCTCCTCAAGCAAGCTTTCCATCATGCCTCATGGGCTATACACACCCTTACCCATTCCATCTACACCTTGGGTAGACATTAGTATGGACTTTGTCCTTGGGCTCCCTAGAACCCAAAGAGGTGTAGACTCTATCTTTGTGGTGGTGGATAGGTTTAGCAAGACGACACACTTTATACCATGTCACAAGGTGGATGATGCTTCCCACATCTCAAAACTCTTTTTTAGGGAAGTTGTGAGACTCCATGGTTTGCCTTGGACCATTGTGTCAGATAGAGATGCTAAGTTCCTTAGCCACTTCTGGAAAACATTATGGGCTAAGCTAGGAACTAAGCTTCCTTTCTCTACCACTTGTCATCCATAAACTGATGGGCAAACAAAGGTAGTGAATAGGTCTTTATCCACCTTTTTAAGGGCTCTTCTAAAAGGCAACCATAAGTCTTGGGATGAGTATCTTCCTCATGTAGAATTTGCCTACAACAGGGGGGTTCATAGAACCACCAAGCAATCCCCTTTTGAGGTTGTCTATGGGTTCAATCCCTTAACACCCTTAGACCTCATTCCCTTCCCACTTGACACTTCTTTTATACATAAATAATGGGAATCTAGGTCAGAGTTTGTAAAGAAGTTGCATGAGAGGGTTAAGACCCAAATAGAGAACCAAACAAAGGTGTATTCAACTAAGGGCAATAGAGGAAGAAAGGAGCTAGTTCTTAATGAGGGGGACTGGGTTTGGCTCCATCTTAGGAAAGATAGATTCCCTACTAAAAGGAAATCCAAGCTTAGCCCTAGAGGGGATGGACCTTTTCAGGTCTTGGAGAGGATCAATAATAATGCCTATAGGTTGGACCTCCCAAGAGAGTATGCAGCCAGCAGCACTTTTAATATTTCTTATTAAATTCCTTTTGTAGGTAGAGCTGATATAGAGGAGGAGGAACCAACATATTTGAGGTCAAATCCTCTTCAAGGGGGAGGGGATGATGTAATCCTCCCTAGGAAAGGACCAATTACCAGAGCCATGAGCAAGAGGCTCCAAGAAGATTAGGATAGAGCTGATAAAGAAGGCCTTAGGGTTCTCATGAACCTTACGGTAGATTTTTGAGTCCATGGGCCAAGGTTGGGTCCACTCTTCTTAGTAAATATTAGAATAGTTTTTTTCTTCTTTAGGGCCTTGTATTTTGGCCATTCTAGTAGTATAAGGTTTTAGCCTTGTATTTCGAGGCGTTTTGAGTAGTCTTTGTAGTAGGGACTTTTTTGTATTTTCATGTATTTTGTCATGGGGTGACCTTAGCTATTATAGGGGGTGTGTAGCTAAGCTCTAGCTTCTCATCTCAAGGAGGTGAACTTAGCTATTAGAGAGGTGTGTGTAGCTAAGCTCTAGCTTCTTTAGGAATCTTCTCAAGGAGGGGAGCTTAGTTATTAGAGGGGTGTGTGTAGCTAAGCTCTAGCTTCTCAAGGAAGTTTTCTCAAAAGAAGATTCTCAAGGAAGTTTTCTCAAGAAAGCTTTTCAAGGAAGCTACCTAGTCTATAAATAGAAGCATGTGTAACACTTGTTGTAACTTTGATGATTGAAAGTCTTATGAGACACAGTTCAAAGTTCCACTTCTCTCCCTCTTTTATTCCTTCAATTTCGTGCTCCCCCCCCCCCCTTCTCTCTTTATTTTCCTCCATTAAAGCATCCTCTTCAAGCTTCTTATCCATGGCACATTCTTGGGGGTGAAGCTCCTTCTTCCATGGCTCATTCCCTAGTGGATGGTGCCTCCCCTCTCCTCTTCTCCTTTGCCTTCCGCTGCATCTCCATAATGGAAAATCACCATTAAAGGACCTCATTGAAGCTCAAAGATCCAGCCTCCATAGAAGCTTCACAAGCAAGCATCCATAACATGTGATATCCCAAGACAGTATAGCTGTAGATCCTTCTAAGATAGAAGTTGTTCTTAAGTGGGAGAGTCCTAAGTCTGTGTTTGAGATTAGGAGTTTTCTTGGTTTAGTGGGATATTACCAGAGGTTCATAGAAGGCTTCTCCAAGTTAGCCTTTCCTTTGACCAAGCTAACTTATAAGGGTCAAGCTTTTGTGAGGGATGCCCAGTGTGAGCATAGTTTCCAAACCTATAAGGAAATGTTGACGGCTACTCCTCTGTTAGTTTTGCCTAACCCAAGAGAACCCTTTGAGGTGTATTGTGATGCATCAAAGATGGGTTTAGCAGGAGTGTTGATGCAGAATGGCCAAGTAGTGGCCTATGTTTCTAGACAACTCAAGACTTATGAGAGGAATTATCCTACCCATGATTTGGAGTTAACTATTATAGTTTTTGTTATTAAGATGTGGAGGTGTCATACCCTAATTTCGTCCGAGGACCATTATTTGTTGGCATGCGACCTTCATTTGACCACCTCAAAATGTTTAACACCCATCGCTGTAGAATCCGTAAAGTTCCGATATGTTTCAGGAAGAAACCGGTCAAAAACACGAAAATGAGAGTGTATTTAACAAAGTGGGGTGTGTGTAAATAAACAGTTACACTCTAATTTCATTTGAGGACCATTGTTGATCCCTTAGGAAGGCTTAACACTCATCATGGTGGAATCCGTAAAGTTTCGTGAGATTTCGGAAAGAAAACAACCAAAAACACAAAAACGGGGGTGAACTTATCAAGATAAGGGTGTAAATAGCAATTCGAATCTAGGCCATTCCAAAACATTTTGGAAGTTGGGTTGCTTAAGGAGGAAGCAACAGGGCGGCAAGCTCCTCCACGTTGTTGAAAAATGGTTTCCGGGGCTTCCGTGGCTTCCGTGGCTTCCATAATGCTTCCGTAAAATTTCCGAAAACCTTGGGTAAGCATATTTCACTTAACATTGGTGAAAGGGAAGAGAAAAAAAGATGAAAATCAAATCTGAAACACATCCATAAGGCTTCCGTAACTTTTCCGTAAAGTATGAAAAGGGGGGTGAACTTAGTAATTGGGGTGCACTTAGAAATCTTCCTCAAGAAGCCTCTGGGCGGCAAGCACCTCCCTTTTTCCCTATAAATAGGGGAGGTGGGGGGGCTGTTTCAAAATATTCCAGACCCCTTGGCTATGCATTTCGGCTATTTTGGGCAAAAAACACGTTTTCGTGAAGAAAAATCGAGTCGAAGTGCTTCCGTAACGCTTCTGTAAGCGATTCTATGGAAATTCTTCATCGTTCTTCACCGTTCTTCGTTTGTTCTTCATCATTCTTCGGTCTTCAATCGATAAGTTCCCAAAATCGAATCTTTCAATTCATTCTATGCACCCTTAGTGGTCCCTGCTTGTTTTGTGTACTTTCACTTCCATTTTGCCTACTTTCAGTTTTCTTTTCTTCCGCTTTAACGAGCTTTTAATCGTTTATTTAAGTCGTTTTCTCACCAAATAAATGATAAAATGAATTTCAACCGATCATTTGTGTTGTAATCTTGTTTAATCACTGTTAAAGCAAAATCTAATCGATCGTTTACGCTGTAACCTCAGTTAAACCAAAAAGAGCAAAATAATAATAAAATAATCAAAATATCTTTGAATAAATAATCAAAAAAATCAATCGGACGTTTTTCTTTGGAAGTTTCCTTGAATGAATTGACTAATAACCAAAGTGAAACTAAGGCTAAAATCAACTCACAAATCAAGTTTTGTTCGCAAAAGTCACTTAGAACCATTTTAAGGTCCAACGCCTTAAACGGTCCTCTTTGCTTTTATCGGTTAACATGGACCGTTCAAAAGCATAAAATCAACCCATGACTTTACCGCTTTTGCAAGAACTACGTAGGTCTGATTTCCTCATCGCAATTGAGGATACGTAGGAGCAAAAGCCCCGCTTTTGTCGACCACCCCAAGAGATCGTTAATGGTCCAACGCCTTAACGTTTCTCTCTTTTCAAAAACCAAGAGATCATTAATGGTTCAACGCCTTAACGTTTGTCTCCTTTCAAAAGAATCAAAAGATCGTTTAATGGTGCAATGCCTTAAACAACTTTTGTGTGATTAAAATCAATCTTGCGGAAAAAGATCAAAACAACTTAACCAACGTTTAGTTCTAAAAGAACTACATAGGTCTGATTTCCTCATTGCAATTGAGGATACGTAGGAGCGAGGGAAACACCCTTGTCGACCACAAAAAGATAAAAAATACAAAAAACATAAAAAGCATAAAAACACAAAAAGACATAAAAAAGGGAAAATAAAACATTTTGAAGTCATATTTGCACACTTGATTAAAGGCTGCCGTCCCTTGTGACGGACGCGTGGGGTGCTAATACCTTCCCTGTGTGTAAAAACAACTCCCAAACCTTTCACGATTAAAGTTCTTAGACCACACCTTTTCCAGTTTTTTCGATGTTATCCTCAAATAAACGTTGGTGGCGACTCTGCACGTTTTCCTCCCATGGAAGACGCACCCGTGAGCCCTCGCGTTGCCCTCCTGCCGAAGGGTAGGTTGCGACAGTTGGTGACTCCACTGGGGACTTTTTTTAGAGAGTTAGGCCTTCTAATCTCGTGCAATATCACGACTTCCTCTTTTGTCGTTTTCCTTTTATTTCTCTTACGTTCTTGTATATAACTCTTTAAGCTTTTAGTGTGTTTTTTGAAATGTATGCATGAGATAGATATTTATTCATTTGATGCACACAAACACCAACACTATTTGTACACACAGTGAGTTGAAAAGGGGCCCTATACCCAGGTCCATGGGAACATAAGGAGTGGAGGTGAATCTATGGTCATTGTCATACCCTAATTTCGTCCGGGGACCTTTGCTTGATGACATGCGACTTTTCTTTGGTCCTTGCAAGGTGCTTGGCACCCATCATTAGGCAATTTGTGAAATTCCAGGACATGCCGGAAAACCAAAAAATATTGATGCACAATCCGTAAGTTTCCGTGACACACCGGAAATCAAATGGAAGCATCGTTGCTTAATTAAGTGAGGTTCCGTAACATTCCGTAAGTCAAAAAGGGGATGATTATGTAATCAGCAAGGTTCCGTAACATTACGGAAAGAAAACAAGTATCGTTACGAAATTCGTAAGTTTCCGTAACTTTACGAAAAAAGAATCACCAAAAAAAAGCAGAGGGGGGTGTACTTAGTAAAAATGGGGGTGCAAATAGCACCCAGGCCCACTTGGGCCCACTAGAAGATTCCTCCAGAAGGCTGTTGCTTCTGGAGGAAGCAACCTGGCTCGCCTGGGCGAGCTGAGCTCGCCTGGGCGAGCTGTGCGGCAAGCACCTCCCCTATTTTGCTATAAATAGGGGAGGAAGTGAAGAATTCAGCCCCTTAGGCACTTCTCTCTCTTTCGAATTTGCTTGGAAAAATTGTTTCCGTGAAGAAAATCTAAGCCGAGGCGCTTCCGAAACGTTTCCGTAACGTTTTCCGTGAGGAATTTCGCAAAGGTTTCAACCGTTCTTCGACGTTCTTCATTCGTTCTTCATTGTTCTTCGATCTTCAATGGGTAAGTACCTCGAACCAAGCTTTTCGATTCATTCTATGTACCCATGGTGGTCCACATTGTGTTTTGTGTATTTCTATTCCCGTTTCATTTACTTTTTATACCCCCTTTTGACGTGCTTAAGCCATTTTACTTAAGTCATTTCTCGCTTAACTTAAAAATAAAATAAATTTCCACCGAACGTTTGAATTGTATTATCCGTTAACTTCGGTTAAAATAAATTCCGACCGTTCGGTCGTGCCGTAATCACATTGGAAATCAAAAAGAGGTAAAAAATAATATAATAATAAAAAAAAACATCTTTTAGTAAAATAAAGCGGAAAATCAATCAGACGTTTTTCTCTTTGGGATTTCTCATTCTTAATCGAATTGACTAATAACTAAAGTGAAACTAAGGCTAAAATCAAACTCGCCTAGTCAAGCTCGTCCACAAAAATAGGTTTTTGAAGTTTGTCATTTCAATTTCTTACTAAGTAAAATGGATCATTTTCAAGGTCCAACGCCTTAAAATGATCACCTCTTAAGTAAAAAAGAATCACTTGATAAGAAAGAACTACGTAGGTCTGATTTCCTCATCGCAAATTAAGGAATACGTAGGAGCAAAGGGAAACACCCTTGTCGACCACAAAAAAGGAAAAAATATAAAAAGGGTATAAAGGATATAAGGACATAAAAAGGGAACATAAAAATCAAAGTCATGTTTACACATTCGATTAAAGGCTGCCGTCCCTTGGGACGGACGTGTGGGGTGCTAATACCTTCCCCGTGCGTAAATACAACTCCCGAACCTTTCACTTAAAAGTTCGTAGATCGCGTCTTTTCCGGTTTTTCCGACGTTTTCCTCAAATAAACATTGGTGCGACTCCGCGCGTATTCCTTTCGTGGAACACGCATCCCGCGAGTCTCGCGTCGCCCTCCCGCCGAAGGGTAGGTTGCGACAGTTGGCGACTCCACTGGGGACAATTTTTAGAGAGTTAGGCCATTTAATCTTGTGCAATGTTTTACCGTGACTTATCCCTTTGTTGGTTTCCCTTCATTATGTTCTTGTGTATATAAACTCTTTGTTGCTTTTAGTGCGTTTTAAAATGTATGCATAAGATAAATATTTATTCATTTGATGCACACAAACACCAACACTATTTGCACACACTGTGAGTGAAAAAGGGCCCTATACCCAGGTTCATGGGAACATAAGGAGCGGAGGTGAATCTGTGATCATGCTAGGTCTCCGACTTGCTTGATTACAGTGAACCCTCATCTAGAGCTTTTCTCTTTGAAAACTTATTGTTGCTAGTAGTCCCTACTGCTGCAATATGTTCTTCAAAGAGAATGATACCTCTAGAAACTATCAAAAGAGATATGACTACCTTGGGGGTTATCACTAAATGCCTAGTTAGTTCTCTCCCTTATAGGTCCCTTAAATAGGGGCACGGAGCAAACACACTGCGTGCCATTTTTCACAACTGCCATGCATAAGTATCATATACCCTTTTGCTTATGTTCAGTGAATATTGTCATACTATGTACATTCCCGTATTGCGTCTTTTGCATATGCATCGCATATGGGTTCTGTCTTGATCCCCTCTGTAAACAAACCAACGGAGGGTCCGTGTCGCCTTCTTAAAAACGTATGTTGGGGCACTTTGCTACCCCTAGACGTTGTATCTAAGAAGGAGACAATTCCTCGGGCCCCCGCATTCCTAGATTGCATCTGTGTCATATGCATTCCATCATGCATTCATCCATCCCACCCATGAGATATCGGAGTTTTGATTTGCACCAGCTTTTGTCTCACTTTAGTAAGCATGGGAACAAATCAAACCGGCAAGAGGTTCTACCAAGTCAAGGTTAAAAGCCTAGATACCACCAGCATCAAGGAATTAGGGCGGCTGATGAAACCTCTCCAAATGCGAGCCTTCCGCAAGACTTACGGAAAGATCTTAGAGTTGACCATAGCAGAGGTGTCCATAGAAGCCATTGCATCACTCACCCAATACTACGACCAGCCTTCGAGGTGCTTCACATTCGGAGACTTCCAATTAGTACCAACCATTGAAGAATTTGAGGAAATTCTAGGATGTCCTCTCGGGGGAAGAAAACCATATCTTTCATCCGGGTGTCTCCCCTCTTTGAGCAGAATTGCAACTGTGGTCAAGGATTCAGCAAGAGGTTTGGACCGCATAAAACAGACTCGGAATGGCATAGCGGGCCTACCACGGGGGTACCTAGAAGACAAGGCGAGGGGTATGGCCAATCAAGGAGATTGGGTCCCATTTATGGATGTGTTAGCTTTGCTAATTTTTGGGGTCGTCCTCTTTCCAAACGTGGATGGTTTGGTGGACCTAGCAGCGATCGACGCTTTCCTTGCATACCACCATAGCAAGGAAAGTCCGGTGGTAGCTGTCTTGGCAGATCTATTTGATACATTTGACCGAAGGTGCGAAAAGAGTAGCGCACAGATCATCTGTTGCTTGCCCGCCCTCTGTGTTTGGTTGGTTTCGCACTTGTTCCAACAAGACACAAGGCATCCATGTCCGCTCCTGAGCCTTCGCTCGTGTACTGAAAAGAGGAGAATAGATTGGGACCAGCTTTTGGCTGGGATAGGAGGTAGAACAATCAGTTGGTTCCCCCGATGGAAGGAAGGAAAAGAAGGAGTCCTTTTCTCATGTGGAGGATACCCAAACATTCCGCTGGTAGGAACGAGGGCTTGTATTAACTACAATCCCGCGCTCACTATAAGACAACTAGGGTACCCCATGAGGGGAGCACCGACGGAAGAAAGCATGTCTCCTTTGCTTGTAAGGCATGGGAAACCCCGTTAAGTAAAGATCAAGAGCTTAGGGGCATTCGTAATGGCATCATTGGTGGGTACCACGAATGGCTGAAAGTTCATATACGAGGTTTAGATTGGCTCGCCAAGTTAAAAGTCATCAGCGAAGAGAGTTTTGAAGCACCGGAAGAGGACGAAGAAGTCCAAGCTCTCAAAAGCGAGTTAGGAAAGGCGAAACTTGCCAAGGAGAAGTTCAAGTTGGCCGCTACACACATTCGGAAGGAGTGTGCCGGGTTACGGGAAGAGAATGCAATTACCGCAAGAGCCCTTGAATAAGAGACCAAGAGGGCTCGCAAGGAAGAGTATGGCCAGAATAAATTTCGCGGAGCTCTATGGGGTAGCAATAGTGAACTCAAGCTGCGAAGGGAAGAGAGGGACCAGTCGCGAGCACATAGCATGGTTCTGAAAGAGGAGTTAGTTGCTTGTTCAAGGTCCAAAAGAAGCTTGTCTCAGCGTTTATGCGAGACGGAGACCAACATGCTAGCTATCATCGCCAAGTACCAAGAAGAGTTAGGTCTAGCCACGGCCCACGAACATAGAATCGCGGACGAGTATGCTCAAGTATACGCGAAAAAAGAGGCTAGAGGAAGGGTGATCGACTCTTTACACCAAGAGGCAACCATGTGGATGGATCGGTTTGCTCTTACCTTGAACGGGAGTCAAGAACTTCCCCGCTTGTTAGCCAAGGCCAAGGCGATGGCAGACACCTACTCCGCCCCCGAAGAGATTCATGGGCTTCTCGACTATTGTCAGCATATGATAGACTTAATGGCCCACATAATTAGAAATCGTTAGGAAACTTGTATGGTCTCTCAGACCTTGACTAGATACGACTTTCTTTTTGAAATAAAATGAGTTGGTCCCATGTTTCTACTCCAAAAGCTTGTGCAAATCAAATCACTCCTACATTTCATCTCTAGCATGCATTTTCTTTCTTTCTTTACCCACTCCTCACGTTTGGTTTTTTAGGGAAAAACACCATAACTAAACGCGCCACAAGGCATCCCTATCGCACAAGATCCAAATCTAGAACGATGGGTGATCAAGAGGAGACACAGGAACAGATGAAAGCCGACATGTCGGCTCTGAAAGAACAAATGGCCTCCATGATGGAGGCCATGTTAGGTATGAGGCAGCTCATGGAGAAGAACGCGGCCACCGCTGCCGCTGTCAGTTCGGCTGCCAAAGCAGACCCAACTCTCTTGGCAACTGCGCACCATCCTCCCTCAAACGTAGTAGGACGGGGAAGGGACACACTGGGGCACGATGGCAGCCCTCACCTGGGATACAACCGAGCGGCTTACCCTTATGGATTGCCGCCCAACTACTCACCACCCGTCTTGCAAGACGATGCGGGCCATATTGCTTCTCCCGTCCTTGAAAGAGAGCCTCCTCAACAGCCCGAAGAAGGCCACAAAGACCCTCAAGACTATGCTCGAAGGGATGTCGAGTTCTATCCCCCGATCCCCGAAGGGCCAGCACCCAGCACGTTGCCTCAGCCCAACATCGCAACACAACCAATAGTCTTGTCCATGGAAGGACCGTCCCCGGCAACTGAAGAAAGGAGGAAGCTCGATCTCCTTGAGGAAAGATTGAGGGCCGTGGAAGGATTTGGAGACTATCCGTTCGCAGACATGACGGATCTTTGCCTAGTACCCGATGTTGTTATTCCCCCGAAGTTCAAAGTGCCGGACTTCGACAAGTATAAAGGGACGACTTGTCCCAAAAACCATCTCAAGATGTACTGCCATAAGATGGGCGCCCACTCTAAGGATGAGAAGCTATTAATACACTTCTTTCAAGATAGCTTGGCCGGAGCCGCGGTAGTGTGGTACACTAATTTGGAAGCTTCCCGTATCCATACTTGGAAGGATCTGATTACTGCCTTCCTAAGGCAATATCAGTACAATTCTGATATGGCTCCCGACCGCACTCAACTGCAGAATATGTTCAAGAAAGAGGGTGAAACCTTTAAAGAATATGTGCAGCGGTGGAGAGATTTGGCGGCACAAGTAGCTCCTCCCATGGTTGAGAGAGAGATGATCACCATGATGGTAGACACTCTACCAGTGTTCTACTATGAGAAGCTAGTAGGTTATATGCCGTCCAGCTTTGCGGACCTAGTATTCGCCGGGGAAAGAATCAAGGTAGGATTGAAAAGAGGAAAGTTTGATTACGTTTCCTCCACGAGTGCGAATGCCAAAAGAATAGGGGCAACAGGGGCAAAAAGGAAGGAAGGAGATGCCCATGCCGTCTCTTCAACACCCGCGTGGGTCAAACCCCAGCAAACACCTCATGGTACCCATCAGTACGTGCAACATCACCCGAGCTTCTCGGCTCATACCGGGAACGCCTCTAGTTCAACACCCGTGCAGCCTAAGGCACCCACCCAGAGGGAAGCTCCCCAAGTTCCAACTCCGAACACGACTCGCCCGGCCGGTAATTCCAACACGACAAGGAACTTCCCTCCGAGGCCATTTCAAGAATTCACCCCACTCCCAATGACGTACGAAGACCTCTTGCCATCCCTCATCGCCAATCATTTGGCCGTGGTAACTCCCGGAAGGGTCCTCCAACCCCCTTTCCCAAAGTGGTATGACCCTAATGCAACTTGCAAGTACCATGGGGGTGTCCCGGGACATTCCATTGAAAAATGCTTGGCCCTTAAATACAAGGTCCAACATTTGATGGATGCAGGATGGTTAACCTTCCAAGAGGATCGGCCCAATGTGAGAACCAACCCGCTCGCCAATCATGGAGGGGGGGCAATTAACGCCGTTGAGTCCGATAGACCGTGCAAGTCTAAACCTTTAAGGGATGTGGCAACCCCTAGGAGGTTTATCTTCGAGGCCCTACAAAATGGAGGCTTGATTCCCCATAGTGGGTGTAAGGAGGATTCCTGTTTGCTACATTCCGGCGAGCTGCATGACATGGAGACGTGTTTGGGAGTAGAGGAGTTGTTACAGCGGATGATAGATCAAGGTCGACTGGAAGTCGGCAGTGAAGGAAAAAAAGAGCAGCATATATGCATGCAGTCCACGGATGGGAGCAGTGTTGCGAAGCCCAAACCCTTGGTGATATACTTCACTAAAAGCGCAGCTTCGCAAAAGCCCGGACACCCCTTAGTAGCCAAACCTGTTCCTTTCCCGTACCAAAATAGCCACGCAGTCCCATGGAGATATACACCTCCGAGGGAGAAGGAAGAAGAAGCCACCGACGTCAGCTCGTTGTCAGCTAAAGTAACAAATATCACGGGACTGAGTGGTGTGACCCGTAGTGGTCGTGTGTTCGCGCCTCCGGACCTACCAGTCCAACCCGCGGACATCAAGGGAAAAGGAAAAGTGGTGGAGGAACAAGATGGCGAAGCACCCCACGCTTCGAATAAAGACATTCCGGCAAAGGGCCTCCCGGAGAAAAAGGATGGTAAAAAGGAGGTGTCACTAGAGGAAGCCAGCGAGTACCTCCGTATAATTCAGTAGAGCGAATTCAAGGTTATCGAACAGCTCAACAAAACCCCGGCCAGGGTCTCGCTGTTGGAGTTACTTATGAGCTCCGAGCCTCATCGGGCTCTGCTAGTAAAAGTTCTGAACGAGGCCCATGTGGCCCAAGATATCTCGGTAGAAGGTTTCGGAGGGCTGGTCAACAATATCACTGCCAACAACTATCTTGCCTTCGCCGAAGAAGAAATCCCCGCCGAGGGGAGAGGGCATAATAAGGCTTTACACGTATCAGTCAAGTGTATGGACCATATCGTAGCCAAGGTGCTCATCGATAATGGTTCCAGTTTAAACGTGATGCCTAAGAGCACTTTGGAGAAATTACCATTCAATGCTTCCCACTTGAAGCCGAGTTCAATGGTGGTTCGTGCCTTCGACGGCACTCGCCGAGAGGTTAGGGGAGAGATCGATCTCCCAATACAAATAGGCCCTCACACCTGTCAAGTCACCTTCCAAATAATGGATATCAACCCCCCCTACAGCTGTCTATTGGGGCGCCTGTGGATCCACTCAGTGGGAGTTGTGCCCTCTACACTCCACCAAAAGTTGAAATTCGTAGTGGAGGGGCCCTTGGTCATCGTGTCAGGCGAGGAAGACATCTTGGTGAGCTGCCCATCCTCTATGCCTTATGTGGAAGCCGCAGAAGAATCGTTAGAAACCGCTTTCCAGTCTTTTGAGGTGGTCAGCATTTCCTCCGTGGACTCCTTCTCTGGGCAGCCTTGTCTATCCGATGCAGCAGTAATGATGGCCCGAGTTATGTTGGGGGACGGTTATGAACCCGGAATGGGTTTAGGCAAAGACAACGGCGGCATAACTAGCCTGATAAATGCGAAAGGAAATCGTGGGAAGTATGGTTTAGGCTATAAGCCCACTCAGGCAGATATGAAAAGAAGCATCGCGGGAAGGAAGAGCAGTGGTCAAAGCTCGCATTGGAGACAAGAAAGTGAAGGAAGCCCGCCCTGCCACATAAGCAGAAGCTTTATAAGCGCAGGTCTGGAAGACAAAGGTCAAGTGGTCGCAATATGCGAAGATGATGTTCCGAGTACATTGGATTTGGTACGACCATGCCCTCCTGATTTCCTGCTGGGAAATTGGCGAGTGGAGGAACGTCTCGACATTTATGCAACGAGCATAATGTAAACCTTTACGGTTTTAAAAGCTCTATAGTTGGGCCTTGGCTTTAGAGTTTTTCCTTTTGTTAAGGCTTTGTGTCTTTTGTTTTTGAATTTATAATACAAGGATCTTTCTTCATCTGTTCCTACGTCTCTACCCATTCTCATTCATTTGTATGTTTACTTCTTTTTCTGAAACGGCAGATCCGATGACGAGTCCCCCGAAGGTACTAATACCTGGGACCCGCCTATCAACTTCGAGCAAGAAATGAGTCAAACGGAAGATGAAGGAAACGAGGATATGGGACTTCCCCCAGAATTGGAAAGAATGGTCACCCATGAGGACCAAGAAATGGGGCCTCATCAAGAAGAAACAGAGCTGGTAGACTTAGGAATTGGCAGTGGAAAAAGGGAAGTAAAGATAGGTACAGGTATTACCGCACCTATCCGTGAAGAATTAATAATCTTGCTAAAAGATTACCAAGACATCTTTGCTTGGTCATACCAAGATATGCCCGGTTTGAGCTCTGACATTGTACAGCACCGATTACCTCTAAATCCCGAGTGTTCCCCGGTAAAGCAGAAACTGAGAAGGATGAAGCCCGAAACATCCTTAAAGATAAAAGAAGAAGTGAAGAAGCAATTTGACGCTGGATTTCTGGCCGTCGCTCGGTATCCAGAATGGGTTGCCAACATCGTACCGGTCCCTAAGAAAGATGGGAAAGTACGAATGTGTGTGGATTATCGGGACCTGAATCGGGCCAGTCCCAAGGACAATTTTCCTTTACCACACATCGATATCCTCGTAGATAACACGGCCAATTTCGCTTTATTTTCCTTCATGGACGGTTTCTCTGGTTACAATCAGATAAAGATGGCGCCCGAGGATATGGAAAAGACTACTTTCGTCACCCTATGGGGGACGTTCTGTTACAAGGTGATGTCCTTTGGACTCAAGAATGCCGGGGCAACTTATCAACGGGCCATGGTAGCTTTGTTCAATGATATGATGCATCAAGAGATCGAGGTCTACGTGGACGACATAATTGCTAAATCTAAATCCGAGGAAGAACACCTTGTCAACCTGCGGAAGTTGTTCGAAAGGCTTAAGAAATATCAATTAAGGTTGAACCCCGCTAAGTGTACCTTTGGGGTCAAATCAGGGAAATTGCTTGGTTTCATTGTAAGCCAGAAAGGGATAGAGGTAGACCCCGAAAAGGTGAAGGCTATCCTTGAGATGCCAGAACCCCGTACAGAGAGGCAAGTCCGAGGTTTCCTGGGGCGCTTGAATTATATTGCCAGATTCATATCGCAGCTCACCGCCATTTGTGAGCCGTTGTTCAAGCTCTTACGCAAAAACCAAACTGATCGCTGGAATGAGGATTGCCAAGAGGCTTTTGGAAGGATCAAAAAATGCCTAATGAATCCTCCCGTACTTATGCCACCAGTACCTGGAAGGCCTCTCATTTTGTACATGACAATCTTGGACGAGTCAATGGGGTGTATGCTGGGGCAACATGACGAATCCGGGAAGAAAGAGCGCGCTGTTTACTACCTAAGTAAGAAGTTCACGACCTGTGAGATGAATTACTCCTTGCTCGAAAGAACGTGTTGTGCTTTAGTATGGGCATCCCATCGCCTAAGGCAGTACATGCTGAGCCATACTACCTGGTTGATATCCAAGATGGACCCGGTTAAGTACATCTTTGAAAAGCCAGCTCTCACGGGACGAATCGCCCGGTGGCAAGTCCTGCTATCCGAGTTTGATATAGTCTACGTCACCCAAAAGGCGATAAAAGGAAGCGCCTTAGCAGATTATTTGGCTCAACAGCCTCTTAACGACTATCAGCCCATGCATCCTGAATTCCCGGATGAGGACATCATGGCATTGTTTAAGGAAAAATTGGACGAAGATCGGGACAAATGGACCGTATGGTTTGACGGAGCGTCAAACATTCTAGGTCATGGCGTTGGGGCAGTATTGGTCTCTCTGGACAATCAATGTGTACCCTTCACAGCCAGGCTAGGATTCGACTGCACCAACAACATGGCCGAATATGAAGCATGTGCCCTAGCCGTCCAGGCAGCGATTGACTCCAATGTCAAACTACTCAAGGTGTACGGCGACTCGGCATTGGTAATCCATCAGCTGAGAGGGGAATGGGAAACTAGAGATCCCAAGCTGATACCCTACAAAGCCTATATCAAGGAATTGGCTAAGACCTTTGATGAGATCTCCTTCCATCATGTTCCCCGCGAGGAAAATCAAATGGCGGATGCACTTGCTACTTTGGCGTCTATGTTCCAGCTAACACCGCACGGGGATCTACCTTACATTGAATTTTGGTGTCGTGGCAAACCCGCGCATTGTTGCCAAGTAGAAGAGGAACGGGACGGAAAGCCTTGGTATTTCAACATCAAGCGATATGTCGTAAGCAAAGAATACCCGCCAGAGATTGTCGACAATGATAAGAGGACATTGAGAAGGTTGGCAGCCGGTTTCTTCATGAGCGGAAGCATACTGTATAAGAGAAATCACGACATGACACTCCTGCGGTGTGTGGATGCCAGGGAGGCAAATCACATGATCGAGGAAGTCCATGAGGGCTCGTTTGGAACGCACGCCAACGGGCATGCTATGGCCAGGAAGATCCTAAGAGCAGGTTATTACTGGCTTACCATGGAAAGTGATTGTTGTGTCCATGTAAGGAAATGCCACAAATGTCAAGCGTTCGCAGATAATGTCAATGCCCCATCACATCCTCTGAATGTCATGTCCGCCCCTTGGCCTTTCTCCATGTGGGGAATAGATGTCATCGGGGCCATTGAGCCCAAAGCCTCGAATGGTCATCGCTTCATCCTCATAGCGATAGATTATTTCACCAAGTGGGTCGAGGCGGCTTCATATACCAATGTCACGAGGAGTGTGGTGGTCAGGTTCATTAAGAAAGAGATCATCTGCCGATATGGTTTGCCAAGGAAGATTATCACGGACAACGGCACCAACTTGAATAACAAGATGATGGGGGAAATGTGCGAGGAGTTTAAAATCCAGCATCACAATTCCACACCCTACCGGCCAAAGACGAATGGAGCCGTGGAAGCGGCCAATAAGAATATCAAAAAGATTATCCAAAAGATGACCGTGTCATACAAGGATTGGCACGAGATGCTCCCATTCGCATTACACGGTTACCGAACTTCTGTGCGAACGTCAACTGGGGCAACGCCGTTCTCATTGGTATATGGGATGGAGGCTGTGTTACCGTTTGAGGTAGAAGTCCTGTCATTAAGGATCTTGGCAGAATCCGGATTAAAGGAATCAGAGTGGGCTCAAACGCGCTATGACCAGCTCAACCTCATCGAGGGTAAGCGCTTAACGGCCATGAGTCATGGGCGCGTGTACCAGCAAAGAATGAAGAGTGCGTTCGACAAGAAAGTACGCTTGCGCAAGTTCCATGAGGGAGACCTTGTGCTAAAGAAAATGTCTCATGCTGTCAAGGACAATCGAGGGAAATGGGCCCCGAACTACGACGGGCCTTTTGTTGTGAAGAGGGCTTTTTCCGGAGGAGCCCTGGTGCTTACCAACATGGATGGCGAAGAGCTACCATCACCCGTGTATTCTGATGTCGTCAAGCGATATTATGCTTAGAATCTGGGGCAATTAAGGATGTCGCTGCATGTTCTTTATCTTTATGCGTTTTCTGGATTTCCCCCAGGGATTTCCTGTCTGCTGTATCTCTCGTTACAATCTTTCAAAGAAATGAACGTGGATTCGAGGCTTTAGTCCTCACGTTGGTTTCAAACCTTGCATTTGATTTGTGATCACCTGAGTCCTTCCGCTCAGTTCGTGGGATGCCCCAAGCGCTTAATTAAAATTGAACCTAAACCAACTTTCGCTCAAATTTGTTGCATTTGAAAACATTCATGCATACGCATACGCATGCATATTGTTGCGGTAAGACAGGGGCAGGATCATCTTGAGCTACCTTTCGGGGTGAGGACCAAATGTGGACAGCAGAAACCAATCAAGGTAAGACAATGACGCGGTCAAGATTGGCCGAACCTGGTTGTTTATTACTTGCAGGTACTTAGGAATGGATGCAAGTGGGGATGGGGTCACGACCGACTGATCGTTGCCCTTTCTCTGCGCTAGACAAGCAGAGAACGTCGCTGCAAGGCAGCCACGTATCCTTTGTATTCGCAGTTTTCTTACTATTTGTTTGTTTTAAAAATAAGTAATCAACGCCTAACTCTAACTTAAGTAAGTTCAAGTTAAGCAAGACGCTAAACCATAAGGAAGGAGGGGACATGGTTACTGTTCCTCTCAAAAAAAAAATGCAGGTTAGCTCGCCTGGGCGAGCCACCCCTGCACCAAATTATAAGA
Source organism: Glycine max (assembly GCF_000004515.6). Taxonomy (NCBI): domain Eukaryota; kingdom Viridiplantae; phylum Streptophyta; class Magnoliopsida; order Fabales; family Fabaceae; genus Glycine; species Glycine max. The sequence goes on from NC_016088.4 coordinate 19,610,518, forward strand.
ATGACGAAAGGGGGGACGTTTTTGCATTCAAAAACTTCTTTCCCCCCCTTTCAAAAGCCATACCCACGGGATTGACGAGTTTGCAGCCCTAGGGTCATCATTTTTCGCATTTTTTGATTCCGTTTTGCGCTTTTGTTCATCACCAACAAGTAAGTGTTCCATCCCTAAGCTTTCTAGCTTTTCATTGGTGTATTTTGATCTCCTTTTGGTGCTCTAAATTGTGGGAATGTGCTCAAATATGTGGGGCAATTTTGGTTTGTTTTCTTGCTTAATTAGGTTGAATTGGGGGTTTGTATGGGATGGCCCTAGGCCTATAATGCATTTTGAAACAATGGGACATGCCACATTGTCCCCGTTCTCTTGCTATTGATACCTAAACGCGCGCCCACCAAGTAATCGGTGAAATGCCTCAATGGCATTAGCGCGTGACTTTTGTAAGGAAACAACCCATGGGGCATTTTGGTTTGTACATATTTTCTATTTTTTTTGGGACATGCGTTCATTCCCGAAAAAGGCTAGAATAATTGCCTCACATATATCCTAGGTCTAGGAACTAAAATTTTATGCAAAAAGAACACAAGAGGAGGTGCATATTGGGTAAAGTTACCCTTTTTGGCCAGCAATCAGCTATGGGCCACGCTACAATAATTTCCCTACGCCTAGATGTTTAGGAATTTTGCTCATCATAAACGTGTAGGTTTAGAATAGGTAGCAAAATACCTTTGGCAATTTACACTTTGGGTGTGATAGCAAAATACTTGGATGTATGTACATGTAATTTTTGGTAGTCAAAATGTCTCACAAAAAAAATGTATAAATATGTTGCATGTTATGTAAAGAAAATACCTTGCAAGAATACCTTTTAATTTGAATACAATTTTAGTCAGCAAAAGAAAATATACTTGAATTTGCATGCGGCTTTAGGTAGCAAAAACACTTGAGTAAAGCATGAAATGTATCACCTTCTTGTGTAGATAGCCAAGATTCATCACAAAGTTTGTATATGCATAAGTATTAGAAATACCGGAATGTGCACATGTGCAATTTTTGGTACCCCAAATGCTTTGAGTACGCATGTATGTAAATTTAGCCAAGGAAGTGCATGAGATGTAGGTAACAAATACACCTTGGAAGTACATATAAATAATCTAGGTAACGAAGGTGCCTTTATTGTACATGGGTGCATTTTTCTTAGTTATGAGAATGTCTTGTGCAAGTGAACGTTCGTAAAGAAGTATGCGCATAAGCTTGCTCTAAATTTACATTGATGTTTGTATTTATTGGAGGAGGTTGTATGCCATTTTTGTTTTAAGAGTAGCATTCCTTGGTAAAACTAACTTTCCAAATGTTTGCCTTCGCAGGAAATGGCCCCGAGGAAGCTTGCCTCAAAGAGGTCCAGGAAGGATAAGGCGGCCGAAGGAACTAGTTCCGCTCCTGAGTATGACAGTCACCGCTTTAGGAGCGCTGTACACCAGCAGCGCTTCGAGGCCATCAAGGGATGGTCGTTTCTCCGGGAGCGACGCGTCCAGCTCAGGGACGACGAGTATACTGATTTCCAGGAGGAAATAGGGCGCCGGCGGTGGACATCACTGGTTACTCCCATGGCCAAGTTCGATCCAGAAATAGTCCTTGAGTTTTATGCCAATGCTTGGCCAACAGAGGAGGGCGTGCGTGACATGAGATCCTGGGTAAGGGGTCAGTGGATCCCGTTTGATGCCGACGCTATCAGCCAGCTCCTGGGATATCCGTTGGTGTTGGAAGAGGGCCAGGAATGCGAGTATGGCCAGAGGAGGAACCGGTCTGATGGGTTCGATGAGGAGGCCATCGCCCAGCTGCTATGTATACCGGGGCAGGATTTTGCCCGGACTGCTGCAGGGAGGCGAGTGCGAATCATGCGCACCAACATGACCACCCTGACCCAGATATGGATGACGTTGCTGCTCAGCAACATCCTGCCCACCGATCATAATTCCGACCTCCCCATGCCGAAGTGTCAGCTGGTGTACGCCATCCTGACACGGATGAGCATCCATGTGGCTCAGTTGATCGCTGATGCCATCTATATTTTTGCAGGTATGGCGCCTACTTGGCACCCTTTGGACCCAGATAAGTCCAACAGGGCCCTGGGATTTCCCGCACTGATCACAGGACTCTGCCAGTCATTTGGAGTCCCCGTTGCACCTACCAAGGTAATTCGGCCGCCCATCACCCGTGCTTTTATTGAGAAGTACTGTACCCAGAGACAGGCTCAGGGTGATGCTCCACAGGCCGCGGGCGCGCCACCACCACCTCATCAGGCTGGCCAGGCTGGGGCATTTGACATGGAGCAGTATTTACGGCATTTGGTTCGCCAGCAGGCGGCCAACCACCGGGCACATGTACAGACCCATGATTGTCTGTACCAGATGAGCCTTAGCATGCAGAGCCAGGGCTTCGCTTCCTTTTCATGCCCTACTCCAGACCAGTTCAGGGCAGAGGTTGCATGGCCCGGAGATTGGCCCGAGGCCCAAGCAGGAGAGGCACCCCCAGAAGCTCCCGGCGATGGAGAAGAGGCCCACGAGGACGAGGAGATGGCCGATTTGCTTGACTTCTTGGGAGGGAGTGGAGATACATGACTGGGAGATCCCCAGATTCATGTTTTTCTTTCGTATTTCTTTTATCATTTTTATGCTATGTTATTGTTTTGACTTGAGAGACTAATGTTTGTTTTTGTTGTTTCGATTGTCATTTGTACAGCGCATACATTTTTGTTTAGATTGTTGCGTTAGTGTTTATATATCATTACTATCGATGATGTTTGAAATTCTGGAACCGTGTAGAGTTCTTCGTTTAGGAACATCGTCCAAAAAATATATATGTAAAACAAACAAAAATCATGATAAAAATAAAAATGGAAAAGAAAAAAAATGAAATGGAAAAGAGAGCAAATGAGAAAAGAAGAGAGCAAGTAAAGAAAAAGAGAACAAGTGAGGAAAAAGAAAGCAAGTAAGAAAAAAAAATGGAAAAAGAAAAATAAGTTGTCTAGCTGAAAAACCGACATGCTTATGAAAAGAGATGATTTCCAACTTTTCTTTGAAAAAATTCACTGATCATAACCAATTTTTGGAAAATGTGTGTGTACACCTGAAGGGTGAATGCTGTGAAAATTTTCCCGGACGCCCAAAATGGACTCGGATGAATGCACAAATTGATAAAAGAACATATTTTGGAAACATTGGGTTGACTAAAATAGAGGAAATGAATCCTGAGCCCTAGCATCACATGACCATAAAAATTTGACACTTGAGCGTCCACATAGGTGCATGCATGACCAGTTTTGCATAAAATTTCCAAATCATCATTTTTGCATTTGTGTCATGGAAAAAATGTGGGGCATCCCTTTTATCCTTGAGCCAAACCAAACCCCGACATGTATCATGTCTAGCCATTCTGCAAACCTTGAGCCAAAATCCTGACTCACCATGAACCTTAACCCAGGGTGAGAATGTCAATCCTTACTCTCGGAAACAAAAAAGGAGGAAAGGAAATTTCCAATCAAAGAGAAAGAAAAGAAGAGGAAAGGAAATTCCCAATCAAAGAGTGGGAGAAAGCGAAAAGAAAAGAAAGAAAATTCCCAACCAAAGAATGGGAGAAAGTAAAAAAGGGAAGGAAAGAAAGTTAAGGATCGAAAGAAAACAGAAGAAATGTGCGGAGAGGTCTTTGGACCAGACAATATCTGAACAATACAGAATTGTCACCAAATGAACAAAAGAAAGAAAAGGAAACCATGACCTAAAAGTGGTCTTCTCCCTTTGATTATCAACCAAAATCCTGTGCGCTAGCGACTTTTTCGCCCCGCACTAAACAAAAACAGAAAAGGAAAAAGCCAACCAAAAATCAAAAGCCAAAAACACACAAAAGCCGAAAAACCCATCAAAAGAACCCACTCCCAAGGGAAGTCCTATTGATCCATGATCACGCATGTAATCTTTGATTTGATAGGAAATGATTTGTAAAATCAAGTCATGACATATCTATGGTTCGGAATTAGGATGAAACACTTACCTGTGCGAGATTGATACACTTTGAGTGGATTTCTTCTATTTTTGTCGAACCCAGTGTTTCCTCTAAATGGTCATTTAGAAACGAAATGCTAAACATCCAAAATCTCATTTATGGTTATGAGAAAATTTCATCAACATACTCTCCTTCCTCGGTAAACGCATTGCTCTTTTCACTCGAAAAAAAAGGCATATGCTGCTCTACTCAGTTGGAATATTTGTCTCTTTGCTAAAGCATGTTTGCATTTTTAGTGAAGAAAACATCGAGACTTTTTCAAGTCTCACAAGTTATCCAGAACTACGTAGGTCTGAGTTCCTCATTGGAGGATACGTAGGAGCAAGAGCCTCGCTTTTGTCGACCACACCACCTTTTGTTACCATGACCCCAAGAGCTGGTAGCCCGCGGAGACACCTTACGGTTATCCGCACCTCGTCATTCAGTGACCCCAAGTGTGATTGATGAGCAAAGGCCAGTGTGGTCATCTGTGCCCTTTCCGGAGATGTCAGCATCTTCCGGTGGAGACTTTTTCAAGTCTCACAAGTTATCTAGAACTACGTAGGTCTGAGTTCCTCATTGGAGGATACGTAGGAGCAAGAGCCTTGCTTTTGTCGGTCGCCCCATAATCTTTGTCATACTGACCCTGAGGTCATGTGACATGCACCCTTTGTCATCCAGAGGCGGCGGGCCCGATGACATGCGGAGACAAAATTTGGTCATTCTGCACCCCTTTGCCATTCAGACACAGTCGTGTCCGATGGCACGCAGAGACAAAAATTGGTCATTCTGCACCCTTTGTCATCCAGAGGCGGCGGGCCCGATGACACGCAGAGACAAAATTTGGTCATTCTACACCCTTGTGTCATCCAGAGGCGGCGGGCCCGATGACACGCGGAGACAAAATTTGGTCATTCCGCACCCCTTTACCATTCAGACACAGTCGTGTCCGATGGTACGCAGAGACAAAATTTGGTCATTCTGCACCCTTGTGTCATCCAGAGGCGGCGGGCCCGATGACACGCGGAGATACCTTACGATTATCCGCACCCTTTTGTCATCCAGAGGCGGCGGGCCCGATGACACGCGGAGATACCTTACGATTATCCGCACCCTTTTGTCATCCAGAGGCGGCGGGCCCGATGACACGCAGAGACAAAATGTGGTCATTCTGCACCCTTGTGTCATCCAGAGGCGACGGGCCCGATGACACGCGGAGATACCTTACGGTTATCCGCACCCTTTTGTCATCCAGAGGCGGCGGGCCCGATGACACGCAGAGACAAAATTTGGTCATTATGCACCCTTGTGTCATCCAGAGGCGGCGGGCCCGATGACACGCGGAGATACCTTACGGTTATCCGCACCCTTTTGTCATCCAGAGGCGGCGGGCCCGATGACACGCAGAGACAAAATTTGGTCATTCTGCACCCTTGTGTCATCCAGAGGCGGCGGGCCCGATGACACGCGGAGATACCTTACGGTTATCCGCACCCTTTTGTCATCCAGAGGCGGCGGGCCCGATGACAAGCAGCGGCCAATGTGGTCATTCTGCACCCTTCGTCAATCGCGGCCGACAAGCCCGTTGACACGCGGAGATTTACATCATCTTCCGCACGTACAAGATCTGTCATACTGACTTTTGAGTCATGCTGACGGGCGGAAATACCCGAGTGGTTATCCGTATAAACATTCTTTTGCTATCTGTAAGACAGAACGCTTGATAGCATGCAGAGACTGACATAGTCTTCTACACCTTTTGTTCCTCTGGGAACAGCAAGTCATTTACATGCGGAAATTTTATGGTCACCCGCGACTCTCGTCAACCGAGAGGAATGAAATTAGTGTCATACCCTAATTTCGTCCGGGGACCTTTGCTTGATGACATGCGACCTTTCTTTGGTCCTTGTGAGGTGCTTGGCACCCATCATTAGGAAATTTGTGAAATTCTGGGAACAACAAGTCATTTGCATGTGGAGATTTTATGGTCACAAGCGACTCTCGTCAAATCGAGAGGAACGAAATTAGTGTCTTATCTTTACTTTCCTTTTATCTCCAATAAAAGACAAGTAAAGAGGGGCAACTGTCATACCCTAATTTCGTCCGGGGACCTTTGCTTGATGACATGCGACTTTTCTTTGGTCCTTGCAAGGTGCTTGGCACCCATCATTAGGCAATTTGTGAAATTCCAGGACATGCCGGAAAACCAAAAAATATTGATGCACAATCCGTAAGTTTCCGTGACACACCGGAAATCAAATGGAAGCATCGTTGCTTAATTAAGTGAGGTTCCGTAACATTCCGTAAGTCAAAAAGGGGATGATTATGTAATCCGCAAGGTTCCGTAACATTACGGAAAGAAAACAAGTATCGTTACGAAATTCGTAAGTTTCCGTAACTTTACGAAAAAAGAATCACCAAAAAAAAGCAGAGGGGGTGTACTTAGTAAAAATGGGAGTGCAAATAGCACCCAGGCCCACTTGGGCCCTCTAGAAGATTCCTCCAGAAGGTTGTTGCTTCTGGAGGAAGCAACCTGGCTCGCCTGGGCGAGCTGGGCGGCAAGCACCTCCCCTATTTTGCTATAAATAGGGGAGGAAGTGAAGAAGAAAAGGGTTCAGCCCCTTAGGCACTTCTCTCTCTTTCTAATTTGCTTGGAAAAATTGTTTCCGTGAAGAAAATCTAAGCCGAGGCGCTTCCGAAACGTTTCCGTAACGTTTTCCGTGAGGAATTTCGCAAAGGTTTCAACCGTTCTTCGACGTTCTTCATTCGTTCTTCATCGTTCTTCGATCTTCAACGGGTAAGTACCTCGAACCAAGCTTTTCGATTCATTCTATGTACCCATGGTGGTCCACATTGTGTTTTGTGTACTTCTATTCCTGTTTCATTTACTTTTTATACCCCCTTTTGACGTGCTTAAGCCATTTTACTTAAGTCATTTCTCGCTTAACTTAAAAATAAAATAAATTTCCACCAAACGTTTGAATTGTATTATCTGTTAACTTCGGTTAAAATAAATTCCGACCGTTCGGTCGTGCTGTAATCACATTGAAAATCAAAAAGAGGTAAAAAATAATATAATAATAAAAAAAACATCTTTTAGTAAAATAAAGCGGAAAATCAATCGGACGTTTTTCTCTTTGGGATTTCTCATTCTTAATCGAATTGACTAATAACTAAAGTGAAACTAAGGCTAAAATCAAACTCGCCTAGTCAAGCTCGTCCACAAAAATAGGTTTTTGAAGTTTGTCATTTCAATTTCTTACTAAGTAAAGTGGATCATTTTCAAGGTCCAACGCCTTAAAATGATCACCTCTTAAGTAAAAAAGAATCACTTGATAAGAAAGAACTACGTAGGTCTGATTTCCTCATCGCAAATTGAGGAATACGTAGGAGCAAAGGGAAACACCCTTGTCGACCACAAAAAAGGAAAAAATATAAAAAGGGTATAAAGGATATAAGGACATAAAAAGGGAACATAAAAATCAAAGTCGTGTTTGCACATTCGATTAAAGGCTGCCGTCCCTTGGGACGGACGTGTGGGGTGCTAATACCTTCCCCGTGCGTAAATACAACTCCCGAACCTTTCACTTAAAAGTTTGTAGATCGCATCTTTTCCGGTTTTTCCGACGTTTTCCTCAAATAAACGTTGGTGGCGACTCCGCGCGTATTCCTTTCGTGGAACACGCATCCCGCGAGTCTCGCGTCGCCCTCCCGCCGAAGGGTAGGTTGCGACAGTCATGCTAGGTCTCCGACTTGTTTGATAACAGTGAACCCTCATCTAGAGTTTTTCTCTTTGATAGCATGTTGTTGCTGGTAGTCCCTACTGCCACAATATGTTTTTTTGAAGGGGATGATACCTCTAGAAACCATCAAGAGAGATATGACCACCTTGGGAATTATCACTAAAAGCCTTTTAGTTCCTCCCATTTAGGTCCCTAAAATAGGGGCACGAAGGGAACATGTTGTGTGCCTTTTAAACACTGCCATGCATATAACCTTAATGTCATGTACGCCTTTGCTGTATGATTATCTGAGGATATTGCCTTGCTATGTACATCCCCCTGTTGCGCTTTTGCGCATCTGCATCATGTCATCACGCATGCGTTGTATGTTGGTCTCGTCTTTTGTCACGGGAAGCTGGAATGTCCATATCACCTTCTTAACTGCACACATGGGGCACTGCGCCCCCGAATGCGCAAGTAAGAAGAGAGGATTTTCCGGGCTCTCGTGTCCGTAAATGCATTCATATCATGCATCACATAAGCATCTCTCCATGGCATCGTAATGGACGTATCGTTCTTGCATTTGTCACATATCATTTCATGCATTGCATTTTGCATATGTTATTTCATCACCATGCATCTGCATCTACCATGCTTTTTGCATACCTTTTATTTTCATGTTTACTCATGCATGATCCTTGCATTTTCCTCTGCAAAACAAAAACAAAAAAAAGAAGTGTTAAAATTCACACTACATTCTTAGTTGCATGTGTTAGGTACCATGAGCCAACCATGATGAGATCATAAACCCATTTCTAAAAAAAAAAAAAAACAAAACAAAATGATTGAGCATGGTACCTAATGCGTGGTTAACTAGGAAATGATGTTTCTTGGGGCATCTCAATCTCATAATTACATTTTCCATGCATAGCATGCGTATTCCCGAGTCTTTCATCCCTATGAAATGTTGCCGAAGTATTGGCGATCAGAATTGCCATTCCTTGGATTATAGGGTTGAACCAAGCTCATGCTTTTACGAAAAGGTTCATCAAGTCAAGTTGAAGTATGGAAGTAACCATCTTGCAAAAAATTGGGGCTAAAGATGGATCGAGTTACATCGTTGCTTCGTCTACTGCCAAACATATTTAGGATTGTTGATCTCCTTGTTACTTCTAGTTTCATCTTGAAAAAAGGTGTCATGGACCATGTTGAAAATCTAAATTGATTTAACCCCATGTTCTGTATAAAAATTTGCAACACTTCAACTGTGCATCATTCGCATACATCCATGCTTTTCAGTGGTTTCATTGCTCAACATTCTTTCCTTAAAAAAAATGAACTTAATCATTGTTATCAAAAAGAAAAGAACACGCTTTACGGTGCCCTTACTGAACCCATGCTAGAGCTAGAGTAATGGGTGAAGTAGAGGAGGTGCAAGAGCAGATAAAGACCAACATGGAGGCCATGAAAGAGTAAATGACCGCAATGATGGAGGCCATGATAAGCATGAAGAAGATAATGGAGGTCAATGCGGTTGCAGCCGCTACCAGCACTATTGTTGAGGTGGACCTGACCCCCCATATGGCCTCAACCAAATAAATCATCTAACCCCAGATATGGTAGGTCTGGAAGGCAAAGAGTTGGGAGGTACAGGCGACCCTCATTTAGTGCGAAAAACAAGCATACCTTCCCGCCATATAGCTTGCCTCCCAATTATACACCACCCAATGTGGCGTACACTCCCAATGAGAATGTCAATAACTCCACTCCGATACTCATTGAGAGCCAATAACCTCAATCTAATCATGCACATGTCTCTCAACCCATGGGGGAGACACATGAAATACCCCACCACAATTTAGCCGACTTCGAGCCTTGCCTCGGATATGCCACTGAAGGGCAAGCAGTTGGTGGTATACCCCTGCAAAACACTTTGGAGGGCCCTCAGTATCACCCACAACCACTGATGTAAGCTCCATTGGAGCTTGTAGGCCTAGGATCTTCTTCATCAATGGATTCCTTTGCTTCTTGGAAGATGAATGGCAGCGGAATGGAGAAGGAAGAGAGAAGGAGACGCCACTTGAAGGAGAAGATGAGTCAAGAAGAAGCTCACCACCGTAGGAGGCCATGGATAAGAGCTTGGAGGAAGAAGGAGATGAATGAAGGGAGAGGAAGAGTAGAGCACGAAATTTTGTTCTTTAAAAGAGCTCTGAAATCTGAAGTTTAATATTCAAATGATCAAAGTTCCAAAAAAATGCACACACATGACCTCTATTTATAGCCAGTGTCACACAAAATTGGAGGGAAATTTGAATTTCAATTCAAATTTCACTTGAATTTGAAATTGAATTATTAGAGCCAAACTTTGGAGCCAAAATTTCACTAATTATGATTAGTGAATTTTAGTTATGGTTCAGCCCACTAATCCAAGATCAATTCCAAGATTCTCCACTAAGTGTGCTTAGGTGTCATGAGGCATGTAAAGCATGAAGGAATGCACAAAGTGTGACTATATGATGTGGCAATGGGGTGTGGTAAGCAAATGCTCACCTCCCCCTCTAAAATTTAATTGGATTGGGCTTCTACCAATTCAATTAAATTTATTTCCAACCACACACATCAAATATTCACTTAGTGCATGTGAAATTACAAAACTACCCCTAATACAAAAACTAGTCTAGGTGCCATAAAATACAAGGGCTGAAAAATCCTATATTTCTAGGGTACCCTACCTACATTATGGAGTCCTAAATACAAGAACCAAAATTAATGAAACCTTAATCTAATATTGTCGCAACCTACCCTTCGGCGGGAGGGCGACGCGTGACTCGCGGGATGCGTGTTCCACGAAAGGAATACGCGCGGAGTCGCCACCAACGTTTATTTGAGGAAAACGTCGGAAAAACCGGAAAAGACGCGATCTACGAACTTTTAAGTGAAAGGTTCGGAAGTTGTATTTACGCGCGGGGAAGGTATTAGCACCCCACACGTTCGTCACAAGGGACGGCAGCCTTTAATCGAATGTGCAAACATGACTTTGATTTTTACGTTCCCTTTTATGTCCTTATATCCTTTATACCCTTTTTATATTTTTTCTCTTTTTGTGGTCGACAAGGGTGTTTCCCTTTGCTCCTACGTATTCCTCAATTTGCGATGAGGAAATCAGACCTACGTAGTTCTTTCGGAACAAAGTGTTTGGTTAAGTTGTTTTTGTCTTTTTTTTGCAAAATATGTTGTTATTGAACAAAAGGTCATTTAAGGTGTTGGACCATTAAACGGTCTTTTGATTTTGAAAGGAGAGAAACGTTAAGGCGTTGGACCATTAACGATCTCTTGTTTTTGAAAGGAGAGAAACGTTAAGGCATTGGACCATTAACGATCTCTTGGGGTGGTCGACAAAAGCGGGGCTTTTGCTCCTACGTATCCTCAATTGCGATGAGGAAATCAGACCTACGTAGTTCTTGCTTATCAAGTGATTCTCTTTTTGCTTAAGAGGTGATCATTTTAAGGCGTTGGACCTTAAAAATGATCCATTTTACTTAGTGAGAAATTGAAATGACAAACTTCAAAAGCCTATTTTTTTTATGGACGAGCTTGACTAGGCGAGTTGATTTTAGCCTTAGTTTCACTTTAGTTATTAATCAATTCGATTAAGAATGAGAAATCCCAAAGAGAAAACGTCCGATTGATTTTCCGCTTTATTTTGCTAAAAGATGTTTTTTTGATTATTATATTATTTTTTACCTCTTTTTGATTTCCAACGTGGTTACGGCACGACCGAACGGTCGGAATTCATTTTAACCGAAGTTAACGGATAATACAATTCAAATGTTCGGTGGAAATTTATTTTATTTTTAAGTTAAGCGAGAAATGACTTAAGTAAAATGGCTTAAGCACGTCAAGAGGGGGTATAAAAAGTAAACAAAACGAGAATAAAAATGCACGAAACACAATGTGGACCACTACGGGTACATAGAATGAATCGAAAAGCTTGGTTCGAGGTACTTACCCGTTGAAGATCGAAGAACGATGAAGAACGAATGAAGAACGTCGAAGAACGGTTGAAACCTTTGCGAAATTCCTCACGGAAAACGTTACGGAAACGTTTCGGAAGCGCCTCGGCTTAGATTTTCTTCACGGAAACAATTTTTCCAAGCAAATTCGAAAGAGAGAGAAGTGCCTAAGGGGCTGAACCCTTTTCTTCTTCACTTCCTCCCCTATTTATAGCAAAATAGGGGAGGTGGTTGCCGCCCAGCTCGCCCAGGCGAGCTCAGCTCGCCCAGGCGAGCCAGGTTGCTTCCTCCAGAAGCAACAGCCTTCTGGAGGAATATTCTGGAGGGCCCAAGTGGGCCTGGGTGCTATTTGCACCCCCATTTTTACTAAGTACACCCCCCTCTGCTTTTTTTTGGTGATTCTTTTTTCGTAAAGTTACGGAAACTTACGAATTTCGTAACGATACTTGTTTTCTTTCCGTAATGTTACGGAACCTTGCGGATTACATAATCATCCCCCTTTTGACTTACGGAATGTTACGGAACCTCACTTAATTATGCAACGATGCTTCCATTTGATTTCCGGTGTGTCACGGAAACTTACGGATTGTGCATCAATATTTTTTTGGTTTTTCGGCATGTCCTGGAATTTCACAAATTGCCTAATGATGGATGTCAAGCACCTCACAAGGACCAAAGAAAGGTCGCATGTCATCAAGCAAAGGTCCCCGGACGAAATTAGGGTATGACAAATATGTACAAAGATAAGTGGGCTCATACTTAGCCCATGGGCCTAAAATCTACCCTAAGGCTTATGAGAACCTCAAGGCCTTCTCTTGCATCTTTGGCCCAATCTTCTTGGAGTCTTCTATCCAATGCCCTTGGGGGGTAGGACTGCATCAACCACACCCCTTGCATTCCACAGCGGGTAGAAACCCTCATGCTATGGCAGAAATGGGAGAAGTTGGATCATCTAGAGGAAAGGCTCAGGGTCGTGAAGGACGCAGAGATTATGCCTTTACTGACGTAGAAGAGTTGTTCCTAGTACCCAAACATGGTCATTCCCAAGTTCAAGGTGCCGAACTTTGACAAGTACAAGGGGACTACTTGCCCCGAGAACCATCTAAAGATGTATTGTCGGAAGATGAGGGCATACGCAAAAGATGGGAAACTGCTGATACATTTCTTCCAAGAAAGTCTTACTGGGGCAGTTATCACTTGGTATACTAACTTGGAACCTTCTCGAGTCCATTCTTGGAAGGACCTAATGGTTGCCATCGTTAGGCAGTATCAGTACAATTCTGATATTGCTCCGGATAGGATGCAACTACAGAGCATATGTAAGAGGGGGCACGAATCTTTCAAAGAATACACCCAAAGGTGGAGGGATCTGGCAGCCCAAGTGGTTCCCTCAATGACGGAGAAAGAAATGATAACAATGATAGTAGACACATTACAAGTGTTCTATTATGAAAAATGGTGGGTTACACACCTTCAAGCTTTCCGGATTTGGTCTTCACTGGTGAGATGATCGAAGTGGGTCTGAAAAGAGGCAAAATTTGATCATCATGCTTTGATAAATGCAAAAAAAAAACTAGGGCAAATGAAGAGGGCGAGAATGAGGGAGAAACCCATGTTGTGACTGCCATTCCTATACGGCCAAGTTTCCCACCAACACAACAATGTCATTACTCAGTCAATAACAACCCTTCTCCTTACCCACCACACAGTTATCGACAAAGGCTATCCCTAAATCAACCACAAAACCCACCTACCACATAACCAATGCTAAACACCACCTTTAGCATGAACCAAAACACCAACCAAGGAAGGAATTTTGTAGCAAAAAGCCTGTAGAATTCACCCTAATTCTGGTGTCCTATGCTAACTTGCTCCCTTATCTACTTGATAATGCAATGGTAGCCATAACCCCTGCTAGGTTTCCTCAACCTCCATTTTTCCGAGGATACGACTCGAACACAACATGTGCATATCATGGAGGAGTTCTGGGACATTCCATTGAGCACTATATGACCTCAAAGCGTAAGGTGCAAAGTCTAATTGATGCGGCCTGGCTGAAATTTGAGGAGAATCGCTTGTGAATCCTAACACTAACAAATGACACCATACATGGGGAAATTTTGAAAGTTGTTGTTAGATGTCTCTAATGACTCATCGGGATTTTCAAGTTTATTCCATTATTGTAAACCATAGTTACAATGCTAATTAAAATGGATAAATTTGACATCTTTGTCCCTCATCCTCTCGTAATTACATCTTTGCTTCCACTGGAATGTGGGTGCAAGCCATTGGTTTGTTTGCTCAAGCGACATGCGCTCCTGAGTCTGGACTTCCAAAACCGTTTAATCATAAATTACTCGTGCTACACATTTGGTGAGGATGCCGTAAACAACGAGTAAAGCATAATAGTTCAAAAAGAAAAGGAAAAAAGCATTTGATTGATTGTGTTTTCAAGTAAAATATAGATGTTCATGTGACTTCATTTTATCATTCCGGAAAGTTTGTCTTTTTTAGAGAGGAGTGAGTTATCAAGAATAGGAGTCATTTGACTTAATCCATCAACTGAAAAATCCTTCAACTATTTCTCGTCCTTGGAAAATTCTTTTAGCAAGAATCAACTGCTTCTTTCATTCTTCCTTGCTACAAGGTTGTGGAAACAAAACAACGATGGTTACCTCAGAGCCCTACACTGGGGCAATGAAAGGAACCATGCATAAACCTCAAGTGAACCTAGGGGCAGATTAAAATTTCTCACCCAATAGGTTCCCTGCTACAAGGTCATGACAAAAGACAACGATTGGTACCTCAAAGCCTTACACTGGGGCAATGAGGGGCATCGTGCATGAGCCTCAAGTGAACATAGAGGCAGATCAAAAGTTCTCACCTGTCGATGTTTTTAAACAAAAAAGGGGGGAAAACCCTGGAATTTCAATGGATTGATTAAACGTCGAACGACTTCATTGCCATCACTCCAAAATGGTCAAGTGACTAAATCAAATAGAGAATACACTCTGAGGGAGTTCCTGAAGAGATTTGCAAAAGATAGAGGGGTGTGTGTAGCTAAGCTCTAGCTTCGTTAGAAATCTTCTCAAGGAAGCTTCTCAAGGAGGTGAGCTTAGTTATTAGAGGGGTGTGTGTAGCTAAGCTCTAGCTTCTCAAGGAAGTTTTCTCAAAAAAGCTTCTCAAGGAAGTTTTCTCAAAAAAGCTTCTCAAGGAAGTTTTCTCAAGAAAGCTTCTCAAGGAAGCTACCTAGTCTATAAATAGAAGCATGTGTAACACTTGTTGTAACTTTGATGAATGAATGTCTTATGAGACACACTTCAAACTTCCACTTCTCTCCCTCTTTTATTCCTTCAATTTCGTGCTCCCCCCTTCTCTGTTTCTTTTCCTCCATTAAAACATCCTCTTCAAGCTTCTTATCCAAGGCACATTCTTGGTGGTGAAGCTCCTTCTTCCATGGCTTATTCCCTAGTTGATGGTGCCTCCCCTCTCCTCTTCTCCTTTGCCTTCCACTGCATCTCCATGGTGGAAAATCACCATTGAAGGACCTCATTGAAGCTCAAAGATCCAGCCTCCATAGAAGCTCCACAAGCAAGCTTCCATCAAGTGGTAATCAGAGCACAAGAGCTTCAAGTAGGTGCTCCTTAAACCTCCATTAATTTTTTGCTTTACCTTCTCTTCCATTGTTGTTTCTTCATTTTTCTCCATGTATCTCCTCACGTGTCTTGTGCTAAATGTTTTTAACATGATTGTTTAGAGTTTCCACCAATTAAACTTGCTATAGAAGCTAGATTTGATTTTCTATGGTTCAAATTTCTTGTTCTTGTTCTTGAACCATGAATTGTGCTGAGTTTAGGTTCCTTTGAGTTTTGTCTTGTTATTTTTGTGGCTGAAACATAAACCATAAAATTCTTACAAAAACATTAAAGTAGAAGAAAACCTCAAAAATATAGAGTGACTTGTTCACCTATTGTAGTTTTGTCATAGAAGTCATGTCTAGTCATGAAACTTGTCACATAAGATTTCTTATGTTGTGCTGAATTTTATTTTTCTTGTTTCTTTGTCTAACTCATTTGTTCATGAGTGTATGAAATTCTTTTATCCTATTATTTGATTTGAGTCAAATCTTTCATGTTAATTAGTTCTTAACATGTTCATGCAAAATTCTTAGAGAGTCTTTGATTGTGATCCATTTCTTGAACTTTTAGGTTTCCTTATGATTGTGTCTATTGTGAATTTGAGTTTTGGTGAATGAATTGCTGGCTGAAATTTTGATTCTAAGTGAATATTGAACTCCTAAAACTGTGGTAAACAAGCTTAGTGAGTTCAAATTTGTAAAAATTACTAAGAATGGTTACTTCGAATTTTGAGCTGAAATGTTTACTGAATTTTCTAGACATCTGGAAAAAAGTTATAATAAAAGAACCAAGTGATTTGGATAAAAGAAAAAAATACTCAAAATCACACAAGTTGGCAGAAAAATCAGTATCTAGAAAAAAAAAAAGGTGAAAGGGAAGTGTGCTTGTTGTTTTGGCTCAAAATTTATTCTATAATTGGTGCCTATTTTATACCAATCTTAGTTTCGAAATTTCAATTGAAAATTAGTGTGAAAACAAGTTCCAAAGCTAGAGGTTTGTTGATGTTGGATCAAGTGGGCTCGGAATAATTAAGAAGGGGGGTTGAATTAATTATTAACGTGTCTTGACTAATTAAAAATTTATCCTTCTTAATGTTACTAGATTCAATTAGGCTTTAATACTAAGTTATGAGAAAGTAAAGAACAGAAACAATAACTTAGACAAAAGTAAAGTGGAAATAAAAAGTACACAGTGGAAAGATAAAGGGTGTAGGGAAGAAGAAGACAAACATAAGATTTATACTGGTTCGGCAACAACCCGTGCCTACATCCAGTCCCCAAGCAACTACCGGTTCTTGAGATTTCCAATAACCTTGTAAAATTCTTTACAAGCAAAGATCCACAAGGGATGTACCCTCCCTTGTTCTCTTCGAACAACCAAGTGGATGTACACTCCACTTGAACTGATCCACAAGAGATGTACCCTCTCTTACAACCCAAGTAGATGTACGCTCTACTTGTACCACAAAGGATGTACCCTCCAATATGTAAAGACAAAGAATTCTTAGGCGGTTAGTCCCTTGAATCTTTGTAAGGGGAAACAAAGGATATGTCAGACAGTTAGTCCTTTGAAATCTTTTGTTTAAAGGGAAGAGGAAGAATCAAAATAATTCTTAGGCGATTAGTCCTTTGAATCTTTTGGCAAGAGGGAGAAGGAAGAAAAGATAGCGCACTTTTGTTTTCTGCAGAATTTCCACTTGCAGAAAAAACAAAGTTTTGAAACAAAGTTTAGAAAGCTTTTTGGCAAAGAAAAAAGCAATGGGCAATGGTTAGAGAAAGATTGTGAAAAGGGATTGTTTAGAAGAATATCATATATTGAACGTGTGCCAAAGTCATGCTTTTATAGACTCTTCATGTCTGGTCAAAGAAATCATTGGAAGAGTTATGACTTTTGAAAAAACCATGTTAAGAGTTATAACTCTTAACTTTTTCTTTAAAACTATTTACTGGTAATCGATTACCACAAAAGTGTCATCAATTACACAATGTATTTTATGAAAAGCTGTGACTCTTCACAATTGGATTTGAATTCCAACGTTCAGATTCACTTGTAATCAATTACTAATATAGTGTAATCGATTACACTATTTGAAAATCATTTTGGAACATTGCAAACCACTTGAAAATATTTTGAAAACCAAATAGGTCACTGGTAATCGATTACTGCCAACTGGTAATCGATTACCAGAGAGTAATCACTCTGGTAACTTAGAAAATTTGAGAAAATTCTTTTGTAAAACAAAACTGTGCTATTTGGTTTTTGAAAAATCTTTTAATACTTATCCTATATGAAGTCTTGACTTGTTGCTTCTTGATTTCTTCTCTTGAATCTTGAATCTTGGATTGGATTGTTGAAGCTTGATCTTGAAGTCTTGAATCAATCACTTGGGCTTTTGGCATCATCAAAATTGCTTGGTTAATCATCATGAAGCTTGCTTCTACAATTGAGTCTTTTTTTTATAGTTTTTTTTACTCTACTCTAGAGCCATTCTAAGTTTCTCTTTGAGTCCTAGCCTGCTTCTATGTCTTTTTCATTGCTTTAATTGTTGAATAATCCTTGAAAAATTGTCTTGTTAAAACTCCAATTGTTTAGCTTTCATTTCATTTTTTTTGGTCTTTGGTTATTGCTTGTCTCTTTGTTTCCTTGTTTGTGAGTCCTAGCTTGCTTCTATGTCTTTTTCATTGCTTTAATTGTTGAATAATCCTTGAAAAATTGTCTTGTTAAAACTCCATTAGTTTAGCCTTCATTTCTTTTTTTTTTGGTCTTTGGTTATTGCTTGTCTCTTTGTTTCCTTGTTTGTGAGTCCTAGCTTGCTTCTATGTCTTTTTCATTGCTTTAATTGTTGAATAATCCTTGAAAAATTGTCTTGTTAAAACTCCATTGGTTTAGCTTTCATTTCATTTTTTTTTTGTCTTTGGTTATTGCTTGTCTCTTTGTTTCCTTGTTTGTGAGTTGCCATATAGGGAATTGGAAAGGAGGATTGGTGTCATCCCTTGAAGAATTTGAGTCAAGAAGCAAGGGGCCAACCAGCTTAAGAGCTATTGGACTAAGAAGCACTCCAAATTGAGTGAATCACCAAAGAGAGAACAACCACCAAAATTGAGGACCTTTTTGTAATTTTGTAATTGACAATTTACTTACTTTCATTGCTTTCAAATTTTGTAAGAAAAAGGCCTTTCATTGAAGTAAATTGGGAGCCTCCAATAGGTCACCCTACTTTCATTTGTGTGTAATAATTTTAGGCAATTTTCCCTTAGGATTATGAGTGTTTTGCTGGGATCCTTAAATGTGGTCATCCAAACACTCTTAGGATTCACCTAGTTTACATTTCTTGCTTACTTTCATAGCTTATTTCCTTTACCTTCCATTGTCAAACCGCCTAGATAGCTTGCCTTTTACCAATTAGTTTTTACCTTATCTTTGACACCTCTTTTAGTGTTTATTTTGGCTAGTTTCAACCATAGTTTTTTTTACCTTTTGTTTTCAAACCCCCAGCAAGAAAGAACTACAACTTAGAAACCAACATGAGTCTTTATTCTTCTTCTAGTGTTAATGGTGAGGGTTCTACTCCTAAGGACCCCTTGTATAAGATATTAGATGAGTTGAGATCCCTTAAGTTGTGGAAAGAAAAACAAGAGAGAAAAGAAAAAGGAAAAAAAAGAGTGGAAGAAATAAGTCTAGATGAAAAAGACAAAATAAGGGAAGAAGAAAGAAGGAAAATACTAAAAGAGTTAAGAAAAGAAAAACATGCCTTCTATAGTCGTCATAACTCTTGCAAGAGCCTAAGTGTCATACCCTAATTTCGTCCGGGGACCATTGTTTGTTGGCATGCGACCTTCGCTTGATCACCTCAAAATGTTTAACACCCATCATTATGTAATTTGTAATGTTTCGCAACATTCCAGAAGGAAAAAAAACAAGCATTGTTGTGCAATCCGTAAAGTTCCGCAACATTCTGGAAGTCAAAAAGAGTATTGTTGCGTAATCCGTAAAGTTTTGCAATATTTTGGAAAGAAAATGGGTGTCATTACGTAATCTGTAAAGTTTCGTAACGTTTCGGAAAGAAATCAACAAAAAAAAAACACCAAAGGGGGTGTATTTAGTCAAAAAGGGGGTGCAAATAGCAACCAGGCCCCCTTGGGCCTTGTTGAGGGTTCCAAAAGAAGGCGTTGCCTTCTGGTGGAAGCAACCCTGCTCGCCTAGGTGAGCTGAGCGGCAGCCACCTCCCTCTTATCTCCAATAAATAGGGGAAAGAAGGCAGAGCAAAATGTTCACCCCTTTTAGTATTTGAGAATTCTCTCGAAATTAGTGAGAAAAATTGTTTCCGTGAAAAAAATCCAAGCTGAGGTGCTTCCGTAACGCTTCCGAGACGTTTCCGGGAGCGATTTCGTGGAGATTCTTCACCGTTCTTGATTGTTCTTCGGTCTACAACTGGTAAGTTCCTGAAATTGAATCTTTCAATTCATTCTATGTACCCTTAGTCTTCCCTACTTGTTTCGCATACTTTTATTTTCATTTTGTTTGTTTTTCGTACCCCCTTTTAACGTGCTTTAACCATTTATTTAAACCGTTTTCTCACCTAATAAATGATAAAATGAATTTCAACCGATCATTTGAGTTGTAATCTCATTTAATCACTGTTAAAATAAAATCCAACTGATCGTTCATGCTGTAATCTCAGTTAAATCGAAAAGGGCAAAATAATAATAAAATAATCAAAATATCTTTTGGATAAAATAATCAAAAAAATCGATCGAACGTTTTTCTTTGGAAATTTCCTTGAATGAATTGACTAATAACCAAAGTGAAACTAAAGCTAAAATCAACTCACAAATCAAGCTTTTGTCCACAAAAATCACTAAAAACCGTTTTAAGCCCAACGCCTTAAATGGTCGTCTTTGGTTTTATCGGTTGACATGGACCATTCAAAAGCATAAAATCAATATGTAATTTTACCGCTTTTGTCGATCATCTCAAGAGATCGTTAATGGTCCAACGCCTTAAATGACCTTTTGTTTGGTTAAAATATATCTTGTGAAAAAAAAGATAAAAATAACTTAAACCAACGTTTAGTTCTCAAAGAACTACATAGGTCTGATTTCCTCATCGCAATGGATACATAGGAGCGAGAGAAACACCCTTGTCGACCACAAAAAGATAAAAAATACGAAAGGCCCATAAAAAAGGGAAAATAAAACAAAGTGAAGACATGATATTGCACATTTTGATTAAAGGTTGTCGTCCCTTTGTGACGGACGCGTGGGGTGCTAATACCTTCCCTGTGCATAAAAACAACTCCCGAACCTTTCACACTCAAAGTTCGTAGACCACACCTTTCCGGTTTCTTATGACGTTTTCCTTGAATAAATGTTGGTGGCGAGTCCGCGCATTTTCCTCCCATGGAAGACGCACCTGTGAGCCCCGTGTCGCCCTCCCGCCGAAGGGTAGGTTGCGACACTAAGTGAAGAACTTTGTGACTATTATGAAGGAAGGCATATGGCACATCTTAGACCTCACTCTCATTGGAGAGAAAAGCAAATAAAGCCTCAAGAGGCTAACATTAACCTCTCATACTTCCATGGGAAGGACAATGTAAAGGCTAACCTAGATTGGGAAATAAGGGTAGAGCAACAACTTAAAAGGAAGTCTACTTCAAAATCTTATGGCTCTCACTCTTATCCAAAGAAAGACCAAGGGCAAGGAATCTTAGGGGTGACACCTTCTAATCCCAAAGATGATAAGGGAAAGACAATAAAAAAGCAACCCCTTAAGGCTAGTATGCGAGAGAAGACTAGCTCCATAAAGTGCTTTAAATGTCTTGGAAGAGGACACATTATTTCTCAATGCCCCACCAAGAAAACCATGATTATGAGGAGCCAAGACATTTATAGTAGCCAAGACGAGGCTACTACTTCACCTTCTTCTAGTGAAATTGAAGAAGCAAAAGGGGAAGAATCTAGTGAAGAAATCTACCCCCAAGGAGAAGCACAACCTTTAATGGTTAAGGAGGAGTGTAAGGAGGTAAGTGTCTCCTCCCAGAGCTTAGCTAAGAAGGAAATTCATTTTGAAATAAAGACAAATATTAAAGAAACTTCCCCTCTTAGACAACCTTTGTGGAAGCAATGACTTCCAATATTATTTTGATGATGCCAAAGAATCAAGAGTTAAGCAAGTTCCATAGAATCAGGAGTCAAAAAGCTTCAAGAATCAAGTTTCAAAGAATCAAGATTCAAGAATAATCAAGTTTCAAGATTCAATCAAGTTTCAAGAATCAAGATTCAAGAATAATCAAGATCATAATTCAAGACTCAAGATTCAAGAATCAAGAGAAGACTCTATCAAGATAAGTACTAAAAAGGTTTTTCAAAACATTGAGTAGCACAAGAATTTTTCACAAAATCTTTTACCACAGAGTTTTACTCTCTAGTAATCAATTACCAAAAGGTAGTAATTGATTACCAGTAGCCAGCATTGTTTTCAAAACTAATTTACAAAGCTGTAATCGATTACCATAATCATGTAATCGATTACCAATGTTTTAAAATGTTAGATTACAAATTTCAAGACTCACAACTAGTGATAAAACATTTTCAAATCATTTTAAACTTTTGTAATCGATAACACAATACTTGTAATCGATTACCAGTGTTTCTAAACATTTTGATTTTCAAATTTAAACATGAAGAGTCACATCTTTTGATGTGTAATCGATTACACTATAATGGTAATCAATTAACAGTGACTGATTTCGAAAAATAAATTTTCAAAAGTCACAATTCTTAAATTGACATGTTTCTGAAGATGTTTTCAAAAGTCACAACTTTTTAACTGACTAGTTTTCAAAAGAGTCATAATTTTTAAAAGGTGACTAGTTTTAAAGAAATTACCAAGAGTCACAAACTTTAACTTGAGTCATCTAATGATTATAAATATGTGACCATGGCACGAATTTCAAATATAACTAAGATTGATTTCTTTCATTCAAAAAGACTGATTCCTTTCATTCTAAAAGATTGATTTCTTTTTATGATCAAAAAATTTCTTTCATAGAGTTTATGTTCAATACTTTCTCTTCCAAGAAAAGTTCATTGTTCAAAAACATGTCCTACTCTTCTTCTTCATTCACTTCTTTCTCTTGTTAAAAGATTCAAAGGACTAACCGCCTAAGAATTCTTTTGTTTCTTCCCTTCTCCCTCTTGACAAAAGATTTCAAAGGACTAACCGCCTGAGATATCTTCTGTTTCTTACAAAAGATTTCAAAGGACTAACCGCCTGAGATATCTTTTTCCCTTTCCCATTATACAAAAGATTTCAAAGGACTAACCGCCTGAGATATCTTTTGTATCCCCCTCACAAAGAATTCAAGGGACTAACCGCCTAAGAATTCTTTGTCCTAACACATTGGAGGGTACATCCTTTGTGGCACAAGTAGAGGGTACATCTACTTGGGTTGTTATATTGAGAACAAGAGAGGGTACATCTCTTGTGGATCAGTTCAAGTGGAGGGTACATCCACTTGGTTGTTCAAAGAGAACAAGGGAGGGTACATCCCTTGTGGATCTTTGGCTTGTAAAGGATTTTACAAGGTTCAAAAAAATCTCAAGAACCTTTGGTTTCTTGGGGACTGGATGTAGGCACGGGTTGTGGCCGAACCAGTATAAATCATGTGTTTGTCTTCTTCCCTACACTCTTTAATTTCCGCTGTGTACTTTTAATTGCCGCTTTTACTTTTGGTTAAGTTATTGTTTTTGTGCTTTACTTTCTTAACTTAGTAGTAAAAGCCTAATTGAATCTAGTAATATTAAGAATGATAATTTTTTAATTAGTAAAGACACAATAATAATTAATTCAACTCCCCCTTCTTAATTATTTTGAGGTCACTCGATCCAACAACTTCCACATCTTCTCCTTTGTAAAAAGACACTTGTTAGCACTGCCACACCTCTTGGGCTTAAGGTTATTCCTCAAGTAAAGAAGTTGTTTGATGAGGGTTTGGTTCGTAAGAGCTTAAATCCTTGTGCTTTGTTGGTGCCCGAAATAGGTATTATTAGGCACCAAATCCCTAAAATAAGTGATATGATGAATGTGTTGAATGTTGCAACCCTCTTTTGTAAAATTAGTCATGCACCCAACATCTTCATGATTCATGTACATAAGGACTCATTAGGTAGGTTTGTTCTTATTTTTGGTTTTAATACAAACCTAGGTGCTCATATGAGACACCTTAGGTTTGTCATATTTTTTTGTAGGAATAATCAACATGAAAATACAGAAAAAAGTATGTTTTATTACATTACTTTCCTTAATTTTTTAAATAGATCAAGGGGTTCCCACAAACCCTAAGAGAATAAAGGTCATTCCTGATTGGCCCACTCCACCAAGTATAAGGGAAATCTGGGGCTGCCATGACTTAGCAAACTTTTACAAAAGGTTTATCCCATATTTTTCTATACTTGTAGCACCACTCATTGAGTTGGTGAGGAACCATGTTCCCTCATGGGAAGATGTGGATGAAAAGGGTTTTCAGACCTTACCCTACTCTAACATATCAAACACCACTAATACATATGTTTTTATTCTTTTTACAAGGTGGAGGGGATGATGCAATCCTACCCCCTAAGGGTATTGGATAAAAGACTCCAAGAGGATTGGGCTAGAGCTGCTAAAGAAGGCCCTAGGGTTGTCATGAACCTAAGGGTAGATTTTTTGAGCCCATGGGCCAAGGTTGGGTCCACTCTTATTTTTAAATATTAGAATAGGTTTTTCCTTCTTTTGGGCCTTGTATTTTGGCCATTCTAGTAGTATAAGGTTTTAGCCTTGTATTTCAGGGCATTTTGAGTAGTCTTTGTAGTAGGGACATTTTTTTTTTGTATTTTTATGTATTTTTGGAATGGGGGTGAGCATAGCTATTATAGGGGGGTGTAGCTAAGCTCTAGTTTCTCATCTCAAGGAGGTGAGCTTAGCTATTAGAGAGTTGTGTGTAGCTAAGCTCTAGCTTCTTTAGGAATCTTCTCAAGCAGGTGAGCTTAGTTATTAGAGGGGTGTGTGTAGCTAAGCTCTAGCTTCTCAAGGAAGTTTTCTCAAAGAAGCTTCTCAAGGAAGTTTTCTCGAGAAAGCTTCTCAAGGAAGCTACTAGGTCTATAAATAGAAGCATGTGTAACACTTGTTGTAACTTTGATGAATAAAAGTCTTATGAGAGAAACTTCAAAGTTCCACTTCTCTCCCTCTTTTATTCCTTCAATTTCGTGCTCCCCCATTCTCTGTTTCTTTTCCTCCATTAAAGCATCCTCTTCAAGCTTCTTATCCAAGGCACAGTCTTGGTGGTGAAGCTCCTTCTTCCATGGCTTACTCCCTAGTGGATGGTGACTCTCCTCTCCTCTTCTCCTTTGCCTTCCACTGCATCTCCATGGTGGAAAATCACCATTGAAGGACCTCATTGAAGCTCAAAGATCCAACCTCCATAGAAGCTCCACAAGAAAGTTTCCATCAGAAGTCCTTTATCAGATTTTGATAAGCTTTGGACAGAATGGATGAGTTGGAGAGTTCATGATATGCTAATTGAAGAGTTTCAAGGTTGTTTATATTTACCTCTTCATCTGATTTAGAGTCTGGTTCTTCTGATGCAGTGTAACTGTGGTTTACAATAATGGCATAAACTTGAAAATCCTAATGAGTCATTAGAGACATCTAACAACAACATTCAAAATTGCCCCATGTGTGGTGTCGCTTGTCAATGTTAGGATTCACAAGCGATTCTTCTCAAATTTCAGCCAGCCTGCATCAATTAGACTTTGCACCTTATGCTTCAGGGCCCCATAATGCTCAACGGAATGCCTCGGGGCTTCTCCATGACAAGCACACGTTGCGTTCAAGTCGTATCCTCGGAGAAATGGAGGTTGAGGAACCTTGGTTGGGGCTATGGCTACCATTGAATTATCGAGTGGATATGGGAGCAAGTTAGCATAGGACATCGGAATTAGGGTGAATTCTATAGGCTTTTTCACTATAAAACTCATTTCTTGGTTGGTGTTTTGGTTTGTGCTAAAGGTGGTGTTCGTCATTGCAAGTGCGGTAGACAGGCTTTGTGGTTGATTTAGGGATTGCCTTTGTGGATGACTGGGTGGTGGGTAATGAGAAGGGTTGATATTGGTTGAGTAATGATGTTGTTGAGTTGGTAGGGGAGTTTCCATGTAGGAACGGCAATCGCAGCATGGGTTTCTCCTTCATTCTCACCCTCTTCATTTGCCCTAGTTTTCTCATTTGTCCAAGCAGGATGATTAAATTTGCCTCTTTTCAGACCCACTTTGATCCTTTCGTCGTTGAAAACTAAATCAGCAAAGCTTGAAGGTGTGTAGCCCACCATCTTTTCATAGTAGAATACTGATAATGTGTCTACCATCAGGATTATCATCTCCCATTCCATCATTGGGGGTGCCACTTGGGCTGCCAGATCCCTCCACCTTTAGGTGTATTCTTTGAAAGATTCGTACCCCTTTTTGCACATGTTCTGTAGTTGCATCCTATATGGAGCCATATCAAAATTATACGGATACTGCCTAACGAAGGCAACCATTAGGTCCTTCCAAGAATGGACTCGGGAAGGTTCCAAGTTAGTGTACCAGGTAACAGCTACCCTAGTAAGACTTTCGTGGAAGAAATGCATCAATAGTTCCTTATCTTTTGCGTATGCCCCCATCTTCCGATAATACATTTTTAGATGGTTCTTAGGGCAAGTAGTCCCCTTGTACTTGTCAAAGTTCGACACCTTGAACTTTAGGAGGGGCGATGATATTGGGTACTAGGAACAACTCTTCTAGGTTAGCAAAGGCATAATCTTCGCCTCCTTTAATGTCCCTAAGCCTTTCCTCTAGATGATCCAACTCTCCCATTTCTGCCAAAGCATGAGGGTTTTTACCCGGTGTGGAATGCAAGGGGTGTGCTTGTGGGTGATACTGAGGGCCCTCCCAAGTGTTTTGCTGGGGTACACCACCAACTGCTTGTCCTTCAGTGGCATATCCGAGGCAAGGCTCGAAGTCGGCTAGATTGTGGTGGGGCATTTCATGTGTCTCCCCAATGGGTTGAGAGACATGTGCATGATCAGATTGAGGTTGTTGGCTTTCAATGAGTATGGGAACGGAGTTATTGACATCCTCACTAGGAGTGTATGCCACATTGGGTGGTGTATAGTTGGGAGGCAAGCCATATGGTGGGAAGGCATGCTTGTTTTTCGCACTAAATGAGGGTCGCCCGTACCTCCCAACTCTTTGCCTTCCAGACCTACTATATCTGAGGTTGGATGATTCATTTGGTTGAGGCCGGATGGGGGCGTCGGGTTCACCTTAGCAACAGTGCTGGTAGTGGCAACTGTAACCGCATTGGCTTCCATTATCTTCTTCATGCTCATCATGGCCCCATCATTGTGACCATTTGCTCTTTCAAGGCCTCCATGTCAGCCTTCATCCGCTTTTGCCCCAATTTTTTTGCAAGATGGTTACTTCCATACTTCAACTTGACTTGATGAACCTTTTTCGTAAAAGCATGAGCTTGGTTCAACCCTATAATCCAAGGAATGGCAATTTCGATTGCCAATTTGACAACATTTCACGGAGATGAATGACTCGAGCATACTTAAGCTATGAATGGCAAATGCAATTATGAAATTTAGATGCCCAAAGAAACATCTTGTCTTAGTTAACCTTGTGTTAAGTACCATGTTCAATCATTTTGCTTTTAAGTGAAACGGGTTTATGATCCCAACATGGTTGGCTCATGGTACCGAACATATGCAACTAAGAATGCAGCGTAAATTTTCATGCTTCCCTTTTTTTGTTTTTGTTTTGCAGAGGAAAATGCAAGGATCATGCATGAGTAAACATGAAAACAAATGGTATGCAAAAAACATGTTAGATGCAAATGCATGGTGATGAAATGACTTATGCAAAATGCAATGCATGAATATGGTAAGTGACAAATGCATGAACGATATGTCCATTACAATGCCATAAAGATATGCTTATGTGGCACAGTACCCCATGTGTGCAGTTAAGAAGGTGATATGGACCTTCCAGCTTCCCGCGACAAAAGACAAGACCAACATACAACGCGTGCGTGACGACATGATGCAGATGCGCAAAAGCACAACAGGGGGGTGTACACAACATGGCAATATCCACAAAATAATCATACAGCAAAGGCGTACATGACATTTAGGTTATATGCATGGCAGTGTTTAAAAGGCACATAGCATGTTCACTTCGTGCCCCTATTTTAGTGACCTAAACGGGAGGAACTAAAAGGCTTTAAGTGATAATTCCCAAGGTGGTCATATCTCTCTAAATGGTTTCTAGAGGTATCATCCCCTTTGAAAAACATATTGCGGCAGTAGGGACTACCAGCAACAATATGTTATCAAAGAGAAAAACTCTAGATGAGGGTTCACTGTTATCAAGCAAGTCGGAGACCTAGCATGACCACAGATTCAACTCACCGTGTGTACAAATAGTGTTGGTGTTTGTGTGCATCAAATGAATAAATATCTATCTCATGCATACATTTCAAAAACACACTAAAAGCATCAAAGAGTTTATATACAAGAACATAAGAGAAATAAAAGGAAAACGAAAAAAGAGGAAGTCTTGATATTGCACGAGATTAGAAGGCCTAACTCTCTCAAAACAGTCCCCAGTGGAGTTGCCAACTATCGCAACCTACCCTTCGGCAGGAGGGTGATGCGAGGGCTCACGGGTGCGTCTTCCAAGAAAGGAAAATGCGCGGAGTCGCCACCAAAGTTTATTTGAGGAAAACGTCGGAAAAACCGAAAAGGTGTGTGGTCTATGAACTTTAATCGTGAAAGGTTCGGGAGTTGTTTTTATGCACGGGGAAGGTATTAGCACCCCACGTGTCCATTACAAGGGACGACAGCCTTTAATCGAGTGTGCAAGACATGACTTCAAAATTATTTATTTTTCCTTTTTCATGTTTTTTTTTTTGCATTTTTATGCTTTTTATGTTTTTTATCTTTTTGTGGACGACAAGGGTGTTTCCCTCGCTCCTACGTATCCTCAATTGCGATGAGGAAATCAGACCTACGTAGTTCTTTTAGAACTAAACGTTGGTTAATTTGTTTTTATCATTTTTCGCAAGATATATTTTAACCGAACAAAAAGTCGTTTAAGGCGTTGGACCATTAAACAATCTTTTAATTTTTGAAAGGAGGGAAATGTTAAGGCGTTGGACCATTAACGATCTCTTGTTTTTGAAAGTAGAGAAACATTAAGGCGTTGGACCATTAAGGATCTCTTGGGGTGGTCAACAAAAGCAGGACTTTTGCTCCTATGTATCCTCAATTGCAATGAGGAAATCAGACCTACGTAGTTCTTGCAAAAGCGGTAAAGTTACATGTTGATTTTATGCTTTTGAACGGTCCATGTTAACCGATGAAAGCAAAGAGGACCGTTTAAGGCGTTGGACCTTAAAACGGTTTTTAGTGATTTTTGCGGACAAAGCTTGATTTGTGAGTTGATTTTAGCCTTAGTTTCACTTTGGTTATTAGTCAATTGATCCAAGGAAACTTCCAAAGAAAAATGTCCGATTGATTTTTTTTATTATTTTATTCAAAGATATTTTGATTATTTTATTATTATTTTGCCCTTTTTTTGTTTAACCGTGGTTACAGTGTGAACGATCGGTTAGATTTTGCTTTAACTGTGATTAAATGAGATTACAACGCAAATGATCGGTTGAAATTCATTTTATCATTTAATAGGCAAGATAACGGCTTAAACGATCGGTTAAAGATCGTTAAAAACGAAAGAAAAGAAAACCGAAAGTGAACAAAATAAAGATGAAAGCCAACAAAACAAGAAATGAATTGAAAGTCACAAATTCAAAAACTTACCAGTTGAAGAACAAAGAACGAACGAAGAACGGTGAAAAACGGCGGAAAACCTTCACGGATTTGCTCACGGAAACGTCTCGGAAGTGTTACGGAAGAACCTCGACTTGGATTTTCTTCATGAAAACAATTTTTTTCACCCAAAACAGCTGAAATGCATAGCATAGGGGTTAGGGACCCTTTGGAACAGCCTCCCTTCGCCTATTTATAGGAAAATGGGGGAGGAGGTTGCCGCCCAGCTC
Organism: Glycine max; assembly: GCF_000004515.6. NCBI lineage: Eukaryota > Viridiplantae > Streptophyta > Magnoliopsida > Fabales > Fabaceae > Glycine > Glycine max. The sequence continues at coordinate 19,640,062 of NC_016088.4, forward strand.
GCCCAGGCCAGCTCAGCTCGCCCAGGGGAGCTGGGTTGCTTCCTCCTTAAGTAACCCAGCTTCCAAAATGTTCCGGAAGGCCCAAATTCGAAAATTTGAAAATTTCTATTTGCACCCCATCTTGATAAGTTCACCCTCTTTTTCATAATTTACGGAAAAGTTACGAAAGCATATAGGACTTGATTTTCTTCTTTTTCCTCTTCCCTATCACCAATATCAAGTGAAATATGCTTACCCAAGGTTTTCAGAAATTTTATGGAAGCATTACGGAAGTCCCGGAAGCCATTTTTTAACAAAACGGGGGAGGTGGTTGCCGTCTAGCTCACCCAGGTGATCTCAGCTTGCCCAGGCGAGCTAGGTTGCTTCCACCTTAAGCAAGGAAATGCCCAGATTTGATAATTTCTATTTGCACCCCCCATTTTACTAAATACACCCCCATTTGTGTTTTTATATCGATTTCTTCCTGAAACATCATGGAACTTTACGGATTACGCAAAGATACTATTTTTTCCTTCCGGAATGTTGCGGGGCTTTACGGATTATGCAACAATACTCTTTTTGACTTCTAGAATGTTGTGGAACTTTACGGATTGTGCAACAATGCTCCTTTTGACTTCCGGAATGTTGCGAAACTTTACAGATCACACAACAATGGGTGTTAAACATTTTGAGGTGGTCAAGCGGAGGTCACATACCAACAATTAATGTTCCCCGGACGAAATTAGGGTATGACAGTGTGTATTAAACAAGTCATAAGTCATCATAACATAAAACAAATCATTTGTCTAAGTCACTGGCATTTAGAAGTCCTAATTCTCTTCTAATGGTGTAGAAGGAATCTTTAGGTAGTGGTTTTGTGAAGATATCTGCGAGTTGATTTTTGGTATCTACAAATTCTAGAGCATAGTCACCTTTTAGGACATGATCTCTAAGAAAATGATGCCTAATTTCTATGTGCTTGGTTCTAGAGTGAAGGACTGGGTTCTTAGATATATTTATGGTTCTTGTGTTGTCACATTTTATGGGGATATGGTTTAATACAATCCCATAATCAGATAGTTGTTGTTTCATCCACAGGATTTGTGTACAACAACTACCAGTAGAGATGTATTCTGCTTTGGCTGTGGATAATGCTACACTATTTTGCTTCTTGCTGTGCCAAGAGACAAGAGCAGATCCTATGAATTGACATGTGCCACTAGTACTCTTCCTATCTGTTTTGGATCCAGCAAAATCTGAATCTAAGTATCCTACTAAATTGCATAAAGAATTTTTTGGGCACCATAATCCTAAGTTAATTGTTCCTAAGAGATATCTTACGATTCTTTTTACTGCAGTTAGATGTGAAAACTTTGGATTTGATTGGAATCTTGCACACATGCACACACTAAACATAATATCTGGCCTACTTGTAGATAAGTAAAGTAGAGATCCAATCATACCTCTATATTGTTTTTCATCAACTGGTTGTCCGGACTCATCTTTGTCAAGATATCAACCAGTGCTCATTAGGAGTAGCCAAGTGTTTTGAGTTCTCCATTCTGAATCTATTGATGAGTTCCTTGCAATATTTTGCTTGGTTGACAAAGATCCCATCATTTGTTTGTTTGATTTGTAATCCAAGAAAGTAATTTAACTCACCCATCATGGACATCTCAAACTCACTTTGCATATCAATAGAAAACTCATTGCACAAAGATTCATTAGTAGATCTAAAGATTATATCATCAACATAAATTTGTACCAATAAGATATCATATCCTTCTTCTTTATGAATAAGGTGGTATCTACCTTTCCTTGAATGAAATTCTTTTCTAATAGGAATTTACTTAATCTTTCATACCAAGCCCTAGGTGCTTGTTTTAACCCATAAAGTGCTTTCTTTAACCTATAGACATGATCTGATTTTTGTGGGTCTTCAAACCCGGGAGGTTGTTCTACATATACTTCCTCTTGAATTAGACCATTTAAGAAGGCACTCTTAACATCCATTTTATGTAGTTTAAAGTTCATAATAGATGCATAGGCTAAAAGCGTTCTAATGGCTTCTAATCTAGCTACAGGTGCAAATGTTTCTTCATAGTCTATACCTTCTTCTTGGTTGTACCCTTTTGCAACTAGTCTAGCTTTATTTCTAATTACTATACCATTTTCATCTAGTCTATTTCTAAATACCCACTTATTTCCTATAATGGGGTAGTTACATGGTTTCTCAACTAGTTCCCAAACATTATTTCTTTCAAACTGAATTAAATCTTCTTGCATAGAAACTATCCATTGATCATCTATTATGGCTTCTTTAAAGTTTTTAGGTTCTATCATAGAAACAAATGCCTTGTTATTGCATAAATCTTTGAGAGAGTGTCTAGTTGTTACCCCTTTTGAGATATCTCCGATGATATTTTCAGGAGGATGATTCTTTGAGGTTTTCCATTCTTTGGGAAGATCATTATTTTCTTGAGCTCTGTCATCTTGATCATTCTTGTTTTCTTCATGTCTCTCCCTTTTTATATTCCTTTCTTGATTGTGCACATCTTCCAAAGAATCTACAATATCATCAAGAAATTCCTTTCTCGGAGAGGTAATATTAGTTTCATCAAAAGAAACATGTATTGATTCCTCAATTGTCATGGTTCTTTTGTTATATATCCTAAAGGCTTTGCTATAAAGGGAATAACCAAGGAAGATGCCCTCATCTGCCTTAGCATCAAATTTACCTAGGCTTCTTTACCATTGTTTAGGACGAAACATTTATATCCAAAAACATGTAAATGAGAAATGTTTGGTTTTCTATTGTTAAACAGTTCATATGGGGTTTTCTTAAGAATGAGTCTTATTAAGGCTCTATTCATAATATAACATGCGGTGTTGACAGCTTCAACCACAAATATTTTGGAAGTGGAGTATCATTTAAAAAGGTTCTAGCTATTTCTTCTAAAGATCTATTTTTCCTTTCTACTACACCGTTTTGTTGGGGTGTCCTAGGTGCAGAAAAGTTGTGTTCTATACCATGTTCATCACAAAACATTTCAAAATCATTGTTTTCAAATTCACCTCCATGATCACTTCTAATGGAAATAATTTTAAGACTTTTCTTGTTTTGAATGACTTTGGCAAGTTTCCTAAATGCATGAAATGCATCATTTTTGTGAGTAAGAAATAAAGTCCAAGTATACCTAGAATAGTCATCAACAATTACTAAGACATAGTAACTACCACCAAAACTCATGACTCTAGAGGGTCCAAACAAACTCATATGCAATAATTGTAATGGTTGAGTGGTAGAGACAATATTTTTAGATTTAAACGATACTTTTGTTTGTTTACCTTTTTGGCATGCATCACATAACTTATCTTTTTCAAACTTTAATTTTGGTAAACCAACAACTAGGTCTTTTGAGATTAATCTATTTAGATGCTCCATGTAAATGTCAGCAATTCTCTTATGCCATAACCAAGGATCACTATCTTTACTTAGAAAGCATTTATCATTTTCAGATTTTTGTTTCAAATCAATCATGTAAACATTATTTTCTCTGAAACATACTTTATATCCTTTATCACATAATTGACTAACACTTAATAAGCTATGCTTTAAACCTTCTACAGGTAGCACATTTTCAATAGGAGTAGAGGAACTCGTACCTATTTTGCCGACTCCAATTATTTTGCCTTTGTTGTTGTAGCTGTATGTAACATGTCCACTTTTTTTTGGGGGAAATGGTTGTAAACTTGGATACACCTCCCGTCATATGCTTGGAACATCCATTGTCGATGTACCACTTCTTCTTTACAGATTCTTCCTCGTTGTCCTTTTGAGATTTTGTCATGACTTCAGATTTGATCTTTTCCTGAAATTACATTTGAAAAACAGAGAATTTAAAGAGGCCATTTATCTTGAAGTTGTGAAACTTTTCTCAAGAAACCTGCTCTGATACCACTTGTTGGATCAAGTGGCCTCGAAATAATTAAGAAGGGGGGTTGAATTAATTATTAATGTGTCTTGACTAATTAAAATTTTTATCCTTCTTAATGTTACTAGATTCAACTAGGCTTTTACTACTAAGTTAAGAAAGTAAAGAACAAAAACAATAACTTAACCAAAAGTAAAAGCGGCAATTAAAAGTAGACAGCAAAAATATAAAGAGTGTAAGGAAGAAGAAGACAAACACAAGATTTATACTGGTTCGGCAACAACCCATGCCTACATCCAGTCCCCAAGCAACCAACGGTTCTTGAGATTTCTTTTAACCTTGTAAAATCCTTTACAAGCCAAAGATCCACAAGGGATGTACCCTCCCTTGTTCTCTTTGAACAACCAAGTGGATGTACCCTCCACTTGAACTGATCCACAAGAGATGTACCCTCTCTTGTTCTCAGTATAACAACCCAAGTAGATGTACCCTCTACTTGTACCACAAAAGATGTACCCTCCAATGTGTTTGGACAAAGAATTCTTAGGCGGTTAGTCCCTTGAATTCTCTGTGAGGGGGATACAAAAGATATCTCAGGCGGTTAGTCCTTTGAAATCTTTTGTCAAGAGGGAGAAGGGAAGAAACAAAAGAATTCTCAGGCGGTTAGTCCTTTGAATGTTTTGACAAGAGAATGAAGTGAATGAAGAAGAAGTGTAGCACAAGTTTTTGAACAATGAACTTTTCTTGGAAAAGAAAGTATTGAACAAAAACTCTATGAAAGAAATCTGTTAATCATGAAAGGAATCAGTCTTTTTAAAATTCGTGCCATGGTCATATATTTATAGTCATTTGATGACTCAAGTTAAAAGTTTATGACTCTTAGCAATTTCTTCAAAACTAGTCACTTTAAGAGTTGTGACTCTTGTAAAAAAAAAACTAGTCACTTAAAAGTTGTGACTCTTTTTGAAAACTAGTCACTTAAAAGTTATGATTCTTAAAAAAATCTTCAGAAAACTAGTCACTTTAAGAATTGTGACTTTTGGTAATTTATTTTTCAAAGTAAGTCACTGGTAATCGATTATTATCAAGGTGTAATCGATTACACATCAACTGATGTGACTTTTCATGTTTAAATTTGAAAATCAAAACGTTTAGAAACTCTGGTAATCGATTACAAGTATTGTGTAATCGATTACACAAGTTTAAAATGATTTCAAAATGTTTTATCACTAGTTGTGACTCTTGAAATTTGAAATCTAACGTTTTAAAACATTGGTAATCGATTACATGCTCATGGTAATTGATTACAACTTTGTAAATCAGTTTGAAAATAATGTTGGCTATTGGTAATTGATTACTACCTTCTGGTAATCGATTACCAGAGAGTAAAACTCTTTGGTAAAAGATTTTGTAAAAAAATTCTTGTGTTACTCAATGTTTTGAAAAACTTTTTTAATACCAAGCGAAAGCTACCTTCGTTAGAGAAAGAGGAAAAATTTGTAGCTTATAAAACTCATTCTGACTAGCTTAACTACTTTGAGCAGTAAATTGTCCTATATGTTCCATAGTTGATTTGTCGTCTTCACTAGAAAAAGTGGAGAAATATGGCGCTTTGTACCTTTTCAGAAAAGTTATCATATAATCCACCCACTTTGGATACGACTTCTTATACATGGGCCTCACCATTGGTTTCAATTGAATGCCAAAATACTTCCTCATGGTTTTGGCTAGTAGTTCTGCATCAATCAAAGGTGTTGTGGTAGTCCTCATGCATGAAAAACTTGGTTAGTATAATCATTTGTGCCTACTTAACCCCCAAGGGTAATAGCAAATGGATTACTAATATTAGCGGGCATATAACTCGCATTGGATACCAAGGGTCTAGGAATAAACCCCATTTGGCCACCAATCTAGAGTTAAACATTCCTATCGACACCATATTCGACGAAGTTGCTTGCCATGTAGACATAAAAGCCATATTTAGCTTGACCAATGGGATTGATCTAGCCTGAATTGGCTAGGTCAATTGTGGGGAATCCATATTCATTACCTGACTTGTCACTTCTGGGTTTCTAGCCACAAACGACATAGAATTCTCACAAACATGTGCCTTTCTAACCTCTAATTCCTTTGACTACTGCATCTCATTTTACATCACGAGTTTGACTATTTCAGCTAACTATCCAGATGGTTGATACATGATATCATGTATTTCTATGTCTATCTGATGCCAAATGAATGTAGTCATCACTGTCGATGTTTTCTCAAGTGTACTAGCCACAACAAACACTGTAATTGACGCAACACCAATCAGAAGAGCAGGCAACGCTTATGCCACAAGGCTCGTCATTAGGGAAACATGCATTCCCAATGAACTCTCTACTTGTTTCGAATCATTATTCTTTGTTTGTTGATCCATCTCAGGCGCAGTAATCTTACCAGAGCGCAAATGCATTGACTGGTAAAACTCCGTTCATCATTCGAATCGCTTGATCAATTCATTCATAGTGTCCCACCGAGCATGCCAATTTTTGTTGTCACGAGAAATCTTAATGGTCAATGAAAATGGATCCGGGTACAACTGCTTCCGAAATTCAAATAATGAATCAAGCGATTTGATCATCAACAGAAAAAATCTACCTCTTGATCTTTTGTGGCCCCTCAAGTTATTAAAGAAAGCACTTGATTCAGGATAAATCTTAACAGAAATACAACCATATCAAAGTAAAGGCAGAATATAAAGGAAAGCAATAAAATCAGCAAAAAAAAAAATTGGATAATAATTGGAAAAAAAATTGCATTGATTGGTTGGTTTTTGGTTCAAGGTGCTTACAAACGTTTATAAAACAACTATTTATAATGTAAAATCTAAAATAATTGAATCTAAATCATACTTATCCACATTCGTACTTGATTCCTTCACTCTCAACCGATTTCGGCTAAGCAGCAACGAGGTGCACTTCTCACGTTCCAATTTTTTAGGAACCACTTCCTTGATCATGGGATATTCACGTTCTCAACTGATTTTACCCAAAATTTTGTGATTTTAGTTTCGATTGAAACTCTAATGCGCTTATCTTCTAAGTTTCCTTTGAATTTTCAAAAAATTGGCCAAATTATTTCCTATAACAATCATATCTTATCATTTTATCTCAAATCACAACAAACCTCTTTCGGTTAAGTTTTCATCCCGATTCATTAAAATAGTTCGACTGAAACATATATATTCATTCATTAATTATTGCTCTAAAGATTCGTTTGACATCATTTCCTTATCCTACTACATTTTTATATTTCGCTTTCGCATAATAATTGTTAAGCTAGTAACCAGTATTATTGTATTACTCTAAATTCTACGTCACGCACAATTAAAGCACCAATAACAATGCAAAATGACTTCAAATTGCATTATCTCGTAAGCGATACGAGTAAATTGGGCATTCTCATAATACACTCCACTGGTTGTCGAGTTGTGAGTATTTGGCCCCAAGTACACGGAAAGATCAGGCTGAGGCTGAGGGTGCTTTGTGTGAGTGCGATCTGAAGTGCTAGCTAGGGTTATACCATGGCAAAAAGGGTCTTGTACAAGGATTTGGTTCCTTTTGGGGCCATGGTGGCCACAGAGTGCCTCAACGTTGCCTTGAATACGCTGTTCAAAGCAGCTACCTTGAGAGGGATGAGTTACCATGTCTTTGTTGTTTATGCTTATGCTGTTGCTGCTATTGTTCTCATTCCTGCACCCTTTATCTCCCAAAGGTACGTGGTTGAGTAGTTCACTTGACTTATGATATTGATGTCTGTCTCATTATATGCTCCTGCTGCAGATCAAGAGTGCTTCCTCCGCTCAGTTTCCCCCTACTACGCAAAATTGGTCTTCTTGGGCTAATAGGGTGGGTACATGCAAGAAATGATTTTGACTATCCCCTGATTTAATTAACACTTCTCTGAATTGCAGGTGTGCATCTCAGATCGTGGGATACACTGGCATCAATTTCAGTTCCCCCACTCTCTCCTCGGCAATAAGCAACTTGGTGCCCGCTTTTACTTTTTTGCTTGCCATCATTTTCAGGTTCTTTTTTCTCAAAATATGAGCTGGGTGTTGCTAACTGCTATGTTTTGGAATTGTGGACTACTCGTAAGTGTCATGATCTATTTTATTTTAGGATGGAAAAGGTGATTGTAAGAAATACAAGTTGCCAAGCCAAGGTATTGGGTACCATAGTATCAATAACCGGAGCATTCGTAGTGACCCTCTACAAAGGACCACCAATCATCATTGTTCATACACCTTCCTTGTCACTTCATCAACCAATTAACACTCTCAATTTGGTAGATCCAAGTTGGGCAATTGGTGGCCTTCTACTGACAGCAGAGTATATTCTGGTTCCATTGTGGTACATTGTACAGGTACAAATTGTTTGGTTTATATACAAAGTTTCAACAAGCTAATTCTCAAAACGTTTTTTTAATTTAATTTTTGTCCGCAGGTGCAAATCATGAAGGTGTACCCCAATGAACTAATTGTCATCTTCTTTTACAATTTATGTGTTAGCATTATGGCTGCAATTGTAGCTATATTTACTGAGACAAATGCAGGCGCTTGGAAAATAGGAGTGGATACAGCATTGGCTTCCATAGTTTGCTCTGTAAGATGCATTGCACGCAAAAACTATCAGATCTTTGTTCTATAGTAGTATATGCTAATTATTCGATATTTTTAGGGAATTTTTGGTTCATTCGTGAACAATGTAGTTCACACATGGGTACTGCGTATAAAGGGGCCTGTCTATGTAGCAATGTTCAAGCCACTCTCAATTGCCATAGCTGTTGCCTTGGGAGTCATGTTCCTGGGTGATACACTCCACCTTGGAAGGTATTCAATTCTCAACATGGTTTTACTTTAAACTTGGTAAAACACATGTTCATGCACAAATGCAGCTAACCAAACAAATTGCCATTTGTATTTGGTTTTAACTTGCGGTTGCAGTCATGATTAATAAAATTGCAAGCAAAAATGCCGCAATATGACCGTAATTTTGGTAGCACTTCCGGATACTTGAAAAACTATGGGATATATGCTTTGTGAAAAATAGCATCATTTTCATGAGACTCACTCTGCTTCATACATTTCTAATCACAGTCTGTATCCCATACTCTTTAACTTCCAAAGCAACTAAGCTAAGTTTGTCGATAGAGCTGCAACAATAATTTCAAAACCGTCTAAAACAGATAATTTTAATCGGTTGCGTTAATGATTTATTATCGTTTGCACTTTAAATAGCTATGATCTTTACAAAAGAATTATGCAATCTAATGATGTGGTTGCATTGATCATTTTGCAGTATAGTTGGAGCCACAATTATATCGATTGGATTTTATACTGTAATGTGGGGAAAAGCAACCGAAGAGAATGTGGGGGAAGATGTCCCTGGCCAGCAATCACCAACCACAGAAAACGTTCCTCTCTTGCAAAGCTGTAAAACTGATACAGCTGAGAAGAAAATGCATGGAAGTGTATAAATGACAAACAAAACTGTTCATAAATCTTAACATTATTGAAATTACACGAAATAGCAAAGAAAAGCATGGTTTTGTTATCCCCCAAGCTGACCATGCAACGCCAATAGCAAAGTAGGTACCCACTCCTCTAGAGACTAGAGTCTAGAGGACAGCATATGTAAGAAATAGTTAAAGTGTTCAACTAATCTCCATTCACCACGTAAACGAACCTTCCTACAAGTTGGTGTACGAACACTCACAAATGACAACGGAGCAACTTCCCTTTCCCTGTTTCTTGTAACAACTCATCCACATTATGTTTTATAAAATCTGCCAAGATTCTGTAACATCCCCAAAAAATTTTAAGTATTTTTATTTATTTACTAGTGTGTTGACTCGTTCATCACGCGACCTATATTTTGATGTTTTTCTTATGAATATCGTTGTACATTAATAGAAAATTCTAATATATTCATGTAATAAGTACAGTTGTAATTTTTTGTGAGAAATTAAATTGTTAAAAATATAAAAAGATTACAATTTTCTATTTTTTTAAATCCAGTTTTTCATTACATTAAAAATATATAAAATTAATACTTCTTAAATTTGAAAGCACTTAAATACTTAAAAGAAAAGCTTTATGCTCAAAATTTTAAGATACTACCACATTCTATTATAAATCATACATCTGTATGTTTTTTCATAAATTTTCCTACTTGATTCTATTAAAAAAAATCATCCTTCTGAAATTTATTTTATATATAATATAATAAAATTTATATATTTAATATATTTCGACATATAATATCAAAATATAAGAGAAAGTTAAATTAATCTACATAAAAGAATTTTTTTATATCAAGATAATAAATGATTAGATTAAACTTATTTGAGACATTAATTTCATTCATTTAAAAAATTTAAAAAATATAATTATATTAAAATTATTATTATCTGTCAGACCCTAATTTCGTCTGGGGACTATCATTTGCTAATGTTTTGATTCTCACCAGCCAAATTGAATTGTTTGACACCAGTTACCGCGCAAGACGAAAGAGCATTCGACATTCCGGTAAAGAATACAGAAAATACCGAAAAGGGAGGGCAAAAGGGTCATTTTAAGCCTTTTTCTGAACCCTGACTCGCCCAGGCTAGCCTTGCCTGGGCCCCCAAAAAGACTTAGGGGTGAAGTAACCAGCTTGTCTGGGCGAGCAAGGTTACTTTTGGGTGAAGCAACAACTCGCCTGGGTGAGCTATCAAAGTGCCAAACCCCCTCATTTCCTTTAAATAGGCGTGAGGGGGGCTGAAGGAAAGGGCCAACTTTCAAACATTGAGAGGTTTCAGTGAAAATCAGAGAGAAGGAGAAGAAAAAAGAGAAAAACGAGGCCGAGGCACTACTGAATCGTGACCGTAATCGACTTCTACATCATTCTTCGTTTAGTATTCTTCATTCGTCATCCTGTTAGTATTTGTTCTAAGGATTTGGATACGATCTATGCACCCTTAGGGGTCCTCTTTGTGGCTTTGCACATCTTCATCTCATTCTTCTACCATTAGTAATCTCTTTTCTTCTTGTAAAGTGAATTTTGACCGATCATTTACGTCACAGATCATTTTTTAAAGAGATTGAAAGTTAATAAGTGAAACCAAGATGAAATTAGCATGTAATTGAGTTTTTATTCATAAAAGTCGCTTGAATCCGCTGAAGGTCCAACGCCTTAATGGTCTCTTTTGTTTTTGTTGGTTAAAATGAACCTTTCAAAAGTTTAAAATCAACTCAACACGCAACTTTCTCGTTTTTAAAGAACTACGTAGGTCTGAATTCCTCATCGCACTTGAGGATACTTAGGAGCAAGGGCAACACCCTAGTTAACCCCAAAAAAATAAAGAAACATAAAAAAGGGAAAATAAATAATTTTGAAGTCACGTTACGCATACTCGATTAAAGGCAGTCGTCCCTTGTGATGGGCGTGTGGGGTGCTAATACCTTCCCCGCATGTAAACAACTCCCGAACCTTTATGTTCAAAATTCGCTAATCCCTTTTTTGATTTTTCTAACGTTTTCCTCTAATAAACGTTGGTGGCGACTCCCGCGCGTTCTCCTTCTGTGGAAGACGCATCTTTTTATTTCTCCTCGCCCTCCCGCCGAAGGATAGGTTGCGACATTATTAATATAACAAAGAATTAAAAAAAATAATTCTCCAACATAATTTAGATGCTAATGTGATTTCAGGTAAATTGTTTGTTCCCATGAGCTAAAGTGTAAATTCTTGTACTTGATTTCATAAAAATTGTTCACTTTTATGACTTTTAATTTATATGTAACAATGGTGTAAAATTTAGAGAATGTGAATGATGTGCCATCATTTTCTTCTATTTTCTAAACCCTTTTTGCACCATTTTAATTACTGATTGGTCTTAATTGTCAATTAATTAGGCAGTTTTATTATTTGGGCTCATTTAGCTAATTTGATGTTTTTAATCTAATTTCAGGAATTAGTGAAACATTGGGCTTAATCCGGATTTTGGTTGTGGACTTGAAGAGGGCAAATAAAGCAGCGCTTACCTTAGTTAATTTCTAATTAGGAAATTTTGCAATTTTATTTTATGTTGTTCAATGTTTATTTCGTTTTGGGCCAGAGTATTGTAATAGGGCCCAGTGACTTTGAGTGACTCTTTTTAAATAGCTGCCTTGGGATTCGTGTAGGGCATTCTGTTATGCTATTTTCATTATTCAGAGCTTTGGTTTTAGGTTTTCACGTTTTTCTGTTCCCTTGTGACGATTTTCGTTCTTAATGCAAATTTCCGTTTTCTGCTTCTAATTACGAGTTCATTCTTGCTTCTTCTTCTACTTTCATTTACGTTTCTGCTTCATGTTTCATTTGCGTTTTCTGTTTGAATCCATGGAAGGCTAGATTTTCTGGTGTTGTTTCCTTTTGAGGACGAAGCCCAACTCTCTTTGAGGTTTCGCTTGTAATGTGGTTTCCTGGCAGTTTTCCCTTCACTAGTTATCCCAAATTCGTGAATATTAATCAGTGCACACTTCGTGTTCGATTAATTGCCTCTGAGCCTAACTTGCGTTCATGCTTAATGGACGAAAGGCTAACTGGTGTATGTGGTGCCTAATCACGTATTGACAACCCTAAGTTGATTTTCGCTTAGTAAATTGAAATAGGGTTGGATTAAGTGGTTGACTGTTAAGGACGAATTCTCTATAACCCAAGATAAGAGAATGGCTTCTGAATCAAAGGAAACAACCCGTGTTTAATATTAGTAGTTTCGTATTCCAGTTTACTTGTTCTGCTCTTTAATCACAAAACAAACAAACCCCCCCAATCGTTACTGTTACTGCAAGTATATTATGAACAATTGGTGTGTCACTGCTCGTTGGGAAATGACCTAGGATCACTTCCTAGTTACTGCATTTTCATGTTTATTTGATTCGGGTACGGCCTCGATCAAATTTGGCGCCGTTGCCGGGGAGCAGTGTCCAAAGGTTCATAATAGCTGGCGTGTCGTGTGTTTAATTCTTTTGTGTTTTATGTTTAATTGTTAGTATTGTGTTAGTATGTGTGTTAGTGTTCGTTTAGTATCTTGGTATTTTGTTTAGTGTGTGTTCTGTTTCAGTTTTCCTGCTAAGCGCTTCCCCTGTTTCAGTTTTGGGTGTTTTGCTGTGAATAGTGTTTTGCGACGGACTTAGCGACCATTTCTGCTTGCGGCAAACCAGAGTAGTAGTAGAAATCCCTTAGCGACGGATTTTAGCGACCACCCATGCTGAATTATTTGTGATTTTTTGTTTTAGTAGCTAGGGTTGTTATTTTTGGCTGAATTTTTTTGTGGTCACTTCTTTTAATCCATATTTTGTAAGAAAAATAGCTAGAGCCTTTAGTTTGGTCAGATTTGAAAGTTCCAAAAAAGTAGCAAATTTTGTGTTTGTCAAAACTTCAAACGGCCATAACTTTCGCTCCGGTTATCAGAATCGCAATTATTATATATGCATTTGGGGTAGAAAAAAATTTCCTATGCTGTGGCAGCCTGCCATAGGCTGGCTGAGGTCTCCATCGTCCAAAAAAAGCGATTATGTCAAAAGTTTTTTATTTTTCAAGTTTTATTCACTTATTTTTCTTAACTTACCATTTTTAGCTTTCATAGTTAGACTTTGAATTTTTGTCTGAAATTTTTTGTGCTATCTTCTCATAATTTTATAAGGTTGCTCACAAAATTTCAAGTCATTTGGATATCATTTGAGGGTAGCTATAGTTCAAACCTACACCTTTATTTACATGACAAGGCAACTAGTTGTGTGCATGCTGAATGTAGTGTATGACTAGAGGCAATCCATCTGACTTACAACCCTTTGATCCTGAGATAGATAGGACATTTCATAGATTAGTTAGGCATCATTTTATACCTTTTGATCATTCTGAGCATTCCATTACTGGTGAATCTGTGCATTCTTTTATTGGTGATTTTGAACATCCTGATCTTGAGCATTATAATTTTGAGCATTCTGATTCTGAGCATTCTGATTTTGCGCATTCTGAGAACATGGCACAACCTCCACCCCGTGAGAGGACTCTAAGGGAAATGGCTGCACCTGATTTCACCTACGAAAGCTTGTGCATCCAATACCCTGATGAGGATGTCCCATATGTTCTTAAAACTGGACTGATTCATTTGCTTCCAAAGTTTCATTGCCTTGCAGGTGAAGACCCGCACAAACATTTGAAGGAATTTCATATTGTCTGCTCCACCATGAAACCCCCAGATGTCCAAGAGGATCACATATTCCTGAAGGCTTTTCCTCATTCATTAGAGGGAGTGGCAAAGGACTGGTTGTATTACCTTGCTCCAAGGTCCATCACGAGCTGGGATGACCTTAAGAGAGTATTCTTAGAAAAAAAATTTCCCTGCCTCCAGGACCACAGCCATCAGGAAAGATATCTCAGGTATTAGACAACTCAGTGGAGAGAGCCTGTATGAGTACTGGGAGCGATTTAAAAAACTATGTGCCAGTTGCCCTCACCATCAGATTTCGGAGCAGCTTCTTCTCCAATATTTTTATGAAGGACTCAGTAATATGGAGAGAAGTATGATAGATGCTGCCAGTGGTGGAGCCCTTGGAGACATGACTCCTGCTGAAGCTAGGAATTTAATTGAGAAGATGGCTTCCAATTCCCAGCAGTTTAGCGCCATAAATGATGCTATAGTCATTAGAGGAGTGCATGAGGTAGCTACAAACTCAGCTGCATCATCTGAGACTAAGAAGCTTGAAGGCAAACTGGATGCATTGGTTAACTTGGTAACCCAGCTGGCCTTGAATCAGAAATCTGTACCTGTCGCAAGGGTTTGTGGTTTGTGCTCCTCTGCTGACCACCTTACAGACCTTTGCCCTTCCATGCAGCAACCTGGAGCAATTGAGCAGCCTGAAGCTTATGCTGCAAATATTTACAATAGACCTCCTCAACCTCAGCAGCAAAATCAACCACAGCAGAACAATTACGACCTCTCCAGCAACAGATACAACCCTGGATGGAGGAATCACCCTAATCTCAGATGGTCCAGCCCTCAGCAACAACAACAGCAGCCTGCTCCTTCCTTCCAAAATGCTGCTGGCCCAAGCAGACCATACATTCCTCCACCAATCCAACAACAGCAACAACCCCAAAAACAGCCAACAGTTGAGGCCCCTCCACAACCTTCCCTCAAAGAACTTGTGAGGCAAATGACTATGCAAAACATGCAATTTCAACAAGAGACCAGAGCTTCCATTCAGAGCTTGACTAATCAGATGGGACAATTAGCTACACAATTGAATCAACAACAGTCCCAGAATTTTGACAAGCTACCTTCTCAAGCTGTCCAAAATCCCAAAAATGTCAGTGCCATTTCATTGAGGTTGGGAAAGCAGTGTCAAGGATCTCAACCCGTATCCCCTTCCTCATCTGCAAATGAACCTGCCAAACTTCACTCTACTCCAGAAAAAGGTGATGACAAAAATTTACCTAACAATTTCTGTGCAGGTGAATCTTCTTCCACAAGTAATTCTGATTTGCAGAAGCAGCACATTCCCCCTCTTCCATTCCCTCCAAGAGCAGTTTCCAACAAAAATTTGGAAGAGGCAGAGAAAGAGATCTTGGAAACGTTTAGAAAAGTAGAGGTAAACATACCTCTGTTGGATGCAATAAAGCAAATTCCAAGATATGCTAAATTCTTGAAGGAGTTGTGCACTAATAAGCGGAAGCTTAAAGGAAGTGAACGAATTAGCATGGGCAGAAATGCCTCCGCATTGATTGGTAAATCTGTTCCTCAAATTCCTAAAAAATGCAAAGATCCAGGTACATTCAACATACCTTGTATTATAGGGAATAGTAAGTTTGACAATGCCATGCTAGATTTAGGAGCCTCTGTTAGTGTTATGCCTCTGTCTATTTTTAATTCTCTATCTCTAGGTCCCTTGCAGTCAACTGATGTGGTAATTCATTTAGCTAATAGAAGTGTTGCCTATCCTGTTGGTTTCATAGAAGATGTCTTAGTTAGAGTTGGTGAACTGATTTTCCCTGTTGATTTTTATATTTTGAATATGGAAGATGGATTTTCTCAAGGATTAGTTCCCATCATTCTAGGCAGACCCTTTATGAAAACTGCTAGAACTAAGATAGATGTTTATGCAGGCACACTGTCCATGGAGTTTGGTGATATAACTGTTCATTTTAATATTCTGGATGCTATGAAATACCCATCTGAAGATCTTTCTGTATTTCGTGCTGAAATAATTGACCATGTTGTTGATGAATACATGACTGATCTTTATTCTAATCTGCATGCCTCTCACTCTTCATGCATTGAGTCTGAAATTGTACTTGATCATATGTCTGAATTTGATGCTGAGAGTGATATTGATTGCATGTCTGGTGGTGGTGTTTTACCTCTCGAGATTGATTTTATAGAGTCAGATAGGACTAACCATGTTTCAGGAAGTACACATACCTCTGACTTTCTTTATGAGGTAAAGGCTGAGAAACCATCTCCTTCTACCACTGTCCAGCCGACCACACCAGAATTGAAGCCTCTGCCATCAAATTTAAAATACGCTTACTTGGATGATAGCAAGAGTTTTCCAGTGATTATATCTGCCTCCCTTGCTGATGAGCAAGAGGAGAAGTTATTGTCAGTTCTCAAGAAGCATAAGAAGGCTATAGGCTAGACCCTGGCGAACATTCCTGGTATTAGCCCATCCACATGTATGCATCGAATAAATTTAGAGGATGGAGCTAAACTAATAAGACAG
Organism: Glycine max; assembly: GCF_000004515.6. Classification (NCBI taxonomy): domain Eukaryota; kingdom Viridiplantae; phylum Streptophyta; class Magnoliopsida; order Fabales; family Fabaceae; genus Glycine; species Glycine max. Next base: position 19,656,766 of record NC_016088.4, read on the forward strand.
CCACAGAGAAGACTCAACCCGGTGATTCTTGATGTAGTAAAGAAGGAGATAACCAAGCTTTTGCAAGTCGGAATCATTTATCCTATCTCCGATAGCCAATGGGTGAGTCTCGTCCAGGTAGTCCCGAAGAAGACCGGCCTCACAGTGATAAAAAATGAGAAGGAAGAGTTGATTCCTACTCGGGTGCAGAACAGTTGGAGAGTCTGCATTGACTACAGGAGGCTGAACCAGGTTACCAAAAAGGACCATTTTCCCCTGCCATTCATTGATCAGATGCTTGAACGTCTGGCAGGTAAATCTGACTACTGTTTCCTTGATGGTTTTTCTGGTTATATGCAAATTACTATTGCTCCTGAGGATCAGGAAAAGACCACATTCACCTGCCCCTTCGGCACTTTTGCTTATAGGAGGATGCCTTTCGGCCTGTGCAATGCCCCTGGTACCTTCCAGCGGTGCATGATTAGTATTTTCAGTGATTTTTTAGAAAATTGCATAGAGGTGTTTATGGATGATTTCACTGTATATGGATCCTCTTTTGATGGTTGTTTGGATAGTTTAGAAAAAGTTTTAAATAGATGCATTGAAACTAACCTTGTTCTAAATTTTGAAAAATGTCATTTTATTGTTGAGCAAGGTATAGTTTTAGGACACATTATTTCCAATAAAGGTATTGAAGTAGATCCTGCAAAAATTTTTGTTATTTCACAATTGCCTTACCCCTCTTGTGTGCGAGAGGTGCGATCTTTTCTTAGTCATGCAGGGTTCTACTGGCGCTTTATAAGGGATTTTAGCAAAGTGGCCCTTCCGCTGTCCAACTTGTTGCAAAAGGAGGTGGAGTTTGACTTTAATGACAGATGCAAAGAGGCTTTTGATTGCCTCAAAAGAGCACTGACTACCACCCCCATCATCCAGGCACCCGATTGGACAGCCCCTTTTGAGCTTATGTGTGATGCATCAAATTATGCATTGGTGGCTGTCCTTGCTCAGAAAATTGATAAATTGCCTAGGGTGATATATTATGCTTCTAGGACTTTAGATGCTGCCCAAGCGAATTATACTACTACTGAGAAAGAGCTTCTAGCCATAGTTTTTGCTCTTGAAAAATTTCGATCTTATTTGCTTGGTACCCGCATTATTGTTTACACTGACCATGCAGCTCTAAAGTACTTGTTGAAGAAGGCTGATTCTAAGCCTAGGTTGATCCGATGGATGCTCTGGCTCCAAGAGTTTGACTTGGAGATCCGTGATAGGAGCGGAGCACAAAATCTAGTTGCTGATCATTTGAGTCGGATTGAACGTGTATCAGATGCGGATTCACCCATTCGGGATGATTTCCCGGATGATCATTTGTATATATTGTATAGTATTTCTGACTCTCTTTCTACTCCCTGGTTTGCTAACATTGTCAATTACTTAGTTGCCTCTGTTTTTCCTCCCTTAGCATCCAAGGCCCAAAAAGATAAAATTAAAAGTGATGCTAAGCATTTTATTTGGGATGACCCCTACTTGTGGAAATTGTGCAGTGATCAGGTAATTAGACGATGCATTCCAGATCATGAGACTGACTCAGTCCTGCAGTTCTGTCATTCTTCCGCACCGGGAGGTCATCTGGGTGTTCAAAGGACAGCTCGCAAAGTGCTTGATTGTGGTTTTTATTGGCCCACCATCTTTAAAGATGCGTGGAAGATCTGCAACACTTGTGAGCAGTGTCAGAGAGCAGGAAATACACTTACATGGCGACAACAAATGCCTCAGCAACCTATGCTATTCTGTGAGGTGTTTGATGTTTGGGGTATAGATTTCATGGGCCCTTTTCCTGTCTCTTTTGGTTATGTTTACATTCTCCTTGCAGTTGACTATGTTTCAAAATGGGTGGAAGCCAAGCCCACTAGAACTAATGATGCTAAAGTTGTTGCAGAGTTTGTCAGGTCTAATCTGTTTTGCAGGTTTGGAGTACCTAAAGCAATTGTTAGTGATCAAGGAACCCATTTTTGCAATAGGACAATGCATGCCCTGCTTAAAAAGTACGGGGTGGTACACAGGGTATCCACACCATACCACCCCCAGACCAATGGACAGGCAGAAATTTCTAACCGGGAAATCAAGCGAATTTTAGAGAAGATTGTGCAGCCAAGCAGGAAAGATTGGAGTACCAGGTTTGATGATGCTCTCTGGGCACATCGGACTGCCTACAAAGCACCCATAGGAATGTCTCCTTATCGGGTTGTCTTTGGAAAGGCATGTCATCTTCCAGTGGAAATTGAGCACAAAGCTTACTGGGCAGTGAAGACTTGCAACTTCTCTATGGATCAAGCTGGTGAGGAAAGAAAGTTGCAACTGAGTGAGTTAATTGAAATCCGCCTAGAAGTCTACGAGAATGCCAAGTTCTACAAAGAAAAGACCAAGAAGTTCCATGATAGCATGATAGTTAAGAAGGACTTCATGGTTGGGCAAAAAGTGTTATTGTATAATTCTAGGCTTGGACTCATGAGTGGTAAGTTGAGGTCTAAGTGGATTGGTCCTTTTGTTGTTACTAATGTTTTTCCTTATGGTACAGTTGAGATCAAAAGCGACTCCACAAACAAGAGCTTCAAGGTCAATGGACATCAACTTAAGCCATTCCTCACGAACCCTTCTTTAGTGGACGTAGTGGTGGAAGAGACTTCCTTACTCCACCCTACTCTTCCTCCACCATGACTTAGGGAGTTTTTCTTTTCCTATCTCCTTCTTTGCTTTTATTACACTTGTCCGATTCTCTTTGATGATTTCATTGTTTTTAATCTTTTAATTGTGCTACATTGAGGACAATGTGTTGTTTAAGTATGGGGGGGGGGGGGGAGTGTTCTTTGGTTTTTCTTGTTTTGTTGGTTTTGTTAATTTGTTAGTTGTGTTAATTTGTTAATGTTGTTAGTTTCGTTGGATTTTTAGTTTAATATTTTGGGTCAATTTTGTGTGCATGTACGACTTTGCATGTTTTTCTTTAAATTATAGGATATGTTCAAGAAATGGGTAATTGTTTTGAAAATAAAAGTTCTTGACATTTTGTGACTTGAAATCCTTGATTCTCCTCTACATGTCATGATAGTTTTGAAAGCTCAATTTGAAAGTGATGAGTTTACCTTTGTGAGAATTTGAGCCATCCATCATCATAATCATTTGGTGTGTTTTGCCCCATTGATTGCTTGCACAATAGCCTTGGCTTGATTCTTGTTGATGCTTCCTAATTCACATGCATATTTGGAAATGATTGAGGCAATTTTGTTCTTATAAGCTTCTAGCCAAATGGACTTACCTTGACTTAATTCCTTTGATAGCCCTTTTGAGCCTTGTTTCCCTTTCCTTGTTTTGAAGCTCACTACAAGCCTTAAATGAAAAACCATGATATCACCATATCCTTAAGGAATTTTGGAGCTTTGGAATTGTTTTGGGAATAAGTGTGGGGGGTTTTTGTTTCATTGGATAACTTGTTTTGTTGGCTATGCTTCATGATGTATTTTGGGCCATACTTGATGAACATTTTATATTGGTTAAATGTTGGACATGCTAAATGAAATGCTGTTTCTCAAAGGCTATAGAGTAAAAAAAAAAAAAAAAATTCCAAAAAAAAAATTCCAAAAAAGAAAAAGAAAAGCAAAAAAAAAAGTTGAGTGAATAAGATCTTAAATGGCACAAGAATGATGAAACTCTTGGTTCTACTCTTCATGTTTAAATTTTATCTTTACTTCTTTTTATTTTCTTATTTTTTTTCTTAATATGCACTTATTCCCCATTGTTCCCCTATTCCTTTGGGATTTAGCCACTTATTCCATATTTCTCCATACCTTGTCCTTGGCCCCATTACAACCTTAAAAGACCTTTTGATCCTCATGTGCTTGTGTTTGTGGGTTGATTGTCAATTTTAGAATCTTGCCAAGTTTATGTGGTGTTTGCTTTCATGGTTGCTTTGAGGGTAAATAGTAGCCTAGACACTTGAGAGATAGAGTGTATATCTTGTGAGGCTTTATCACTTTTCATTCTTGAGCTGATTAACTATTTTGCCATGATTGGGTTGCTTGGATGATTTTCATGAATGTCTTGACTTTTTTGGATCTCCTTATGTTAGATGTTACCCATTCCTTTCATTCCTTGATGTTCATTGAGAAATATGTGCATGTTTTTGTTTGTCTCTCTTTGATATCCTTGGATTTTTTTCTTTGTTTCATTTTGCCCAGGAGTGCAAAAGGCTAAGTATGGGGGGTTTTGATGTGCCATCATTTTCTTCTATTTTCTAAACCCTTTTTGCACCATTTTAATTACTGATTGGTCTTAATTGTCAATTAATTAGGCAGTTTTATTATTTGGGCTCATTTAGATAATTTAATGTTTTTAATCTAATTTCAGGGATTAATGAAACATTAGGCTTAATCCGGATTTTGGTTGTGGACTTGAAGAAGGCAAATAAAGCAGCGCTTACCTTAGTTAATTTCTAATTAGGAAATTTTGCAATTTTATTTTATGTTGTTCAGTGTTTATTTCGTTTTGGGCCAGAGTATTGTAATAGGGCCCAGTGACTTTGAGTGACTCTTTTTAAATAGCTACCTTGGGATTCGTGCGGGGCATTCTGTTATGCGATTTTCATTATTCAGAGCTTTGGTTTTAGGTTTTCACGTTTTTCTGTTCCCTTGTTACGGTTTTCGTTCTTAATGCAAATTTCCGTTTTCTGCTTCTAATTACGAGTTCATTCTTGCTTCTTCTTCTACTTTCATTTACGTTTCTGTTCATTTACGTTTCTGCTTCATGTTTCATTTGCGTTTTCTGTTTGAATCCATGGAAGGCTAGATTTTCTGGTGTTGTTTCCGTTTGAGGAAGAAGCCCAACTCTCTTTGAGGTTTCGCTTGTAATGTGGTTTCCTGGCAGTTTTCCCTTCACCAGTTATCCCAAATTCGTGAATATTAATCAGTGCACGATTCGTGTTCGATTAATTGCCTCTGAGCCTAACTTGCGCTCATGCTTAATGGACGAAAGGCTAACTGGTGTATGTGGTGCCTAATCACGTATTGACAACCCTAAGTTGATTTTCGCTTAGTAAATTGAAATAGGTTGGATTAAGTGGTTGACTGTTAAGGATGAATTCTCCATAACCCAGGATAAGAGAATTGCTTTTGAATCAAAGGAAACAACCCGTGTTTAATATTAGTAGTTTCGTATTCCAGTTTACTTGTTCTGCTCTTTAATCACAAAACAAGCAAACCCCCCCCAATCGTTATTGTTACTGCAAGTATATTATGAACAATTGGTGTGTCACTGCTCGTTGGGAAACGACCTAGGATCACTTCCTAGTTACTGCATTTTCATGTTTATTTGATTCGGGTACGACCTCGATCAGTGAAATTAAGAAATAACAAGAAAAGAGATGGAAAAGTAAATAGCAATATGAAAAGATGACATAGACAGGAAATGAAAAGCAAGCCACCACACTCTAGGAGAGTGATAAGCCAAGTGAGAAATTGCCACAATGGTACATAAATCTTTGATAAGATTCAAAGGTAGCTCTAATTCAAGAACCAAAAAGAGGAGTCATGTTCTACTTAGACTCATAATGGAGTAAACCTTATATATTATTCAACTTGAAAATAAAAGGCATTTCATCTCTAATTATAGAGACTAGTCCAAGGTGCTAGTCACAAAAAGATGGTAACCCAAATTTTAAGAAACAAAAGCAAAAGGCCCAAACAAGTTTAAGGCCTAAATTTTAATTTAAATTAAACTTGGTCTCCTAATTAGCATCAAACCAACCCATTTATTACAATTAAAACCAATGCAAAGACACTTAAATTAAATTAAGTAAAAATTAATTAGGTTGCAAGTCCAAGTTGGTGCATTATTAGGTTGGATCTTCTTCCACTTGAATCAAGTGCACCATCCCGAGCTCTCTTCTCTCACTTTGGCCTTGAGATTGTAGTGTATTGATCACCTCTAAATGCTCCTTGGGTCTCTTTACTCCTCCCTTCATAGGCATTCCAAGCCCAATGATAAGCTCATTCTCTTAAGCTTTTTTCTCCATAGATTCTTTTGGCTTGATTAAAGGATCCTTCCTTTGAATTCTTCCTTCTCTTTTTGGAGGCCTTCCTTGATCTTCCCTCTTTCTTTAGGGAAATTCATTCTTGATTTTTAGCCTTCAATACCTACATCATAAGATTCCAGCTTAGTTACTTCAAATGTTTCATTATTGTTATACTTACCTCTCATATCAACTTTGTAGGTTTATTCTTCAAGATGAATGACATTCCTATCCCAAGGTAAATTACAATGCAATGGGGCTCTAGGAACAAGAGAAACAAGGTTCTTAGCCTTTCCTAGTGAAGCATCCTTTAACAAGGTGCCTTATTTATGGGACCTTCTTGGATAGGTACCATCAATGCCTTGCAAAAGAGAATTACCAACACAAGATAATAGATTAGAGTTAGTATCCAAACAAGGTTCCTAATATTTGAAAAATTATGTTCCTCTTGTTTTAACCAAAAAAACTCTCTTGTCCACTATTTCTTCTTTTTTCCATTTTTTCTCTCTTTATTTTTGTCTCTTTCTTTTTCTCTCTCCATTTTTTTGCTTTTCTTTCTCTTTTTCTCTACATTGCTCTCTCTCCTTCTTTTTCCCTTTACTTCCCTCTCATGACTTCTTATATGTTTGTCTAACATTTTACAAAAAAGTTCTTTTTCTTTTTTAAACACTTTCTTCAAGTACCTTATTAGACATTGAAGTTGGAGATCCATTTCCTCTTCCTTAGCCATGCTTCAAATAAAGAAGGTTAGTAGACATAAAAAAAATTAAGGACCTCATCACTCTTCTCACGTGTTTACCCTCTTAAGATGATTTTCACTTGTGTTTCTCACAAAAATTGACCTTTGATTGATGATAATACTCTTTCGTTTTACCACTCAAGTCCTCTTTTACAAGTTCTTAAATAGAACCCTGAACGTGTATGAATTATCAAAAGCGCATACAATTTATCAAGGAGCCTCACTAGAGTTATGTTAGTCGTCTTATATGACTAACTTTTGTATAGAAAACTTTTGCAAAATATGTATAGTTTTCCCCAATTTATAGTTCTTTTGTAGGAATTTTAAATAAAGTTTGTTGTGTGTTGATCTCTGTCATTAAGGTCTCTTTTATTGGAATTAATGTTAAAATTTGTACAATTCCAGGTAAAAAGGAGCTAATTTCTTGAATTGCCAAAGTGATTGTCGCGCTAAGCAAACTCAGTGGGCTTAGCGCGTATCCATCGCTAAGCGCGGCTTTAGCGCGCTTAGCGTGAAGAAGGAATCTGGAAGAGAACTTGAATCGAAGCAGCGCACTAAGCACGAGATCAGCTCGCTAAGCGAGTTGTCCGTCTCTTGCCAAGCTCAGCGCAGTATTGGCACCAAGCCCAAATCCACTTACTTGCGCTAAGCGTGACAGTGGCACTAAGCATGACTGTTCGGCTTCTGGCAAGTGCACCGGATCGCACAAGTAGTATAAAATGGTAAGAACCGAGTATCGAACACTTGGGGAACTTGTGTTATTTGGTAAGCTATTTCAGCAAATAGGCGTCTAGTGTGTAAAAGTAAGTGTGAATATGAACAAGTGTATAAACTATTTGTGCAAAAAGAAAGAAAATCACACGAGAGAAATGATGTGTAAAAACAAGTAGAGAACACATTGGTCTTCCTAATAGGTGCCTGATGCTAAAAAGATATTCTCTATCTAACAATGCTCATGTGTTCTTATGGTGTCTCCTGAGATACTAAACCTCGATTCCTCATGGTAGTTTAGCCTAATCCTGATCAAGCATCGTCCGCAGATTCCTCTTGTAAGACTAAACTCAACCAGGACCGCAATATGACACACATACTCAACTAACTTATTGCACCTCGATTCCTCGTGAAAGCACGACTACTCAGCCCTGCACTATCAAGGACTTTAGAGTCAGACCACTTTCCACTGTTGAATGACCCTAACAAAGCATGCATCTATGTGATCAAGGTAAAGACATACTGGAATGAAAAGTAGATAGCACAGAGAACACACAAAACATCATTAAATAGATAGAAATATATTTACATCAGGTACCTATAAGGAAGATCCAACAGAGGATTTAGCTTTCCATACCAGGAAGCCTTCTTAACAACAAAGAGAAGAACAAAATGAAAGATTGCAAAAATACAAGTGGTGAGAATGTCTCCTTCACCTCTAGGATCTCACAATCACTCACAAACTCATCTCAAGCTCTCAAACTGGCTCCTGCTTCAAGCTCTGGTCTCTGCAGATCTTCACATAGCAAAATCTCTCAAAACTCTTTGGAACTTGGACCTTTCTCTCTCTAGAAACCCTAGACATGCAAAGCTCTGAATCCTAGTCCAAACTCCCCTCACAAAATCTGATTTCAGGCTTAAATAGGTGGCCTTGTTTGTGCTCATGCGCTTAGCGCACGTATGGACCGCTTAGTGCACGTTAGTGATTTTTGGCTTAGCGTGCCTTTCTCGCTTAGAAGATGAACTAAAGCGGTGCACTTAGAGAGATGAAGCAGTGCGCTTAGTGAACCTGTACAACTCATCTTCTTCTGGATTCTTCCTCGCGCTTAGCCCTGGAGTGTTGTGCTTAGCGGAGGCTCACTAAGCTAGCTGATTGGCTTAGCAAGGAGGTGAAAATAACCTTTTCCAAAGCTTGCCTAATTAACCTGAAATTGTGAGAAAATGATTATTAAACACACAAAATGAAAATACTAAGTATTTATTACCTATACTTAACAGAAAATACTTATAGCATTACAAAATAACCATAAATTGGGAGAGTTTGATACAATTTATACAAGTTTTATACACAAAAGTTAGTCGTTTTCACCGACTAAGAATGACGGCACAATTTCAGAGCCTATTTAAAGCCTGAATTGTTAGAATTAGGGTATAACAAGAAGAACGAAATTTATTACACTTTTACACAGACAACATTTTGCACACACTCAGAGGAGGAAGCAACAACAAGGAGCCATTTGAGAGCGATTTGAGAGTGTTTGAGTGATTACGAGGTGCCAAGAAGAGGAGGAGGGATCCCCCTTCCTGTGTAAGCAGCAATTGCTTTTTATTTTCTGTCTAATTTGTAATTTAGGTCTCCTTGTTATGGCCTGCTAAAACCCTAGTTGGGGATTTCTAATGAACAGTTGATGTAAACACTTTTCATATCTAATTAAGTGTGTTTTATGTGTTCATTGCTTCTATCGATGCTTCATTTTTGCATGTTTTTGGTCCGATCACCCATTGGTGTGTACTGTTAGGAACGTTAACACTGGGAAGTGTACTGTTTCCTTAGAACTTGATAGAGCAGGGCTAGATAACCGCATTGCTAGGGATAGATTGCAGTTTTTTTTAGTTTTTAATTATGTTGTGATTATAATGCTGTTTAAATTAAGCTTAGTCCAACAAGAGGGATCTGAGAATGAAGCTTGGTTTAAATTAGTCTAAACTTTTGAGGGATCGAGGTTTAGTACCTTAATCTTCAGCATAGAACACAAGAACATTCTTAATTAGAGAAATATCTTTATATGCATCAACTCGTTTATTAGAAAGACCCAACGCTTTTAAATCACTGCCGTCACTTTTAATTGCTTGCGCTTACTGTTCTTCTAATTAGGATATATCATACTTTTACTTCAATTCACAATTATTATTTTATGTCAACAAAATGCCTGATTATTGAACAAAACTTTGCCAAATAAACAAGTTCCCTGTGTTCGATACTCGAATCATTCCGTTTTAATTAAATACTTGACGACCCGGTGCACTTTCCGGTAAACCACTTCTGCGTAAAAAGAGTAATTACAAATTTTGGAAAAAGGAACTGTGGAAGAGGGTCAACAAGTTATCACTCAGAAGTCAAGAAAAAGGAAAACTTCTAGACAAACCTAAAAGGAATTTAAAAGACAAACAAGTAAAACTAATTAGAAAGAAAGAAAAAAGGAAAAACTCAAAAGGAATTGCAAGAAAGACAAAACAAAATAACAAGGAAAAAGATGCGCAATTTTGAATTTGAAAAACAACACCAAATTTTATGAATTCCTCAAAGGAAAATACACTTTAACTTCTTTAAGTGCAAGGGGAAATCTTTCTTTTTTCCAGGATTTCTTTTATTTTTATTTCTATTTTTTGAAACATATTTCTCCTTTTTTATTTTCCTACCCCTATTTGTTTTTCACTTGTAACAAAGTATTAATATTCCCAGCAAAATACAAATTATTAATTAACTTTCAAATTGAAGTGATATATAATGACAATAAATGCATGATTGCCAAAATAAATGTGTAGATTTAGAAAAATTAAATAGCATAAAATAAAGATAGAATTATGACAATTATTGTGGCAGAATCATGAAAATTAATGATATGACAATAAAAATTCACCCATGGTGAAATAAAGAATGCAGAACATGAATACTACCAATTCTATGATGGAAGCTTGCTTGAGAAGCTTCTATGGAGGCTGGATCTTTGAGCTTCAATAAGCTCCTTCAATGGTGATTTTCAGCCATGGAGTTGCGGCGGAAGATAAAGGAGAAGAGGTGAGAGAGGCGCCATCCACTAGAAAATAAGCCATGGAAGGAGAAGCTTAACCACCAAGAAAGTGCCTTGGATAAGAAGCTTAGAGAGGAAGCTTCAATGGAGGAAGAGAATGAGAGAGAGAGAGAGTGTGGCATGGAAATTGAAGGAGAATAGGGAGAGAAACTTTGAAGTGTGTCTCACAAGTTTCTCATTCATCAAAGTTATGACAAGTGTTACACATGTTTCTATTTATAGCCTAGGTCACTAATTTGTGAATTTCATTTTTATTTCATGTGAATCTAAAAGGAATATTCTAAGAATATGCCTAAGGCATCTTAGTATATTCCCTTTAGATGCCACAAGCATGAAGCATGGAAGGTGTGACTCTAGCACATGGGAAGCTTCTTTGAGAAGCAAGAAAGGTAGCTTCCTTGAGAAGCTAGGGGGGGGGGGGGACGTGCATTTCTTCCTTGGGAAGGAAGGAAGACAAGTTGGGCTTGGCCCAGGAGGAAGAAAGGACGACCAAAATTCATCTGGCTTGGGGAGGCCCAAGTCTAGATGAATCTTAGCCACTCACACCCCTCCCATACCCCCATGCCAAAATACATGAAAATATAAAAAAGTCCCTACTACAAAGACTACTGAAAATGCCTTGAAAATACATGGCTAAAATCCTATACTACTAGGGTACCCTTAATTTGTAGGGCATTATACCCTACAAACCTAAAATGGAGAAAATACAAGGTCCAAAAGAAGGAAAGCCTATTCTAATATTTATAAAGAACAGTGGACCCAATCTTGGTCCATGGGCTCAGAAATCTACCCTAAGGTTCATGAGAACCCTAGGGCCTTCTTCAACAGCTCTATCCCAATCCTCTTGGAGCCTCTTGCTCATGGCTCTTGTGACTGGTCCCTTCCTAGGGAGGATTTCATGATCCCTTCCCCCTTGAAGAGGATTTGACCTCAAATCCATTGGTTCCTCCTCGTCAGTATCAGCTCCACCTGCAAAAGGAATTAAATCAGAAATGTTAAAGGTGGTGCTGACTCCATACTCTTCTGGGAGGTCTAACCTATAGGCATTGTTATTGATCCTCTCCAAGACCTGAAAAGGTCCATCACCTTTAGGACTAAGCTTGGATTTCCTCTTAGTAGGGAATCTATCCTTCCTAAGATGGAGCTAAACCTAGTCCCCCTCATTAAGAACTAGCTCCCTTCTTCCTCTATTGCCTTTAGTTGCACGCACCTTTGTTTGGTTCTCTATTTGGTTCCTAACCCTCTCATGCAACTTCTTTAAAAAATATGACCTAGATTCCCCTTCTTTATGTATAAAAGAATTGTCAAGTGGGAGGGAATTAGGTCTAAGGGTGTTAGAGGATTGAACCCATAGATGTTCGAACCCGACAAGTGCATCGGATCGTGCAAGTAGTATAAAACGGTAAGAATCGAGTATCAAACTCTCGGGGAACTTGTGTTATATGGTAAAGCTATATTCAGTGAATAGGTGTCTTGTATGAAAAGATATGTGTGGACTATGGACAGGTATGTAAACTAACTATTAAAAAGGAAAATCACGTGAGTAATGATGTGTAAAGACAAGTAGACAACGTGTTGGTCTTCCTATTAGGTGCCTGATGCTATAAGGATATTCTCTACTAAACAATGCTCATGTGTTCTATGGTGTCTCCTGAAATGCTAAACCCCGATCCCTCGTGATAGTCTAGCCTAATCTTGATCAAGCATCATCCTTAGATCCCTCTTGTTGGTCTAAACTTGACCAGAACCACATTAAGACACATAGACAAAATACTAGGTTACCGTACCCCGATCCCTCGTGATAATACGATAAACTAGCCCTATCCTATCAAGTTCTAAGAATCAGACCAGTTCCCATTGTTGAATGATCCTAACAAAGCATGCATCTACGTGATCAAGGCAAAAACATACTTAAATGATGTACTGATAGCATAGAGAACACACAAAGCATCATTAAATAGATAAAAAGGTATTTACATCAAGTACTTACAAGGAAGAACCAACAGAGGATTTAGCTCTCCATATCTGGGAAGCTTCCTTTACAACAAAGAGAAGAGAAAAATGAAGGATTGAAGAAATACAAGTAGTGGGGATGTCTCCTCCACCTCTAGAACCTCACAATCACTCACAAACTCATCCCAAGCTCTCAAGATGGCTTCCTCTTCAAGCTCAGTTCTCTGCCAGTCTTCGCACAACAAAAGCTCTCAAAACTTTCTAGAAGTTGGACCTTTCTCTCTCTAGAAATTGCTAAACATGCAAAAGCTTCGAGAAATGCCCAAACACTCTCTCCATTTCAGATTTCAGGCTTAAATAGGTGGCCTTGTTGGTGCTTGCACGCTTAGCGCAACTCTGGCTTGCTTAGCGAGCATAAGTGAATTTCGGCTTAGCACACGTCTTTTCGCTTAACGGATGCATGCAAGCGGTGCGCTTAGCAGGATGAGCCCTTGGTTAGTGTGCATGTACAGCTCATCCTTCTTCCAGATTCTTCCTCATGCCCAGCTGCAAGAGTGGTGCACTCAACGGATGGCTTGCTAAGCTGGCAGATTGGCTTAGCGAGAAGCTAAAAATCAACACTTCACAAACTTGCCTAATTAACCTGAAATTGAAAGGAAATGATTATTAAATACACAAAATGGGAGTACTAAGTACTTATTGCCTATATTTAACAAAAAGTAATTACAACACTACAAAATGGCCATAAATGGGAGGAGTTAGATACAATTTGCACAGATTTCTTACACAAAAGTTAGTTGTATTCATCGACTAACAACTTCCTCAAATTTACAGTTTTGCTTGTCCTCAAGCAAATAAAGAACAACTCACTGGTCCCCAAGTGACAAGAATATGCAGTGACTATTTACAAATGTGTATGCTACAAAAACTATTGATTGCATGATAACAGAATGAAGCAAAATGCCCTCATCACTTGTCTTTCATAAAGCATGCAGTTATTCAAAGAGAAGAACATAATGTATCCTATACAATTAATTGGAGTTAGGCATAAGACAAATATCAAGGAAAGTAGCTTAAACCACAGTCTCACGACTACTGTTTCACTCAAGCACAAGTGTTTAAGCTTTTCATCAATAACAACTAGCAAGAGGTCCAGTCTTTACACTTCATCTCTTGCCATAAAGTCAGAAATGCATAAATAGAACCAGAAGGACTTTCACAGGCTTGTAGTGAGGCTTGGCTACAAAAATAATTGGTTTTTCTAGGATTCAAAGGCTTAGATTCTAAGAGAGCACAATTCCTAGACTTATCCAAGTAGTCTTTTCAAAACAATTAGCTTACTCACTAGCCTTTCACTTTAATTTGCATTTGACCTTATTACAACAGCACACACTCTCTTTGATTGGTTTCTTTTTTTCTTTTTTTTTTTAAACACAACTTATTTGTTGTGTGTGTTGATGTGCTTTACCTTCCACTTTACATCCCCGTTAACTCCCCCAAATTTGAGGTAAATTGCCTTGAACCATATGCTATCCTAGAATCTAAGCAAGGTATTTGGAGATAGTCATTCAAGTTCAGGGTTCAATTTTGCAACTTTAATTTGGCTCACAAAGGGTGCAAAGGATACAATTATAATTCAAGGTAAGCTTTTTGGTCAATTGGCTTGTATATACAACCATGGCCTTCATCATGTCCACATTCATACATTTCATCCTAAAATTTAGAGATTGATTACTCAAAGCTTGTCGTTCACTCACAGTTTAAGATCACACTCTTACCGGTTATGGTTCAAGCTTTTCTTTCTCAATCAACCTGTCTACTGACTAACAATTCTAATTGCAAGTTCACATTCTTGTTGTTTCTTTGTCTAACACACACACTTGCTCAAACTTATGAAAAAACACAATCTTCAACACAATCATGCATTCAATCCAAAATCAGTTTATAACACCCATTTCACTAAAAGATAAAAGTGTTTCATTGCATATTCATCATGATCAAGTTAAACTGTTCCATATGCTTCAAAACATGCATACTAACTATCCACAAAAAAACACAAGTATATATAAACATCAACCAAAATCACTAAACCAATGTACTGAAATATAATAGTTATAATAATTTCCAAAAAGAAAAATCATCAGGAATTTAAAATCCCTGAGACAGATCCTGGGTATCCTGAATCTGAGCATCCTCATCATCTATTAGATGGAAAACAGGGGAATCAGAGAGAGCAACAACTTCTCCATCTGTTGACTTTGTAGGGTCATCAGAGATGATAATAATAGGTGAAGATGGGGGAGTTGCTTCATGTTCGGGAGAAGATGGATATGCCACTAGAGAATGTGGATCAGCTGGCACTGGTTCAAGCTATGCAGGTGTAGTCTCAGGAGGAGCAACAGCCTCGTCATATCTCTCTTGTTCAGGTGCCTAAGCTGCAAAGCTTCCACCAGTTCTCACAATCAAGGGTTGAGCTCCAGGCCAGGCCACCTGCTCAAGGAACTGCTCTACTGATAGAATGGACCCTAGAGGAGCTACCATTTGTAGGCTTTGCATAATAATAACCTGTCCTTGGAATAAGCTTTGCAGCATAGTGCTTGTGATTTGGGAGCTCTGGGCATCTGGTCCTGCTGATGCAGACGAAGGTGCTGGAGTAGATGATGAAGGGATGTCATCTGCTTTGGCCCTGGTTTTCCTTTTTCTTGATGCCATCTGTAATGAAAAGAACTCAAAATTCACCTTTGACTACATTTATTCAAGTTGCTGAAATTGACAATGGGCGCTTAGTGGGATACAACTCTCTTAGCGCATCCTCAAAAATATAACACTTTGGCTTAGCGCAACAGGGTGTGCTTTAGCCAAATCAAGGCCTCAGAGGGGCATGCGCTTAGCAAATGATGTAATTCTTAGCGCTGCTATGACCATAAGGAATTGGGCTTAGCTGGCATGAGTAGCACTTAGCTCAATGAACCCCAATTTAGGCCACATCGAATTGGGCTTAGCGGTGATGTCTTGCTTTTAGCCAGTGAATACGATGCACTTACCGAGCAGGCCATCGCTTAGCCTAATTCAGATTGAATTGAAATTGGCTTAACTCAACTTTGGCCAGCTTAGCGGACTAAATAAGCCTGAGATGCAAGGGTTAAGCACTAAGCGCTAGATACTCTCCGCTTAGCGCATGACCGAGGATGTGCTTAGCGCGAGGCTTGCGCTTAGCGAAAGGACTGATTTTTAGAAAAAAATTTCTAAGTTCTATTTCAGTCCTTTTCTCAAGAATTTGAAACCCTTATATCTATCATTCGAAAACAAGCTGATATTCCCCAATGTGATGATTATGAAGCAAGTTCCACATTATACAATGCATCAAAAAACAAAATAGCAGAAATTAGAAATGGGTTGCCTCCCAAGAAGCACTTCTTTAATGTCATCAGCTTGACGCTTTTACCTTAATGGGCTATCAAATATTGGTCCTCACCTTCAGGATTTCTTCTTCAACCTCCATCACCTGCAAGCAAACATTATGCTATGGCACCGACTTGTTTTCTTCTAAAAGATCAAAATTGATCTTCTGATCTTTAAAACCCATCTCCAGTGTCTTTCTTCCTATATCAATTATGCAACTTGCAGTTGACATAAAGGGACGTCCCAAAATGACTGGAACCTCATGGTCTTCCTCCACATCCATGACCATAAAATCAGCTGGAAAGACCATATGTTTCACTCTTATCAGAACATCCTCAATTAACCCTTAAGGTCTTGTGATGGATCGGTCAACAAGTTGTAAAGTCATTCTCGTGGGCATGATTTCCAACTCTCCTAACCTTCTACACATGGAGAGCAGCATTAGGTTGATACTGG
Organism: Glycine max; assembly: GCF_000004515.6. Taxonomy (NCBI): domain Eukaryota; kingdom Viridiplantae; phylum Streptophyta; class Magnoliopsida; order Fabales; family Fabaceae; genus Glycine; species Glycine max. Next base: position 19,673,159 of record NC_016088.4, read on the forward strand.
CTCTCAAATCAATGAAAGCCTTTCCCACAGTGACTTCACCAATTGAACAAGGAATAGTAACACTTCCAGGGTCCTTATGTTTTGGTGGAAGAATTCTCTGTATTATAGCACTACAATTTCCTTCCACAACAATATTCTCCTGGTGGATGAATTTGTTTTTCCTCGTCAACATATCTTTCAAAAATTTCGAGTAGAGTGGCATTTGTTGCAAAGCTTCCCCAAAAGGCATACAGTTTCCTGAAAATATCAAGGAATCTCGCCAGATGGCGGTCCTTGTCCTTCTTGGAAAGTACCACAGGATATGGTACTTCCGTATCCTCATTTGAAGCTTTTTCTTTATTCTTCTCTCCTGCTTTCTCACTTCTACTCTTTTCTTTCCCTTCTTTATTTTTTTCAACTTTTTCTTTTTCTTCATTTTCTTTTTCTACCTCTATTTCTTTTTCTTGGTCGTTTATTTATTTCACCTCGGCCATTATTGGTTTTTCACTCTCCTGACATGTCACATCTGTTACCTCCTCTTTCTTTTTCTCAGTGCCATCATTTACAACAATTTGTTTATCCAAAGCCACCCTATCCTCATCCTCAACTACCAAACGCTTCTTGTTTCTTGTCATCATAGCATTACATTCCTCTTTTGGATTCTTTTCTATGTTTGTCCCAAAGCTATTGGATGAATTTTCAGCTAATTGTTTGGCTAGTTGGCCCACCTGGATCTCAAGGTTCATCAATGCAGACTCGGTGCTTTTGTGATTTGACATGGTCACCTGCATGAATTGAGTCAGAGTCTCCTCCAGCTTGGTTGTCCTCTAAAAAATGTTAGGCCCTTGTTGAGGTGGCCTGTTGGAAGGTCCACCCTGGTCTTTGTTGAATTGATTACTAGGGTGTGATCTCCACTATCCTTGTTGGTTGTAAGGACCCTGCTAGAAACCTAAGAATCCACCTTGATTGTATCCTTGCCTTTGTTGATTCCCCATGTAGCTAACCTCTTGCGTTTGCTCTTCAAAAGGAATGCAAAGGCCAGATTCATGAGTACCACGACATATGGTACAACCTATAACCTGCAAAATAGAAGGCTATAAAGGTTGACCATTAGACAAGTTAGTTGGCAACTTACTCAGGGTTTCTGTCAAGATCTCAAGTTGCCTAGAGAGCAACTTATTTTGTGCCAACACAACATCTTATGATGATAACTCCAGTAAACTCTTCTTAGTGGGTTGATGCACTCTATCACATAGAATGGAGTGATCACTGGCAGACATATTTTCAATCAACTTCGTTGCTTCTTCAGGGGTTTTTAGTTTTATTTTCCCCCCTACAGAAGCATCTAACAGCTGCTTAGATTGCGCCCTCAGCCCATCTATGAATATGTTAAGTTGGGTTGGCTCAGAGAGTCCATGGGTGGGGGTCTTTCTTAACAAACCTCTAAACCTCTCCAATGCTTCACTTAGGGACTCATTAGGGAACTGATGAAATGATGAAATTGCAGTTTTCCCTTCCGCAGTCTTTGACTCGAGGAAGTATTTCTTCAGAAATTTCTCAACAACTTCTTCCCAGGTCTTCAGACTGTTACCCTTAAATGAATGGAGCCACCTCTTGGCTTCTCCTGCCAAGGAAAATGAAAATAGGCTGAGTCTAATGGCTTCATCTGGCACACCTGCAATCTTTACAGTGTTACAGATTTCAATGAATGTTGCCAAATATGCATAGGGGTTCTCATTTGGTAATCCATGGAATAAGTTCCCCTGTATTAAATGAATTAACAAATGAGGGTAGTTTATATTGTGAGCTTGGACTTCCGGATGTGCGATGCTGGTAAAGAATTATGGTACTGAATTGCTTGAGTAGTCCTCAAGGGTAACCCTTTGCTGGTGTTCATCAGCCCTGATAACGACTTCTGGTAAATATGTCATGGATTCCCTTGATGATGGTGAGTCAGATGATGTAGAATCAGAAAAATGAGCTTCTTCCTCTAGAATGGGAGCTACTATCCTATCTTGCAGTCATTTTCTTCTCCTCTTGGCTCTGTTCCTTCTTAACGTAGCTTCAATCGCCAAGTCCAGAGGAACTAAATTGCCTGCGGGAGATCTATGCATATAAAACACTAACAGAAACAACGGTTATCTAGTTCAAGAAGCAAACAAATATGAATCGAAAGCAAATATTCACAGTTAATCAAAGAATAGAGAATAGACACCTAGGACTGAACTAACTTTCCAAATAGAAAGAAGTTTCCCAGCAACGGCACCAAAAACTTGTTCGAACCCGGCAAGTGCACCAGATCGCGCAAGTAGTATAAAACGGTAAGAACCGAGTATCGAACTCTTGGGGAACTTGTGTTACTTTGTAAAGCTATATTCAGTGAATAAGTGTTTTGTATGAAAAGATATGTGTGGATTATGGACAGCTACGTAAACTAACTATTAAAAAGGAAAGTCATGTGAGTAATGATGTGTAAAGACAAGTAGACAACATGTTGGTTGTTAGTTGATGAATACGACTAACTTTTGTGTATAAAACTTGTGTAAATTGTATCAAACTCCTCCAATTTATGGTTATTTTGTAGTGTTGTAATTACTTTTGGGTAAAGATAGGTAATAAATATTTAGTACTTCCATTTTGTGTGTTTAATAATCATTTTCTCTCAATTTTAGGTTAATTAGGATAGTTTGTGAAGTACTGATGTTCACCCTCTCGCTAAGCCAATCTGCTGGCTTAGCGAGCCATCCGCTGAGTGCAACATTCCTCGGCTAAGCGCGAGGAAGAATCTGGAAGAAGGATGAGCTGTGCATGTTTGCTGAGCGAAGGGCCATGCTGCTAAGCGCACCGCTTCAGTCCATTCGCTGAGCGAGAAAAGCCCACGCTAAGTCGAAAGTCACTAATGCGCGCTAAGCGGTTCAGAATTGCGCTAAGTGCATGACCAAGAAAAGAACGAACCTCTCGCATGCACGAGGGGTAAGGCAATTGTGAAATAACATATATTTTTGCAGGGTCTACCTCTATGCCCCTATTTGAAACGATATGCGCTAAAACTATACCTTGTTCTATCATGAAGTGACATTATTCAAAATTCAGCACAAGGTTAGTTTCAATGCATCTATTAAGAACTCTATCTAGACTATCCAAACATGCATCAAAAGAGGATCCATAAACAGTAAAATCATCCATAAACACCTCTATGCAACTCTCTAAAAAATCACTGAAAATGCTAAGCATACACCATTGGAAGGTACCAGGGGTGTTGCATAGGCCAAAGGGCATCCTCATATAGGCAAAAGTGCTAAAGGGACAGGTGAATGTGGTCTTTTCTTAATCCTAAGGAGAAATATGAATTTGTAAATAACTAGAAAAACCATCAAGAAAACAGTAATGAGACTTACCTGCCAAGTGCTCAAGCATTTGATCAATGAAAGGTAGGGGAAAATGATCTTTTCTGGTTATCTGATTCAGCCTCTTATAATCAATGCAGACTCGCCAACTGTTCTGCACTCTTGTGGGAATAAGCTCATCCTTTTCATTCTTGATCACTGTGAGGCTTGTCTTCTTAGGAACCAATTGGACTGGACTCACCCACTGGCTGTCAGAAATGGGGTAGATGATTCCAGCTTGTAAGAGCTTGGTCACTTCCTTTTTCACCACATCTAGAATGACGAGGTTGAGTCACCGCTGTGGCTGCCTCACTAGCTTAGCTCCATCCTCTAAAAGTATCCTATGCATGCATGTAGATGGGTTAATACCAGGAATGTCTGCTAAAGTCCATCCAATGGCTTTCTTATGCTTCTTGAGAACTAGCACCAACTTCTCCTCTTGCTCAGCAGCAAGGAAGGCAGAGATAATCACTGGAAATTTTTCCTCATCCTCCAAGTAAGCATATTTGAGGGTTACTGGTAAGGGCTTCAACTCTGGTGTGGGTGGTGGCAAAACCGTGGGGGGAACCATGGTAGGAGAACAAGAAGGTTCCTCAGCCTATACCTCATAAAGCAAGTCAGAAGTATATGTACTTCCTGCAACATGGTTAGTGCATTCTGACTCTAAAAAATCAACATCAAGAGGTACAACACCCAGAAAATTAGAACCAGACTCAAATTTAAATTCACTCTAAGCATAAAAATCAGATACATGATCAAATTCAAACTCAGATTCAGATTCAATGCATAAGGAATGACAAGCATGCAGATCAGATAAAAATGGATGTTTCCTACCATGAAGAACATAATCAAACATATAATCATCAACAATCTGATCAATTATCTCAGCACGAAAAACAGAATGATACATAGATGGATGTTTCATGGAATCAAGAATGTTAAAATGAACAACAATATCACCAAATTCCATAAACAATGTTCCAACATAAACATCTATCTTGGTTCGGGCTGTTTTCATAAATGGCCTGCCTAAAATAATTGGAACTGAACCATGGGAAAATCCCTCTTCCATATTAAGAACATAAAAATCAACAGGAAAAATAAGCTCACCAACCAGAACTAGTACATCCTCTATGAAACCTGTGGGGTAAGCAATACTTCTATTTGCCAAATGAATCACTACATCTGTAGATTGCAAAGGTCCAAGTGATAAAGAATTGAAAATGGACAGAGGCATGACACTAACTGATGCTCCTAGATCTAGCATGGCATTCTCAAATTTACTGTTCCCAATAATGCAAGGTATACAGAAAGTACCTGGGTCCTTACATTTCTTAGGAATGTGAGGAACAAATTTACCTATTAATGCTGACACATTTCTGCCCATGCTAATCCTTTCATTGCCTTTGAGCTTCCTTTTGTGGGTGCATAGCTCCTTTAGAAACTTGGCATATATTGGAATCTGCTTGATGGCATCTAGCAGAGGTATGTTCACCTCTACATTTCTGAAGGTCTCCAAGATCTCCTTTTTCGCTTCTTTCATCTTTTTGTTTGGAATTGCTCTAGGTGGAAATGAAAGAGAGATAGGAGGCTACTGTAAGTCAGAATTACTAGAAGAAGGTCCACCTGCATGAAATTTTTTGTTAGGAAGCTTTCTCTTTTCTGCAACTATCTCATCCTCTTTTTTTAGGTGTAGAATGAAGCTTGACAGGTTCAGGTGCAGGTGCTGCTACTGGTGGAGGCACATGAATTTGGTTTCCAGACCTCAAGGTGATGGCACTCACATTTTTTGGATTCTGCACAGTTTGTGAAGGCAACTTGTAAAATTTTGGGACTGAGCTTGATTCATCTGAGTATCCAACTACCCCATTTGATTTGTCAGACTCTGAATGGAAGCTCTTGTCTCTTCTTGAAATTGCATATTCTGGATGGTCATTTGCCTTACTAATTCTTCTATGGAAGGTTGAGGAGGAGCCTCAGTTGCTTGTTGTCTTTGTTGTGACTGTTGCTGCTGTTGCTGCATTGGAGGAGGAACATATGACTTGCTTGGACCAGCAGCATTCTGAAAAAGAGGGGCAGGCTGTTGTTGTTGTGGAGGACTTGTCCATCTCATATTTGGATGATTCCTCCAACCTGGATTGTATCTATTGCTTGAAAGGTCATAATTATTCTGCTCTTGTTGGTTTTGCTGCTGAGGAGGTCTATTATAAATGTTTGCAGCATAAGCTTCAGGTTGCTCATTGACTCCAGATTGCTGCAAAGAAGGACAAAGATTTGTATGGTGATCTGCAGAAGAACATAGACCACAGACTCTTGCAACAGGTGTAGATTTCTGATTCATGGCAAGCTGAGTTACTAGGTTGACCAAGGCATCAAGTTTTCCTTCAATCAAATTCTTGCACTGAATTTTTGGAAGCCATCTTCTCAATCAAATTCCTAGCCTCAGCAGGGGTCATATCACCAAGAGCTCCACCACTGGCAGCATCAGTCATACTCCTCTCCATGTTGCTAAGTCCCTCATAGAAATATTGAAGAAGGAGTTGCTCAAAAATCTGGTAGTGAGGGCAGCTTGCATACAATTTCTTGAATCTTTCCCAGTACTCATACAAGCTTTCTCCTCTGAGTTGCATGATGCCTGGAATGTCTTTTTTGATGGCAGTGGTCCTAGATGCAGGAAAGAATTTCTCCAAGAACACCCTCTTAAGGTCATCCCAGCTGAAAATGGACCTGAGAGCAAGGTAGTATAGCCAATCTTTTGCCACTCCCTCCAGAGAATGAGGAAAAGCCTTTAGAAAGATATGATCTTCTTGGACGTCAGGGGGCTTCATGGTGGAACAAAAAATATGGAACTCCTTGAGATGCTTATGAGGATCTTCACCTGTAAGACCATGAAACTTGGGCAGCAAATGTATTAGTCCAGTCTTGAGAACATATGCAACACCCTCATCAGGATATTGAATGTACAAGCTTTCATAAGTGAAATCAGGTGCAGCCATCTCCCTAAGAGTCCTCTCACGAGGTGGAGGTTGAGCCATGTTCTCAGTATAAAAATTAGTAGTGGAATGCTCAAAATCAGAATATTCAGAATCACCCTCAACATAATGCTCAAAATGCACAGAATGACCAGGATGCACACTATGCTGAACTAATCTATGAAAGGTTCTATCTATTTCAGGATCAAAGGGTTGTAAATCACCTGGATTGTCCCTAGTCATGCACTATATGCAGCAAATAATGTGTTTGTCAACAAGCACCTAACAAGGGGGTAAAACTACAGCTATACTCAAACGATATCAAAATGAGCTGAAATTTTGTGAGGAACACCCTAAAATCTTGAAAAGATAGCACAAAAATTTTCAAACAAAAATTCAAAGTCTAACTATGAAAACTACCTAAGCAAAGTTTAGAAAAATAAGACAATAATACTTGAAAAATAAAAAAAAAACATAGTAAACGACTGATTTTGGAGTTTGGGAAACCCCAACTAGCTTCAGCAGGTTGCCATAGTATGGGAAATTTTTTTCTACCCCAAATGCATATATAATAATAGTTATTCTGATACTCAGAGCAAAAGTTATGGCCATTTTGAGTTATGCAGCAAATAATGTGTATTGTCAATGGTGTAGAGATGATTATTAGCGTTGTAGTTTGGAAAGCAATTGAAGGGATAGACATGGGTGGAGTCCGCAAGTTTGAGGATCCAATGGATGGCTACAGCAAGATGGAGACATACAGAGGTATGCTTCTTGACCCAACAAGGATTTTGAGAAACCAACAAGGTGTTGGTGGTCTGACAATGTTAGTATATATCATTACATACATTTTGGCACCAAGGGCCACCAACGATGCTCAAGTTACTGACAACGACTTGCAGATCAAATATGGGCCAAAATTAGGTATTCAACTGAATTGGGTACTTCTAATTGAAGATATCATGTTGAAAAGTCGTTGACTAGTGGATTATGAATTTCCATATGGTGTCTTAGCCTTCACCAAAGCCTCTAATGAGATAACCGAAAGGCATCTCAAGAAGCTTGGCATGACATATGTTGATTATGAATGGATCATGGCAGGAGAGCAACCGACAACAGCAAACGTCAATCAGATGGAAGAAAAAGCTAAAGAAGAAGCTCGACAAAAGCTAGCTCAACAATGAAACCCCTTTTGAGTCTCTTATGATTCAAAAGTTAGATGTTATCATTCATCTCCATCAAGAGCACTAAGCTGAAGTTCATAGTTCCTTAGAAAACATTACAACTAGGCTTAAGAACATAGAAACTAGGCTATCTCTTAGTAACTGTTAGTCTTCTTATACGACTAAATTTTGTACAGAAAACATTTTCTAAAACTTGTATAGTTCCCCAATTTATAGTTATTTTGAAGGAATTTGTATATAAATCTTGTTTTGTTGAATAACTGTCTTTAGAGTATCTCCCATGTGATTTAATGATAAAATTTGCATAATTTCAGGTCAAAAGAGGCTAAAAATCTTGAAGTTCTAAAAGGAGCAGTAGCGCTAAGCGGACCTTGTGGGCTTAGCGCGCATCCACCGCTAAGCGCAGCTTCAACACGCTTAGCGTGACAAGGGAATTTAGAAAAGCACAAGAATCAAGGCCATGCACTAAGCGCGAGATCAGCTCGCTAAGCGAGATGTTTGTCTCTTGCCAAACTTAGTGCACGACTGGGCCCAGCCCAAATCCACTTACTCGCGCTAAGCGCGAAATAACAATTTCAGAGCCTATTTAAAGCCTGATTTGTCAGAATTAGAAAATGGAATTTTGGAGGCCAGAGTTGCATACTTTTGGACAGAATTTGAGATAGTGCTCTAGAGGCAACAACTAAGCAAGGAAGCTAGAGTTCATCACTTTGAGAGATTAGAGAGGGTTTGAGTGATTGTGAGGTGCTAAGAAGAGGATGAGGGATCCCCTTTCTTTTGTAAGCAACAATTGCTCTGTACTTTCTGTCTCATTTGCATTAGGGTTCCTTGTATGGCTGGTTAAACACCCTAGTTGGGGATTTCTAAAGAAAAATTGATGTAATTACTTTTAATATCTAACTAATTTTGTTTTGTGTGTTCAATGCTTCTTTCAATGCTTAATTACTTTATACCTTGGTCTTATCACCCATTTGTGTGTACTATTAGGTGACTTTAGCATTGGGAAATGTATTGTTGCCTTAGAACTTGATAGAAGCAGGACTAAATAACTACATTGTCAGGGATGGATTGTGGGGTTTTGGTTTTCTAAATATGCTATGATGATAATGGTGTTTAAGTTAAGCCTAGTCTTACAAGAGGGATCTGTGGACAAAGCTTAGGTTAAATTAGTCTAAACTTACGAGGGATCGAGGTTTAGTACTTCAGGCTACACCATAGCACACAAGAACATGATTAATTAGAGAAATATCCTCATATGCATCAACTTGTTTGTTAGAAAGACCCAATGCTTTTTACCTATTGCTGTCAACTTTTACTTGCATTTACTGTTTTTACCATAGAAGTATTTTATTTCTATTGTTAACCATCGATTACCAATGTTGTTCCAACAATGCCTTACTTCTGAATAAAACTCTATCTAATAAGCAAGTTCCCTGAGTTCGATACTCGAATCACTCCATTTTAATTTTAAATACTTGACGACCCGGTGTGCTTTCCAGTGTTTCATTTCCCTTGAATATATTTTTTGAAAATTGGAGAAAAAGGAACCATATGGGAAATTGAACAAAGTATTTATGGCGCCATTGCCGGGGAACTTAATTCATTAGAAGAGTTCAGTTCAGTTTTACGACATTGCTTTATATTTTTCCCTTTGATTCATTGATTCTTTTGTTCATATTTTAGTTACTGTACAAATTCATTGTTCTTTTGAAGTGGATAATTGTTGTTTTGTTTCTCTTGTATGCAAAGAAGATCTATTGCAGGTGATTTGATCCCCATCGATTTGGAGATTAGCGCTACTTGTAGGAGGCGTAATGCAGAGAGAAATAGAAATTTTTTGCAGGACTTAGAAGCAGCAGCAACTCCAGAAGAAGAACCTTGATCTTCTGAGGTGTCTTCTAGCTTTCATATTCTGGGGAAATCTTATACATATATAGTTGAAGAAGTTATTATGGCTGAAGAGCCAAGAAGATTGACCCTGGAAGATTACTCAAGTTCCACTGTGCCGCAATTCTTTTCCAGTACAGCGCGGCCAAAGGTTCAGGCACAAACAATCACATATCCTCCTTCTTTGATATAGCTAATTCAAAATAATCTGTTTCATGGTCTACCAAACGAAGACGCATATGCGCACTTGGCTACTTACATTGAAATATGCAATATTGTTCGATTGGCTAGTGTGCCTGAAGATGCAATTCGATTGAGCTTGTTTTCATTCTCATAGTCTGGAGAAGCTAAGAGGTGGCTTCACTCATTCAAAGGAAACAATCTTAAGACTTGGGATGAAGTGGTTGAGAAATTTTTCAAGAAGTATTTCCCGGAGTCTAAGACTGCAGAAGGAAAAGCAGCCATCTCCTCTTTTCACCAATTTCCAGATGAAACCCTGAGTGAGGCCTTAGAAAGATTCTGTGGTCTATTGAGAAAGACACCCACTCACGGATTCTCAGATCCGATTCAGCCCAACATTTTTATTGATGGGCTAAGGCCACAGTCTAAGCAGCTATTAGACGCTTCTACTGGGGGGAAAATAAAGTTGAAGACCCCTGAAGAAGCCATGGATCTTATTGAAAATATGGTTGCAAGTGACATTGCTATTCTCAATGCAGGTGGAACAACGAAGACCAAGGTGGTCCATCTAATAGGCCACAACAACAAGGGCCTAGTCTCTATGATCGAACAACGAAGCTGGAAGAAACCCTGGCTCAATTTATGTAGGTATCTATGTCAAACCATAAGAGCACAGAGTCAGCCATTCTGGAAGTCCAAGTGGGACAGCTAGCAAAACAGTTGGAGGATAGGTCGTCAAGCAGCTTTAGTGCTAACACTAAGAAGAATCCAAAGGAAAAATGTAAAGTTGTAATGACAAGGAGTAGAATGGCAATTCAGGCTGATGAAGGTAGAGCTGAAGATAAGGTGGAGGGATATAAACAACAGTCAGCAGTTGAGCCAGCACTGGAACTAGTTTCTGACTTTGTTGAACTTGAGGAAGTTGTGGAAGATGAAGATAACCAATAGGAGAGAGAGACACCAATAAAAGATAGTCAAAAAGAAATAAAAGAAGAAGAAGAAGAAGTAGAAAAAGAAAAAAATATGAAAAATGAAAAAGAAAAAGAGAAGGTTGATGAGGAGAAAAAGAAGCGCAAGAGTGAGGCTGCATGAGAAAAGAAGAAAAAGACTACTCCTACTGAAGGCAAGACAGTACCATACCCTTTGGTACCTTCCCGGAAGGACAAGGAAAGACACTTGGCCAAATTTCTTGACATCTTCAAGAAACTGCAAATTACTTTGCCTTTTGGAGAGGCTCTCCAACAAATGCCCCTTTATGCCAAATTTTTAAAAGACATGTTGACCAAGAAGAATTGGTACATACATAGTGATACTATTATAGTGGAAGGTAATTGTAGTGCGGTCATTCAACACATCCTTCCCCCAAAGCACAAACATCCTGGAAGTGTCACTATATCGTGTTCCATTGGCGAGGTTGTTGTGGGTAAAGCTCTCATAGACTTGGGAGCTAGTATCAAATTAATGCCTTTCTCCATGTGCCAGCGACTTGGAGAGATATAGATAATGCCCACACCCATGACCCTCTAGTTGGCTGATCGCTCATTCACAAGACCTTATGCAGTGATTGAAGATGTTTTGGTTAGGGTCAAACATTTGATCTTTCCAGTTGATTTTGTAGTGATAGACATTGAAGAAGATGCCGACATTCCCCTAATTCTTGGAAGACCTTTTATGTCCACCGCAAGCTATGTGGTAGACATGGGGAAGAGGAAACTACAAATGGCCATTGAAGACCAACAAATCAGTTTCGATATGTTTCATGAAAAGAAAGCGTTGCCTGACCAAAATGTTTGTTTGAAGGTGAATGTGATTGAGGAAAAGAGACTAGAGAAGAAGGTTTTGGAAGTTGGAACCTTGTAGGAACCAGGATAACAGGATGATGCGTCAAGCTAATGACGTTAAAAGATCGCTTACTGGAAGGCAACCCAACTTTTCTTTCCTTTTTTTCTCTTTTTCATTCTGTATCTCTTGCATGTAGTTAGGATAGTTGCTTGTGATTGTGATTAATTTTTCAACTTGTTTAGTAGTGAACAAGGGGGTTTTTAATCCTAGGTGAAGAGATTGATAGAAAAGACTTTGAAAATTTTTTTAGTTGTCCATCCGCTAAGCGCAAACCCTTGCGCTAAGTGCCATGTCTTCATGTGCTAAGCCTGAGCTTGCTTGCACTAAGCGCTTAGACCCCTAACTAGTTGGCTGAATAGTTCAGCTAAGCACACATCACTGTGCTAAGCCCAACATCTTTACTGGAAGTGAACATCGAGCAGTGGGCTTAGCGGAGATGATGCGCTAAGCGCCACTCCTTCTCTGGAAAAATCTTTTGTAGCAGCGCTAAGCGTGTTGTCCTGAACTAAGCCTCATATCCATTCTGGAATTGAACTTTCACAAGTTGGGCTTAGCAGCAAGATGCGCTAAGCGCCAATCCCTTACTGTTTTTGAAATACTTGGAAGTGCGCTTAGCGCGCTGGTTGTGCTAAGCCTGAACTACTCTCTATAAGTTGAAGCTTGATTGCGCACTAAGCCTTTCATCTCAGGCTAAGCGCATATTGCAGAAAAATTTTGTGTTGCAGAAAGCGCTAAGCGTAGCCTACGGCGCTAAGCCCCAGATTCTCTCTGGAATTTGGAACTTCAAGTTGGGCTTAGCGCGAGGTTAGGCTAAGCGCATGAGCTTTAAACTCAAATGTCACGTTGGTATGCTAAGCACAACTATGCACTAAGTGTGCCAAACGAAAATGCTAAAATAAAATAGAACTGCCATAGCCAGTTACCTTTTCATTTTAGAGTTTTTGTCTTCCTTTTGCTGTGCTTACCTGTGCTTGTGTGCATATTGCTACTGTGCTTTGAAGATTCTTTTTGCATCTTCCTTGCTTCTTCTTACACTCAATCATAATCCAAGTAGTGCTTCATTTTCATACTTTGAACCTTAGGATAGATGATTTTTTGCTTTGTTAGCTTGCATTGCTGTTTAGGTTAGGGTTTCTAGCTTTAGGGTTTGTTATTTTAGGATTTAGGTTGAGTTGTAAGCCCATTAGGGGCAATGCTGCTAAAAGGGATGAGGACCCCTATGTTTCTGCTGGAAATTGTGATGAACGCGCTAAGCACGCCTAATGCGCTTTGCTTGTTCATTACAGCTGTTAAATTTTTTGGATTTCCAGATGATCGCTCTAAGCACGTTCATCCCTACTAATGAACAAAAATGATGAGTACGCCAAGTGCGATTGTGCGCTAAGCGTCACTAGTGTTTCAGACACTTAGAAATTTTTTTTAATTTTGGATCAGCGCTAAGCCTGACCTGTCAGGCTAAGCGCCACTTTGCTTTTGTTTTTCAACCTTTGTATAAGGCTAAGTGCAGCCTACTGCACTAAGCCCTTGTTATGTTTCATGGAGGTTTAGTTAAGCGTGCCCTGCTGCGCTAAGCTCAACTCTCTTACTGTCTTTAAGCTTTTGTAATCAGGCTAAGTGCGCCCTGTGCGCTAAGCCTGAGTGTCATTCTGGTGAGGATGAGCTAAGCGTGCCCTGCTGTGCTAAGCTCAAGTCCTCTATTGTTTCAAAAATTGTAGATTTAGGCTAAGCCCAGCATGGTGCGCTAAGCCTAATCTGCAGAAAAACATTTTTTGTGTCTTCAGGCTAAACGCATGTCTATCGTGCTTAGCCTATGAGTAAATTTTCATAAGGTGTGCTAAGCCCAACCTTCTGCGCTAAGCGCCCAGACCAATTTTCAGTTTTATTTTTCTATTTTTGTTGAATAATGTTGTTTTAACCCTGTTGTTTGACCTAATTTTTTCCAGATTGCTTCTAGGATGAGAAAGGCACCTGCCTCGGCAACCCAAGCCCGCTAAGACCGCCATAGATTTGTAGACAAAGGATCAAGCTGAATGTTTTGATGATACCAAAGGATTACATGAATCACATGCTTCTCAAAGATATTCAAGATGAATGATCAAGACAGTCTCTAGAGTCTTAGGAAGGGTATATTAAATAGGAAGGGAATTCCAATTGAAGTCGCAAAAGGTTTGGCCAAGAAATCTAAGTTAAAAAGGTTTTTTCAGCAGATTTACTCTCTGGTAATCGATTACCAGAGGATGTAATCGATTACCAGTGGCCAAAAATGATTTACAACAGCTATTAAATTTGAATTCAAAATTTGTATTGTGTAATCGATTACACATATATGGTAATCGATTACTAGCAGTTATTGAACGTTTTTAATTCAAATTTTAAAGCTTGTAATCGATTACACACATACTGTAATCGATTACTAGAGAAGTTTTTCAGAAAATATTCTCAACAGTCACATCTTTTTACTTGATTCTTGAATGGCTGTCAAAGGCCTATATATGTGTGACTTGGGACACGAATTTGCCAAGAGTTTTTCAGAACAAAAAGGTCTTATCCTCTTAAAAAGCAAATCGTTTTATCCTTTTACAAATTCCTTGGCCAAATTACTTGTGATTCAATAAGGAATTATTTGAGTGCTCAAATTGTTCAATCTATCTCTTTCAAGAGAGATTTCTTCTTTTCTTCTTCTTCATTCTGAAAAAAGGGATTAAGAGACCGAGGGTCTCTTGTTGTGAAAGAATTCTAAACACAAAGGAAGGGTTGTCCTTGTGTGTTTAGAACTTGTAAAAGGAATTTACAAGATAGTGGAACTCTCAAGCGGGTTGCTTGGGGACTGGACGTAGGCACAAGGGTGTGGCCGAACCAGTATAAATCTGAGTTTGCATTTTCTCTTCCCTTAAACTCTTTTATTTATTATTGATTTATATTCATATTCAAATTGTTCTATTTGAATCAATATTTAAGAAATTCATTATTAAGGGAATTTATAACTTGAATAGAAAGTGAAATAGAATTTTAATTGGGGAAATAAGTTGTAATATCTTAATTCAACCCCCCCCTTCTTAAGATATCTGAGGCCACTTGTCCTACAAGTGGTATCAGAGCTTCATTCTTGTATAAAGTTTAGAAGCTTCAAGAATTATGGCCTCATCAAACTACTTGTTTCCCGAGGAAAATTCTATAAATAGACCTCCCATCTTTAATGGAGTGGGTTACCACTACTGGAAAACCCGCATGCAAATCTTTATAGAGGCAATAGATTTAAATATTTGGGAAGCCATAGAACAAGGACCTTATGTTCCCTCTATAATAGCCGGAAGTGCAACAATAGAAAAACCTAGAGCAGATTGGACTGAGGAAGAAAGAAGATTAGTACAATATAATTTAAAGGCCAAAAATATTATTACATCTGCCTTAGGAATAGATGAATACTTTAGGGTTTCAAATTGTAAAAGTGCTAAGGATATGTGGGATACACTACAAGTAAAACATGAAGGCACAACAGATGTTAAAAGATCTTGAATAAACACTTTAACTCATGAATATGAATTTTTTAGGATGAATGTAAATGAAAGTATACAAGACATGCAAAAGAGGTTCACGCACATAGTTAATCATCTTGCATCTCTAGGAAAAAATTTTCAAAATGAAGATCCAGTAAATAAAGTCTTAAGATGTCTTAATAGAGAATGGCAACCAAAAGTAACAGCCATCACAAAATCTCAAGATTTATCTAGTATGTCTCTTGCTACATTATTTGGAAAATTGCAGGAGCATGAAATGGAATTACTAAGATTAAATCAACATGAAGAAATTGATAAGAAGAAGAAAGGAATCGCTCTTAAAGCCTCATCTGCAATCCAAGAAGACAGTGATAAAGAAGATTCAATTGACTTGGATAATGATGAAGATATTAGTCTGTTTGTAAAAATATTCAACAAGTTCCTGAGAGTCAGAGGAAATCAAAAGCGACCCAATTTTAAACCTAAAAGAAGGACAGAAACTTCATCCTCTACTCTAAAATGCTTTGAGTGCAATCAACCTGGAAATCTGAGGGTTGATTGTCCCATCTTCAAGAAAAAGATGGAGAAGTCTGAAAAGAAGAATATTAATGAAAAGAAATTGAAGAAAGCATACATTACATGGGATGAAAACGATATGGAATCTTCTGAAGATTCAAAAAATGAAGAAATAAACCTCTGCCTTATGGCAAAAAGTTATGAAAGTGATGAAGAGGTAACATCTTCAAACAATTTATCTATTTCTTTTGATGAATTGCAAGATGCATTTGCTGATTTGCATAAAGAGTCAATTAAACTTGCAAAGTTAGTTTCATCTTCAAAGAAAACAATTTCAAATTTAGAAAATGAAATTTTAAAATTAAACAAAGAATTAGATCATCTTAGAAATGAAGTCTCAATTTCTAAACCAAATGAAAAAGTTCATATCTCTACTATTTCTAACAAGAAAATGTCAGATTCTTGTAGTTGTTGTGAAAAGTATGAAAAAGAAATCAAAGAGTTGAAAAACTCACTTGCAAAATTTACTTATAGTAAAAATAATTTAGATATCATATTAGGAAAACAAAGACATGTCTCTAATAAGGCTGGACTAGGATATAAATCTGAAAAACAACAAAAATTTCATAAAAACTTTTCTACTTCCACACAAAAATATAATTCTAGTTCTATCACATGTTTTTACTGTGGAAGAAAAGGGCATGGCACATTTACATGCTATTTTAGAAGAAATTGTAACAATATTAAAATGATTTGGGTTCCAAAAGGATCCTTTATTCATGCTAACACACAAGGACCCAATAAAGTTTGGGTACCTAAGTTACAACCTTGATTTTGTAGGAACCCTTGAGGAAAAAGTGGTACATAGATAGCGGATGCTCAAAACATATGACGGGAGACAAATCAAAATTCATACATATCTCTCCCAAGAAAAGCGGACATGTAACTTATGGTGACAACAACAAAGGTAGAATTCTTGGAGTTGGAAAAATAGGTGCAAATGCTTCAACCTCCATTGAAAATGTTCTACTTGTTGAAGGTCTTAAACATAGTCTGCTTAGTGTGAGTCAATTATGTGACAAAGGCTATCTGGTATCATTTGACTCTCAAAAGTGTGTCATTGAACATAAACATGATATGAATATAAAGCATATAGGGTTTAGAGTCAACAATGTTTACATGATAGACTTAAGTCAAAAACTAGATAATAATCAATGTTTTCTTAGTAAAGATGATGATCCATGGTTGGGGCATAAACGGATTGCACATATAAACATGGAACACTTAAATAGATTAATATCAAAAGATTTAGTTGTTGGTTTGCCAAAACTAAGATTTGAAAAAGATAGGCTATGTGATGCATGCCAAAAGGGAAAACAAACTAGAGTTTCTTTCAAATCTAAAAACATTGTTTCAACTACTCAACCTTTACAATTACTTCATATGGATTTGTTTGGTCCTTCTAGAATCATGAGTTTTGGAGGAAGTTAAAATGCTCTTGTTATAGTTGATGATTATTCTAGATACACATGGACTCTTTTTATCACTCATAAGAATGATGCATTTCAAGCATTTAGAAAACTTGCAAAAATCATTCAAAATAAGAAAAATCTAAAGATTATATCTATTAGGAGTGATCATGGGGGTGAGTTTGAAAATAAAGAATTTGAATTATTTTGTGATAAGCATGGGATTGAGCATAACTTTTCTGCACCAAGAACCCCTCAACAAAATGGTGTTGTTGAAAGGAAAAATAGATCTTTGGAAGAGATTGCTAGAACTTTATTAAATGATACTCCTCTTCCAAAATACTTTTGGGCTGAAGCCGTTAACACTGCATGCTACATTTTAAATAGGGCTTTAATAAGACCCATTTTAAAGAAAACTCCATATGAATTGTTCAATGGCAGAAAACCAAACATCTCACATCTTCATATCTTTGGTTGTAAATGTTTTGTATTGAATAATGGAAAAGATAACTTAGGAAAATTTGATGCTAAGTCAGATGAAGGTATTTTCCTTGGATATTCTTTGCATAGTAAAGCTTATAGAATATATAATAAAAGAACAATGACAATTGAAGAGTCTATACATGTTTCCTTTGATGAGTCTAATGCCATTCTTCCAAGGAAGGATTTTTTAGATGATATTTCAGATTCCTTAGAAGATACACATATTCATGGAAATGACTCTAAAGAAAAAGATGAAGGAAGCAATGAGGATTCTCAAGATAATGGGGCTAGAGGAAATAATGAACTTCCAAGAGAATGAAAAGCCTCAAGAGATCATCCCCTCGACAACATTATTGGTGATATATCAAAAGGGGTAACAACTAGACATTCTCTTAAAGATTTATGCAATAATAAGGCTTTTGTATCTATGATTGAACCTACAAATATAAAAGAAGCCATAGTAGATGATAACTGGATAATTGCCATGCAAGAAGAACTGAATCAATTTGAAAGAAATAATGTGTGGAAACTAGTAGAAAAACCTGAAAATTATCCTGTCATAGGAACAAAATGGGTTTTTTAGAAATAAATTAGATGAACATGGCATAATTATTAGAAATAAGGCTAGGTTAGTAGCAAAAGGGTATAATCAAGAAGAGGGAATAGACTATGAAGAAACATATGCTCCAGTTGCAAGATTAAAAGCCATTTGAATGCTCTTAGCATATGCATCCATAATGAATTTTAAACTCTATCAAATGGATGTTAAAAGTGCTTTTCTAAATGGTTTAATTCAAGAAGAAGTATATGTTGAACAACCCCCAGGCTTTGAAATCCCGGATAAACCAAATCATGTTTATAAATTGCAAAAGGCTCTTTATGGTTTGAAACAAGCCCCTAGGGCGTGGTATGAACGCTTAAGCAATTTTCTTCTAGAAAAAGAATTCTCTAGAGGTAAAGTGGATACCACATTGTTCATAAAGAGAAAGCATAATGATATTTTGTTGGTTCAAATATATGTTGATGATATAATTTTTGGATCCACTAATGATTCATTGTGCAAGGAGTTTTCCCTTGATATGAAAAGTGAATTTGAAATGTCAATGATGGGAGAACTAAAGTACTTCCTGGGATTACAAATCAAGCAAACTCAAGAAGGTATATTCATCAATCAAGCCAAGTACTGCAAGGAATTGATCAAAAGATTTGGGATGGAAAGTGCAAAACACATGGCTACACCGATGAGCACTAGTTGTTACTTAGAAAAAGATGAATCTGGTCAATCTATAGACATGAAACAATATCGAGGTATGATTGGATCTCTTCTCTATTTATCTGCTAGTAGACCTGATATTATGTTTAGTGTATGCATGTGTTCTAGGTTTCAATCCAACCCCAAACAATCACATTTGAGTGCAGTTAAGAGAATCATGAGATATCTATTAGGTACAATAAATTTAGGATTATGGTATCCTAAGAACTCAACATGTAACTTAATAGGATATTCTGATTCTGACTTTGCCGGATCTAAAACTAATAGAAAAAGCACAAGTGGAACTTGTCAATTCATTGGATCCGCTCTTGTCTCATGGCATAGTAAGAAACAAAATAGTGTTGCTTTATCCATTGCTGAAGCGGAATATATTTCTGCCGATAGTTGTTGTGCACAGATTTTATGGATGAAGCAACAATTATCTGACTATGATATCCTTCTTGATCGTATACCTATTAGGTGTGATAATACTAGTGCCATAAATCTATCCAAAAACCCTGTTCAACACTCTAGAACCAAACATATAGAAATTAGGCACCATTTTCTTAGAGATCATGTCCTAAAGGGAGATTGTATATTAGAGTTTGTTGATACAAAGAATCAGCTTGCTGATATCTTTACAAAACCTCTCCCAAAAGAAATATTCTTTTCAATAAGAAAGGAATTAGGCCTTGTAGACCTTAGTGATTTGGATAGGTAATTTTTTTTAATGATTGATTGTGTTTTGATTGAGTATGACGTTTGTGTTGTTTAATTTACTTTACTTTTTGTTAGTATAATTAATTATTAAGATAGTATAAGTTTTTAGACTTAGAAATAAGTTTTTCTTTTAGGAAAAGGCTATTTTTGTTCTGGTAATCGATTACATGAATACTGTAATCGATTACACTAGAACAGATGGCCTGTAATCGATTACAGTATTCATGTAATCGATTACCAGTAGGCTGCCTCCTCCTGTAATCGATTACCATTACTTGTAATCGATTACCACGCGTCCTGCTCTATAAATATCACATTTTCAGAAATCCCTGTGCAGCCCCTTTTCTCTTGCGATGTTCCTCCATTTCCAAACCTCCAAACCTTCGTATCTCACTCATTTCTTCATCAAATCAACTCCCGTAAATTGCAATCTTCTTCTTTTTCGTTTTTCTTTTGATTTCATCGATTGAAATCTGCAAAAACTCCTTCAAATGCCAGAATTGTCAAAGAAACGAAAGGGTTCTTCCGCCTCCGCTTCGGCTTTAAGAGCTCATCGTTCCGAAGCCATTAGCGCATCCACAGCACCAATTCCACCCTCATTGTCCTCTTCCCCATTGTTTTCTTCCGAAGAACAGCAGAAACAGTACTCCAATCTTTTCTCATCTCGTTCCATTATCGACCCTAAGTTTATTGATATGGAATTCTTTTCTGATGAAACCTTTGATTGCATTCAAGCCTTTCAGAACTTAGGTCTTATACCTTTTATGTCATTACAATTGCCTATCTATCCTGAATTCGTTAAAGCTTTTTATTGTAATCTTGAAATTCAGGACAACACTCTAATTTCTGAGGTTTTTGGGATAAAAATGGTCATTGACCAGTCCTTTTTCCATGACTTAACCAAATTACCCAGTGACGGTGTATCATTTGAAGGTACACTGAATGACAACTGGAAATTTGATTTCTCTGCACATGATGCCTGCCAGTTGGTTTGCACCAACAATGCGGATATGACCGGACGCCTTCTTGCCGGGTCATTGGCTTTTGAAAGCCGCATCCTTCACTATTTAATTGTGCGTATTCTGCTTCCACGGTCTTCCAACCTTGCCCAGGTTTCTGAGGAAGATCTAATTATCATGTGGGCCTTTCATACAGGGCGTCAACTTGACTGGGCACACTTAGTCAGATATCGCATGCATAAGGCATTGCGATTAAATGCTCCACTACCATATCCATAGCTTGTTACTCTCTTTCTTCGTCATTTTGGAATTCCTCTTGATTCTGAATCTTATATTCCAATCAAGAGATCTTTTTTAATTGGTGCTGCTATGATTGCTTCTTTTGGTTACCGCAAAGAGCATGATGGCTCTTGGGTCAAAAAGGGCGCTCAACCCGCTGATGAAGAAGGCAACCTACCAGTTGAAGATAATTCCACTCTTCTTCGAAGTCTTATGGACAAGTTTGATGGACTTCAGACTTTTGTTGGTGACAAGTTTGATGCCATGGAATTGCAAGTCGACATGCAGTTCGATGCCATGGAATCAAGGATCACCAAAGTTGAAGAAGATGTCTCCTTCATCCGTACTTGCTTTGATCCACCACCACCGCCTCCATCATCGTCTTAGCTTAAGTATTATGACTAAGTATTATTAGTAATTAAGTATTATTAGTACTTTGGTTTATCGCCGTGTATTTGGCTTATTATTGCTTAGTTATCGTAATCTTGCACTATTATTATTATAATTCTCGCTTTTGTTTTGGTTAATTATGACGCTGTATGGATTTATTTTGATTTAATGGTTGGCTTTGTTTTGATATTTATTGTGTTAATGTTTGGATATTGATTGTTTTGCTCTAGTTCTTTTTGATGTTGCCAAAGGGGGAGAGAACTTGGGAGAGCACATATGGGTTATATGGGTTAGAAATTTATATTTATTAGAAAATTATCAATAACAAAAGTTAGGCATACATGCCAAAAGATAGGGGGAGTAAGGGTTGTGTGAACGTGCTATCATCTTGTATATAGCTTGTCTTGATTTCCGGTATTGTCATCATCAAAAAGGGGGAGATTGTAGACAAAGGATCAAGCTGAATGTTCTGATGATACCAAAGGATTACATGAATCACATGCTTCTCAAAGATTTATTCAAGACAAAGATATTCAAGATGAATAATCAAGACAGTCTCTAGAGTCTTAGGAAGGGTATATTAAATAGGAAGGGAATTCCAATTGAAGTCGCAAAAGGTTTGGCCAAGAAATCTAAGTTAAAAAGGTTTTTTCAACAGATTTACTCTCTGGTAATCGATTACCAGAGGATGTAATCGATTACCAGTGGCCAAAAACGATTTACAACAGCTATTAAATTTGAATTCAAAATTTGTATTGTGTAATCGATTACACATATATGGTAATCGATTACCAGCAGTTATTGAACGTTTTTAATTCAAATTTTAAAGCTTGTAATCGATTACACACATACTGTAATCGATTACCAGAGAAGTTTTTCAGAAAATATTCTCAACAGTCACATCTTTTTACTTGATTCTTGAATGGCTGTCAAAGGCCTATATATGTGTGACTTGGGACACGAATTTGCCAAGAGTTTTTCAGAACAAAAAGGTATTATCCTCTTAAAAAGCAAATCGTTTTATCCTCTTACAAATTCCTTGGCCAAATTACTTGTGATTCAATAAGGAATTATTTGAGTGCTCAAATTGTTCAATCTATCTCTTTCAAGAGAGATTTCTTCTTTTCTTCTTCTTCATTCTGAAAAAAGGGATTAAGAGACCGAGGGTCTCTTGTTGTGAAAGAATTCTAAACACAAAGGAAGGGTTGTCCTTGTGTGTTTAGAACTTGTAAAAGGAATTTAAAAGATAGTGGAACTCTCAAGCGGGTTGCTTGGGGACTAGATGTAGGCACAAGGGTGTGGCCGAACCAGTATAAATCTGAGTTTGCATTTTCTCTTCCCTTAAACTCTTTTATTTATTATTGATTTATATTCATATTCAAATTGTTCTATTTGAATCAATATTTAAGAAATTCATTATTAAGGGAATTTATAACTTGAATAGAAAGTGAAATAGAATTTTAATTGGGGAAATAAGTTGTAATATCTTAATTCAACCCCCCCCCCCTTCTTAAGATATCTGAGGCCACTTGTCCTACAAGATTAACATATCAGGAGGCTTGGGATCGCTACTCTAATATTGTTATTGGTAGGAAAATCGTGCCTGAGAATAATGTTGTGCTTTATTATACTGAGTTTGGTGAATTCACTGAAGAACTTGAACACTGGAATTGGCACAAGGAGTTGACGAATTTTATGGATGGCAGCATTGATGTGGCCATTGTGAAGGAGTTCTATGCTAATCTTTATGATCCTGAGGATAAATCACCTAAGCAGGTGAAGGTGAGAGGCCATTTGGTGATGTTTGATGCAAACACTCTCAACACTTTCTTGAAGACCCCTGTGATAATTGAGGAGGGGGAAGAGCTACCTACCTACTCTAGGTTTGCTTTACTAAGGCCAGATCCTCAGGAATTGGCAGCTAAATTATGCATCCCAGGTAAAGGATTCGAGCTCAATGCTGATGGACTGCCATTAAAAATCCCGAGGAAGAATCTGAAGACACTGGCCCTTACCTCTCATACTTCTGACATCACTCTTGACAGGGCCAAGAAGATGTATGGCATCATCCAGAAGATGGATATGAATGTTGGTTATATCATCTCTAGTTAGATTTCTTTGATTGCACAATGGCTCCTCTAGGCTGGATTTCCCTGCCCTTATCACTGCTTTATGCAAGGCCAGGGGAGTCACTTCTGATTCATTGACACTTGAAAGCCTCGGTCTAGCCATTAATGTGGCATATGTGAAGAAATACTGCTGGAACCTCGATGATCCCACTGTTACTTTCAGAGGGCCTCGCAAGGCCATGGGGAAGAGGTCAGAGGTTCTCCCATCTTTTGAGATTCCCCCTTCTGCAGCTCCTTCATCTTCTAATATTCCTCCTATACCAACTTCAGCTCCCACTTTCTTACCAGCTCCATCAGTTCCAGTTCCTCCTATAGGATCATCCTCCTTCACATCTGAGACAATATTTTCCATGCTACAGAGCCTGCACAGAGGCCAGATCATCATCATACAGAGATTGTAGAGCTCTGGCCAACAACCAGCTATGAGCGTGGAGGAGTTTCTTGCACAGGTGGCTTGGCCAGGAGTCCAACCTTCTTCTTCTGGAGGGGGTGAGGCCTCCGCAGCCTAAGAGCCTATGCCAATAGAGGAGCCTGTGCCAGTAGCAAAGGATGAGCTTGTTCCTCCTGAGTCGTTTATCTTTGAGACTGATCCAGTTGCTCAGGAGGAAGCAGCAGCTCAGGAGCCTACCTCTCCAGCAACCATTCTTGAGGATCCGGAGCCATCTGCACCAACATTGGAGCCAAAGCAGCCTATTGTTCAGGATTCACCAGCTGCTCTGGTGTTGGATCTTAATGAGCATGTAGAGGATCACCCATAGGAGGATTGACAGGATCTTTATCTTCTTGTGTTTCATTTTGAACAGTTTATCATTATTCTATTTTAGTTTATTTTATGTTTATGTTTCAATTATTTAAATTTCAGTCTTTAAATTTCCATCTTTTAAATTTCAGTTATTTTGTTTGTAGTAATAGCTTGTACAAAAGCATGATTGAACAGTGAACTAATTGAATATGATTCAGTTGTTTGATTTTGTATGAAATGAAGTGTTGTGATTGATTTGAATGAGAAATTGTATGAATTGAGTGGATTGGAATGTATAGATTTTGTTTTGATCAAGCCTGCAACCATTAGAAGAGAAACAACCTATGATTACAAGTATGACTGAAAATGTTAGTCAGTTTGTCAGATTGATTGTGAAGGAATGCATTAACTGTATCTCGGTGAGAGTGTGATCCTTAAATTTTGAGAGAAACGACTATGATTAAGTATTGCTTTTTGCATGAATCTCTAAAGTATGGACTGAATGCATGAAATTGAGGATGATGAAGGCCATGTTTGATTGTGATAGCCTCGTAGCCAAAAAGCTGACCACATGCTTGAATGATTTATCCCTTGCACCCAGTTTTGAGCTGAATGATTGATTGATTGATTGAACCTTGAGCCTATACAGTTTTATCTCCTGCTACCTTGTCTTAGGTTGTAGGAGAGCATCATCCACAGAAAAGCTTGGTTCAAGACAAATTTGTCCCAAATTTGGGGGAGACACTGGGTAAAAAAAATGGTCAAAACAGAGCAGCATATACACACTGTTTTCTGTACAAAAAAAAAACTCGAAGTACAAATATAAGTGATTAAGTGTGTGTGCTGCAAATCAATGAAATGAAGCTAAGTGCCTAAAAAGAGACAAGTGTTGGGGTAGGAATGAATGAAAAGTAAATATTTATCTATGGATGAATGCTCTCATAGAATCTAAGCTTTTGAATCCTAGAAAAACCATTATTTGTTGGCATCCCAACCTCATTACAAGCCTAGAAAGTCCTTCGGATTCATTTTGTGTGTTTATTTCCGTATGGCATGAGATAAAATGCAAAGGTTGGGACTTGTGTCAGTTGTTTAAGATGGAATAAGCCTAAACACTTGAGCTTGAGTGAAATAATGACTGTGAGGTTTTGGTTGATGATCCTTCCTAGATATTTGTCATTCTTACTAGCTTATTTCAGTTGTGACTCTATTACATATGTTCCCATCTTTGAAAAGCTACATGTTTTGTGAAGTGACATTGATTGAAGCATTCCATGATATTTATTTAATATGATTAAATTTTTCTGTGAAACAAACACCACTTTGATTAACCACTATATTTTGTCACTTGAGGACAAGTGAACTGTTCTTTCTTTGCTTGAGGACAAGCAAATTTATAAATTTGGGGGAGTTTGTTAGTCGTCTTAGATAACTAACTTTTGTATAGAAAACATTTTCTTAAACTTGTATAGTTCCCCAATTTATAGTTGTTTTGTAGGAATTTGTATATAAATCTTGTTTTGTTGAATAGTTGTCTTTAGAGTATCTCCCATGTGATTTAATGATAAAATTTGCATAATTTCAGGTCAAAAGAGGCTAAAAATCTTGAAGTGCTAAAAGGAGCAGTCGCGCTAAGCGGACCCTATGGGCTTAGCGCGCATCCACCGCTAAGTGCAGCTTTAGCGCCCTTAGCGTGACAAGGGAATCTGGAAGAGTACAAGAATCAAGGCTGTGTGCTAAGCGCGAGATCAGCTTGCTAAGCGAGACGTTTGTGTCTTGCCAGGCTCAGTGCACGACTGACGCCAAGGCCAAATCCACTTACTCACGCTAAGTGCGACAGCTGCTCTAAGCATGACATCACGATTTTAGAGCCTATGTAAAGCCTGATTTGTCAGAATTAGAAAAGGAAATTTTGGAGACTAGAGCTGCATACTTTTGTATAGAATTTGAGATAGTTATCTGGAGGCAGTAGATAACCAAGGAAGCTAGGGTTCATCACTTTGAGAGATTAGAGAGGGTTTGAGTGATTGTGATGTGCTAAGAAGAAGAGGAGGAGGGATCCCTCTTCTTGTGTAAGAAACAATTGTTGTGTACTTTCTATCTCATTTGCATTAGGGTTCCTTGTATAGCTGATTAAACACCCTAGTTGGGGACTTCTAAGGAACAATTGATGTAATTACTTTTAATATCTAATCAATTGTGTTTTGTATGTTCAATGCTTTTATCAATGCTTAATTACTTCATGGTCTTGTTCTGATCACCCATTTGTGTGTACTGTTAGGTGACTTTAGCATTGAGAAATGTACTGTTGCCTTAGAACTTGATAGAAGCAGGACTAAATAACTACATTACCAAGGATGGATTGTGGGGTTTTGGTTTTCTAAATATGTTGTGATGATGATGCTATTTAAGTTAAGCCTATTCTTACAAGAGGGATCTGCAGATGAAGCTTAGGTTAAATTAGTCTAAATTTATGAGGGATCGAGGTTTAGTACTTCAGGCTACAACATAGAACACAAGAACATGATTAATTAGATAAATATCCTCATATGCATCAACTTGTTTGTTAGAAAGACCCAACGCTTTTTACCTATTGCTGTCAACTTTTACTTACTTGCATTTACAGTTTTCACCATAGAAGTAGTTTATTTATGTTTTTAATCATCGATTACCAATGTTGTTCCAACAATGCCTTACTTCTGAATAAAACTCTATCTAATAAGCAAGTTCCCTGAGTTTGATACTCAGATCACTCCGTTTTAATTTTAAATACTTGACGACCCGATGCGCTTTCCGGTGTTCATTTCCCTTGAATATATTTTTTGAAAATTGGAGAAAAAGGAACCATATGGGAAAATGAACTGTAACCTCTTGAACCCGGATGAGGATGAAGCGTAGTTATGTTCGTGTGTCTATTTTTGTTGTTTGATGATCTGTCTATTATGTCATGTTTTCTTTGTCTTAGTTTTAAGATGATGATTAAGTTTGTTTGTCTTTGTTTAAATATTATGTAATGCTTTATGCTTAATGAAATATGGTTTTAATTCTCTATTTATTTGTATGTTTTGTTTGTGTATAATCACACTTTTTGGCCTTGTTAATACCAAAAGAGGGAGAAGAATATACACTACTGCATATATGACTGCATTGCATAGCATTGACAGGATAAGACTATAAGACTAAGGATCAAGTCTCTAATCCAATATCAAGACTCTCTAAATGCACTCAATGTTGTATTCATTTATGGCATCATCAAAGCCAAAAAGGGGGAGATTGTTAGAGATAGGGGGAGAAGCATGAGCAATATGGTGAACAACCTAAGGCTGAAGCTTGAAGCTCAAGGAAAAGCTTGAAGAAGTTTTGGCTTTTACATGCCTAACTCCCTTCAGTGGCATTTGCAGTTGTTATCTTGGTTGTTGCATCTCAGTACATTTGATATCTTTATTGCATCGTGCATCATCATGGTTAGTGTGAAGAAAAGTTTCTAAGTTAGAAAAATTTATTTAGAGGCAAAAACTCTCTGTTTTAATCGATTGCAGCCTCACCATAATTAATTACAACAAGCTATCTGAAACTCAAAGAGTTAATTCTTGTATTGGTTTAATTGATTATAGCTATCTCATAATCGATTACTCTGTTTTTTGAGAAAATGACTAATTTATTTAGGAGTCTCTGCTTTAATCGATTACCAAGTGGATTAATCGATTACTTCTTTCTTGGTTAATTGTTCAGAGGTGAACAAGAACACTTTAATTGATTACCTAGAGCATCTAATCAATTATATTGTTCTTGAGTTGTTTCCAAATGTTGGATGAACACTTAATCGATTACTTAGATAATCTAATCGATAACTTTGTTGAAATATTAAATTACCTTATAGATTTAATTGATTACAGACGGTTATAATCATTTTCTCTATAAATAACTAGCTTGTGTTCACATCTACACATCAAGAGATCAATAGAGGATACTCAATACATCTCAAAAATAACATCTTAGCCCTAGAATGAGCAAGATTCCGTGCTATCATTAGTGAATAAGAGAATAAAAGAAAATAGCTATTGAAGATCTTTTCTTGGAAGTGAGTTGTGTCTTTTGAGTAGAAGAATATCACCTTCTCAATCTAGCAAGGTTTTTGTGGAAAGATTGGTCAGATTGTATCTTTCCTACTTGGTTTTTCTTGTGTATGGTTTTTACACGGTCTTTTTGCTTATGCATGAACCGCTTAAAGCATGCTAGAATAGGGTTTTTTGGTTTGGGCTGAGAGTAGGGTTCTCTTAGGCTTATATTCACAAAGGACCCTAGTGTTGGGTGCCTTAATCCCTTTTTCTTTTTACGGGGTGGGAATTGTAGGTTGGTTATGATTTCTTGTAAGGATTCTTCATGCGTATTGGAAATTTAATTCAGGTTATGGATTAGTGTTAGACTTGGGGCAAGCGTACAAATTGTTGTCGTAGGTTACAAATTCATAAAAAGAGATCGTCTCCGCAGGGACTTGAGTTATTTAATTCATTCGGATAAAGGTTATCAGTTCAATAGTTATGTACAAGTTTACTCGAAAATATCATGGGTTTTTTTTTAACTAAACGAAAGATAACTTAAAGTAACGAAATAAAAAAAAAATAACGGAATTTAGTGTGTCAGAAATAAGTAAAATTACGAAAACAATAAGATTGGATTTCATCGTTCATACCCTCAATATCCTAATAAGATTAACATATATGAATCATTTTCTAACATTACTGATGCTCACATTAGGTTACCCCGAGTCGATCCCTCACACTCGAGACCTAAGAATACTTACTGAATATCGATCCCTTACATATGAAGTAAATACCCCAGCATTACAATCATAATCACATGTTTTTTGCAATGAAAACATTATACTCTATTCCTAGCAACGTAATGTAAAGAGTAACTTCATTTAGTTCAAATTCGAAGGTATTTCCCAGTCAAACTTAAAATCCAATTTCATGAAACTTGTGATCAAATAGAATCAAGCATTACAAATAGAACGAAATCACCAATAATGAGTAGAAAATATTCATACATATATAATATCAAAAGAGATACATAAGGGTACAAAAATTACATCCAATACTTATGAATAACTAACCGATCATTACATAGAGCACAAGACTAACAAGAGAAATGACGAATGATGTGATCCATGGTCATAACTCTGCAGCGCCCAAGCTCCACTTTTCACTTTCCACTTTCTTCTTCACTTCCTGAGGTTCTCACATTTTCTCTCTGCCTTTGGATCATTTTCAGCTTTGACATGGCTATTTATAGAAAAGAGCCAAGAGGTGCGGGTGTTAGTCGGTGAATACGACAAACGTTTGTGCATAAAATTGTGTAAATTGTATCAAACTCCTCCAATTTATGGTTTTTTTGTAGTGTTATTATCTCTTTTAGTTAAAGATAGGTAATAAATACTTAGTAATTCTATTTTGTGTGGTTAATAATCATTTTCTCTCAATTTCACGTTAATTAGGCAAGTTTGTGAAGTGCTGATTTTCACCTTTTCGCTAAGCCAATCTGTTGGCTTAGCGAGGCATCCACTAAGTGCAACACTCCTCGACTGAGCGCGAGGAAGAATATGGAAGAAGGATGAGCTATGCATGTTCGCTAAGCGAAGGGTCATCCCGCTAAGAGCACCGCTTCAGTCCATCCGCTGAGCGAGAAAACCACGCGCTAAGCCGATATTCACTAATGTGCACTGAGCGGATCAGAGTTGTGCTAAGCGTACGAGCACAAACAAAGCCGCCTATATAAGCCTGAAATCAGATTTGGAGGGGGAGTTTGGCCATTTTTCTTGAGGAGCACTTGCATGTCCTCAGTTCTAGAGAGAGAGGTCCAAATTCCAGAGAGTTTGAGAGATTTTGTTATGTAAGGATCTGCAGAGACCAGAGTTGGAAAAGGAAGCCGTCCTGAGAGCATGAGTTGAGTTTGTGAGTGAATGAGAGGTCCTAGAGGTAGAGGAGGCATCCTCACCACTTGTATTTCTACAATTTTTCATCTTTCTCTTTTCTGTGTTGTAAAGGAAGCATCCTAGTTATGGAAAGCTAAATCCTCTATTGGATCTTCCTTCAAGGTACATGATGTAAATATCATTTTATCTATTTAATGATGATTTGTGTGTTCACCGTGCTATTAAAACTTCATTCTACCAAGCCTTTACCTTGATCACATAGATGCATGTGTCCTTAGGATCACTCAACAGTGGAAAACTGGTCTGATTCTTAGAACTTGATAGGACGGTGCTAGTTTTTCGTATGATGACAAGAAGTAAAAGGTTTGTGGAGAATGAGGAAGAGAAGAGTGTTGGACTCAAAAAGAAAGTTGTTGAAGAGAAAGGTATTGATGGAAGGAAAAATGATGTGAGAGGTGAAAATAATCAGGAAAAAGAGAAACAAATAATGGTCAATAAAAAAGAATTGAATGACCAAGAAAAAGAAAAAGAAAAAGAAAATAAAAAAATTGAAAAAGATGAAAAAAATGAGAATGAAAAGAAGAGTAAAAGTGAAAAAGCTGTGAATGAAGCTGCGGAAGTACCATATCCTGTGGTACCTTCCAAGAAGGAGAAGGACCGTCATTTGGCGAGATTTTTAGATATTTTCAGGAAACTGGAGATAACCATGCCCTTCGGAGAAGCTTTATAGTAGATGTCACTCTACTCCAAATCCTTGAAGGATATGTTAACAAGGAAACATAAGTATATTCACCAGGAAAACATTGTAGTGGAAGGAAATTGTAGCGTTGTGATTCAAAAGATCCTTCCACCTAAGCATAAAGACCCTGGGAGTGTAACTATTCCTTGTTCAATTGGAGAAGTCACTGTGGGAAAGGCTTTTATTGACTTGGGAGCCAGTATAAATTTAATGCCACTCTCCATGTGTATAAGGTTGGGAGAGTTGGAGATAATGCCCACTAAAATGACTTTACAACTGGTTGACCGCTCCATTACCAGACCATATGGAGCAATTGAAGATGTGTTGGTCAGAGTGAAACATTTTATCTTCCCGGCAGACTTCATGGTAATGGATATCTGTGAAGATACTAACATTCCTGTAATATTGGGAAGGCCATTCATTTTAACTGCAAGCTAGTTGACATGGGTAGAAAGAAGCTGGAAATGGGTTTTGAGGATCAGAAAATTGATTTTGATTTGTTTGTTGAAGACAAGCCCGCTCTAGAACAAAATGTTTGCTTACAGGTAATGGAAGTGGGTCAAGAGGTTCTGAAAGTAAGAACCAAAACATGATATCACCCATTGAGGTAAATGCGTCAAGCAAATGACGTTAAAGAAGCGCTTCCTGGGAGGCAACCCAATTTTAATTTATGTTATCTTTGTTTTTCATGCACTATATCATGCGAAACTTGCTTTATAATCTGTACATTGGAGTATATCAGATTATCCTTGAATGTTAGATATAAGGGTTTCTATTTGTTGAAGAAAGGAATGAAAAATAACTTAGAAAACATTTTTTGAAAAACAGTCCTTTCGCTAAGCGCAAGCCTCACGCTAAGCGCATCTTTGTTCATGCGCTAAGCCACGAGTCTCAAGCGCTTAGTGATCAACCCTTGCATCTGGGGCTTATTTGGTCCGCTAAGCTGGCCAAGGATAAGCTAAGCCAACTTTAATTCAATCTGAATTTGGCTAAGCTGCAGCCTGACTGCTAAGCCCATCATACACTTTGGCAAAGCGTGAGTCGATGCCGCTAAGCTCATTTCCTTGCGGCCAAAACTGATTTTCATTGAGCTAAGCACCACTCATGGCAGCTAAGCTCAAATCCTTGTGGCAATGTCCGTGCTAAGAGATCCATCATCCGCTAAGCGCATGCTCCTCTGTACTCAAAGGTGCATCATTTTAGCTAAGCCGGCCAGAGCCTGGCCTAGCGAGAGTTGCAGGTTTTTTGATCTGCAGATCTCGCTCAGCGGTCCTTTTTGCGCGCTAAGCTGAGACGCCTGTTAAAAAAAAACCTAAGTTTAAATTTTAAACGTCGGCTTAGCACATATGCCGCTTAGCGAGAAGCCCAAAAACTGCTTAAGTGAGTGTAACGGAAGTTACACTCACAATTACCATAATTTCAAAGCTTCTTCTTTGCATTCTCTCTCTCCATAAATTCACCCATTTTGCATCTGTGCTTCCCTTTCGTATTTTCTACTTCCCAGCAGTAACCATTCACCATCCAAATAAGTTCCTTGTTTTTTATTCTCTTTTACTTGTCTAAACTTTAGGATAGAAGACTTTACTTGTAGTTTTAGATTTTTAGGGTTTTAATGTTTTGTTAGAATTAGTTTAAGATTAGGACTATATATACGTGTATACCGTATTGAGTATGTTCCACACATTGCATGTCTGATATGCCTTTTAGAGGTTTATAAAGTGCAAGGAAAACGAACTGCATTTTTTGTATTTTCTGGAAAACGCGAAGAACTCGCTAAGCGAGAACTCTGCGCTAAGCGAGTTCATCAGTATTCGTTGAATACATGCATTTTTTGGACGAACTCACTAAGCGTGCCTACCGCGCTAAGTGAGTTCATCTTTTAAGGATGAACACTCATCCTCTTGCTGAACTACCTGTGGCTAAGCGAGGCTAAATCGCTATGCCCAGGTAACTTAGACAAATTTTTTGTTGATAGCCACACGCTAAGCCGAGTTTTCCTGAGCCAAGCACGATCCATTGCGGCATCTACTAAGCTAAGCGATCCTCGCTCGCTAAGCTCCTAATACTTAGTGAAATTTTTGAATTGTTGGTGCCGCTAAGTGCAGCCTTTGAGGAGCTTAGCGCATATCCTTGCGGCAGATGTTTAGCTTAGGGGGCACTTGCCAGATAAGCCAATTAAGCAGAAGCTGCAGTTCTGCAACTTCCGCTAATCGGATTCACCTGTCGTTAAGCGGAAGTGTCTATTTTGTGAAGATGAGCTAAGCAGACCATGGCTCTCTAAGCTGCCAATATATTTTGAATTTGATCAAATTATATCCTATTTAGCTGTTTGGTTCCTTTATTTGCAGATGTCATCGAGAAAGAGGGCTAGAACCAACGACATCCCTTCATCAGCCATCCCAGCTCCTCAGTCAGCCTCCATAGAGCCAGATGTCCAACACCTGCAAACTTTAGTCCCTATGCTACAAAGCCTATTCAGAGGACAACTTATTATCATGCACAGCCTGCGAGAGTTGGCTCAGAACAGGCCAATTGTACCTCTGGAATATTTTCTTGAGAAAGTAGCCTGACCTGAAGCTCAACTTCCATTGGTGAGAACCAATGAGGCTGCTCCTTCGGAGCCTGCACCGGCAGGGGTTGAACCAATGCCAGCCGAGCCACAAAATCTAGTGGTGAATCCACCTCCTTCTCCTGAGCTTGAAGTAGTTCTCCCATCTCCACCTTTGATTATCATCTCTGATGCATCATTAGATGAAGCTGTTGCCTTTCCTAATACACCAGTTGAAGAAACAACTGACCCCCCTGCTTCCCCAATTAGAGGAATTGCTAATCTTTCTAATTCGTCATCTGGAGAAGCTGTTGCTCTCACTGATTCCCCAGTGTAGACACTGTTGACATTGTTGATTCCTGATGATGCTTTTTGTTTTCTTTTTGGTTTATTATTATTATGGTTTCACTACAATATCTCTTTTATGTTTATATACACTATTAGTTTTATGTATGAGTAGTTGGTTTGCTCATCTTGAAGCATATGGAATAGTTTGACTTGACTTTGATGATATTGCAGTGAAACACTCTTATCTTTTTGTGAAAATTGGTGTATGACTTGGTTTTGAATTGAATGCATGATTGTGATGAGCTTATGTTTTCTTTCATGAGTTTAGCAAGTGTGTATGTTAGACAAAGAAAGAACAAGAATGTGAACTTGCAATTAGAAATGTTAGTCAGTAGACAAATTGATTGAGAAAGAAAAGCTTGAACCATAACCCGGTAAGAGTGTGATCTTAAACTGTGAGTGAACGACTAGCTTTGAGTAATGATCTTTGCATCAATCTCTGAAATCTAGAATGAAATGTATGAATGAGGACACGATGAAGGCCATGATTATGTATATACAAGCCTTTGACCATAAAGTTTACCTTGAATGATAATTGTATCCTTTGCACCCTCTTATGAGCTTTCAAAATGGAACCCTAAACTTACATGATTATCTCCAGAAACCTTGCTTAGATTCTAGGAGAGCATATGGTTCAAGGCAAATTTACCCCAAATTTGGGGTAGTGGAGTTAATTGGGATGTAAAGAAAGAGGTAAAAGCATCAGCACACACACAATAAATAAATTGTGTTAAAAAAAGAGCAATCAAAGAAAATGTATGCTTTTGTGTGGTCAAAAGAAAAAAAAAAGAAAAAAATATTA
This sequence comes from Glycine max, assembly GCF_000004515.6. Taxonomy (NCBI): domain Eukaryota; kingdom Viridiplantae; phylum Streptophyta; class Magnoliopsida; order Fabales; family Fabaceae; genus Glycine; species Glycine max. Next base: position 19,707,397 of record NC_016088.4, read on the forward strand.
ATTAAAGAGAAAGGCTAGTGAGTAAGATATTTATATTGAAAAGAATATTTGGTTAAGTCTAGGATTTATGCTCTCGTAGAATCTAAGCCTTTGAATCCTAGAAAAACCAATTATTTTTGTAGCCAAGCCTCACTACAAGCCTGTGAAAGTCCTTCTGATTCTGTTCATGCATTTCTGACTCGATGACATGAGATGAAGTTCAAAGATTGGACCTCTTGCTAGTTGTCATTAATGAATAGCTTAAACACTCGTGCTAGAGTGAAACAGCAGCAGTGAGACTGTGGTTTAAGCTACTTTCATTGATATCTATCTTATGCCTAACTTCATCTAATTGTACAGGTAACATTTGATTCTCCTCTTTGAATAACTACATGCCTTGTAATAGACAAGTGATGAAGGGATTTTGCTTCATTCTCTTATCATGCAGTTAGTAACTTTTGTTGCATACACCTTTGTAAATAATCACTGCATGTTATTGTCACCTGGGGACCAGTGAGCTATTCTTTATTTGCTTGAGGACAAGCATAACTGCAAATTTGGGGGAGTTGTTAGTCGGTGAATACGACTAACTTTTGTGTATAAAACTTGTGTAAATTGTATCAAACTCCTCCAATTTATGGTTATTTTGTAGTGTTATAAGTTCTTTTAGTTAAAGATAGTTAATAAATACTTAGTAATTCTATTTTGTGTGTTTAATAATAATTTTCTCTCAATTTCAAGTTAATTTGGCAAGTTTGTGAAGTGCTGATTTTCACCTTTTCGCTAAGCCAATCTGCTAGCTTAGCGAGCCATCCGCTGAGCGCAACACTCCTCGGCTGAGTGCGAGGAAGAATCTGGAAGAAGGATGAGTTGTGCATGTTCGCTAAGCGAAGGGTCATCCCGCTAAGCACACCACTTCAGTCCATCCGCTGAGCGAGAAAAGCACGCGCTAAGCCGATATTCACTAATGTGCACTGAGTGGATCAGAGTTGCGCTAAGCGCACGAGCACGAACAAAGCCACCTATTTAAGCCGGAAATCAAAATTAGAGGGGGAGTTTGGCCATTTTTCTTGAGGAGCTCTTGCATGTATTTAGTACTAGAGAAAGAGAAGTCCAAATTCCAGAGAGTTTGAGAGATTTTGTTGTGTGAAGATCTGCAGAGACTAGAGCTGCAAAAGGAAGTCGTCCTGAGAGCGTGAGCTGAGTTTGTGAGTGATTGAGAGGTCCTAAAGGTAGAGGAGACATCCCCACCACTTGTATTTCAACAATCTTTCATCTTTCTTTTTTATTTGTTGTAAAGGAAGCTTCCCAATTATGGAAAGCTAAATCCTCTATTGGATCTTCATTCTAGTTTGTCATATTTTCACGAGGAATCGAGGTACGGTAACCTAGTTGTTGTATGTTTGTCTTAATGCGGTCATGGTTGAGTTTAGTCCGACAAGAGGAATCTGCGGACGATGCTTGATCAGGATTAGGCTAGAATATCATGAGGAATCGGGGTTTAGCATTTCAGGAGACACCATAGAACACATGAGCATTGTTAAATAGAGAATATTCTTTGAGCATTAGGCACCTACCAGGAAGACCAACGTGTCACCTTCTTGTCTTCACGCATCATTTCTCACGTGATTTTCCCTTTTTAATAGTTAGTTTACACATTTGTTCATATAAATACATCTCTTTTCACACTAGACACCTATTTACTGAAATAGCTTTACCAAGTAGCAAAAGTTCCCCGAGAATTCGATACTCGGTTCTTACCGTTTTAGACTACTTACACGATCCGGTGCACTTGCCGGAAGCGAATAGCGGATCAATTCGCCCAGGCAAGTTGTAGCTTGCCTAAACGAGTTGTTACTTAGTGCTGAAGGCACAAATTCGCTCAAGCGAGCAATAGCTCGCCCGGGCAAGTGTATTACTTATGGTTGAAGAAATCTGATTAGCCCAGGCAAGCTGGTTGCTAGCCTTGGTGAATGGATGTCTAAAATCTTGGAAAAATAACCATTTTGCCTTTCCTTTTGACTGTTTCTGGATCTAACAAACAACCATCAAAACCTACAAAATCATGGATGAATATTTCATATTTAAACAAAAACATTAGTAAATGTACAATATTTATAAAACAACTAGATTTAAGGGTAGTATATAAGAAAACTATTACAATTGAAAGATAAGTGCTAACATTTAAATCCTAAAAATAACTGAAATATGACACTTATCAATTAGATAACTGGATTAGCTTCTCTAGAAATAGAGAGTGAACCAGTATAAAAGATTGTGTCTTTCTTCTTTTGTTCTAATATTTTCTCTCATTCAAGTATTAATCATGTTTTTGATAAAGATTCAAGTTTTATGATTGTGAAATAAAGGATGTTAATGAAGGATCGTGTTTAAGAAAGGATTTATTAAGTATTGATTATGTTCGATTCATATATGTTTTGTGATATGATCTATCGAAAAGTTTTTTTGTAACTTTGTTTTTAAAAGTACATTTTATTTTGAAAACCAATTTACCTCCCCCCCTCTCTTGGTTTATTGAGTTTCATCATCTTTTTTCAATGTGAAAGGGTCATAAAACTTTATTTTCTAAGGTTTTTGAATATATTGGTTTTATGTGTTGTTGATCTTTCTTCAACAAGTATTTTGAGAAAACTTTGATATGTAAAGGGGAATTGGATTTAATTGGATATAAGAAATAATTTTTAAAATTTTAAAGAATCTTTTCAACTTCCCCCCTTCTAGATTCCTAGTTATTTCAACAAGAAGTTGGTCATATCTTGTTAGGTACACCTTGGCAAGTTGAAAGAAAATTTTATCACCATGAGAGGACCAATAAAATATGTACATGAAAGTCATAAGATCAAACTTGCACCACTATCACATAAGGAAGCAAGTGAGGATCAAATTAAGTTGAAAAAAAAATAGAACAAGAGAGAAAAGAGATGGAAAAAAAAAAGAAATGAGAGAAAAATAAATGATTGAAAAAGAAAGTGAACAAGAGAAAAATGAACATTCTTTTTTCATTCTGATCCTTTGTTTGTTTGTGAAGATTCTTTCCTCAAGGGTTTTCAAGAAGAAGTTCCAAGTGAAGAATGCAAAATTCCAAATTCTGATCCTTTGTTTGGTGATAAAGTCTCTTATGTGAAGGGGATTAAAGATGAGAAGGAATGAAAACCACTAATTCTTTCAACTAAGTTGAATGATGAGTGTTAGTCATTTTATACGACTAACTTTTGTATAGAAAACATTTTCTGAAACTTGTATAGTTCCCCAATTTATAGTTATTTTGTAGGAATTTGTATATAAATCTTGTTTTGTTTGAATATTTGTCTTTAGAGTATCTCCCATGTAATTTAATGATAAAATTTGCATAATTTCAGGTCAAAAGAGGCTAAAATCTTGAAGTGCTAAAAGGATTAGTCGTGCTAAGCGGACCCTGTGGACTCAACGCGCATCCACCGCTAAGCGCAGCTTCAGCATGCTTAGCGTGACAAAGGAGTTTGGAAGAACACAAGAATCTAGGCCGCACGCTAAGTGCAAGATCAGCTCGCTAAGCGAGATGTTTGTCTCTTGCCAGGCTCAGCGCACCACTAGCGCCAAGCCCAAATCCACTTACTCACGCTAAGCGCGAGGGTGGCACTAAGCACGACATCACGATTTTAGAGCCTATTTAAGCCTAAATTGTCAAAATTAGGGCACACACACAGACACAACAGAATTTCTAGAGCACAATACTTGGCTCAGAATTCAAGGGAGACTCTGCAGGCAGCAAAGAGGAGCAGTTGTGCAGAGAAGCCTAGGGTTCTACATATTTTGAGAGATTAGTGAGTGTTAGAGTGATTGTGAGGTGCCAAGAAGAGGAGGAGGGATCCCCTTTCTTGTGCAAGCAATAATTATTTTGTACTCTCTATCTCATTTGTGTTAGGGTTTCTGTGTATGGCTGACTAAACACCCTAGTTGGGGATTTCTAAGGAACAGTTGATGTAATTATCTTTGATATCTAATTAATTGTGTTTTGTGTGTTCAATGCTTCTTTCAATGCTTAATTAATGCATGCTCTTGGACTGATCACCCATTGTTGTATACTGTTAGGTGACTTTAGCATTGGGAAATGTACTATTGCCTTAGAACTTGATAGAAGCAGGACTAAATAATTACATTACTAGGGATGGATTGTGGGGTTTTGGTTTTCTGAATATGTTGTGATGATAATGTTGTTTAAGTTAAGCCTAGTCTTACAAGAGGGATCTGCGGACGAAGCTTAGGTTAAATTAGTCTAAACTTACGAGGGATCGAGGTTTAGTACTTAGGCTACACCATAGAACACATGAACATGATTAATTAGAGAAATATCCTCATATGCATCAACTTGTTTGTTAGAAAGACCCAATGCTTCTTACCTATTGTTGTCAACTTTTACTTACTTGCATTTACTGTTTTTACCATAGAATTAGTTTATTTATGTTTTTAACCATCAATTATCAATGTTTATTCCAACAATGCCTTACTTCTGAATAAAACTGTCTAATAAACAAGTTCCCTGAGATCGATACTCGGATCACCACATTTTAATTGTAAATACTTAACGACCCGGTGCACTTTCCGATATTTCATTTCCCTTGAATATATTTGTTAAAAATTGGAGAAAAATGAACCATATTGGAAAATGAACAATGATCTTAATTCTTTTTGTAATTTTGTTTGTGCATCTAAACATGTAAAATCTTTTGTTTTGAGGCCTGAGGAGGAATTGTACATCAAGGATCAATGGGCAAGACAATTTGAAGAAGAGATGGATGCACATGAGGATAAAGGCAACCATTCGGAGAAGAAGATTTTGAATCATATCATTTGCAGGCCTAATGTTTTGATTAATATGCAACATGTGTTAATGCTTGATTTGCATGATACTTGTGATTTGCATGATACATATGATTTGCATAATCTTGTTTTAGTTCACGTTACATTTTGTGTGCCTAAATCCTTAATGCATGATTCTTTGATTAGAGGAATTCATGATGAAAGTGTAATGTTGCATGGAAATTCCATTGAAACTTACATGGAACATGAAACACTCGGGTGTTTCAATAAATGGATTGGGCATTAAAGGAGTAAATCTAAAATTTTTTTGCATGGCTTGAAAATGTCATTGCTTGTTCATAACTTTCATTGGATTCACTTGGTTGTGGAATTAGTGCTAAAGCTTTCAAAATCAAAGGGAGTAAGTTATTTAATTGCACTGTTGTTTGATGATTTCTTTAGGTATGTCTTTGACTCGAGGGGGATGGGTAAATATGTACTTCAGTAATAAGAGATTTGTCGTTTTTAAGAAATTCAAGTCTCCTTCGAAGTAGGGTTTTTTTTATTGAAACTAATACTTGTGTTTTCTTTTCATGTAGGCAACAAAAAGGATGTCAATTCAGGATCGAATTCTCTCAAAGAAGAAAGGGATGGTGAAGACCAAACAAGGAACATGAACATTGAAGCACTACAAGGACTTGGTGAACCAATGACAAAGGCAAGTGAAGATATATTATCTAGTTTTATTTTATATTAAATAAGCATGTAATTAGATGTTTGGGTTGTTGGTGCGTTGAGTCTCTTGAGTTGCTTACATGTTATTTAATAAAGCCACTAAATTTACATAATTAGAACCATTAGTAGTACATTATGATTAGAGAATTTCGGTATGCTATGACAAGCTATATGTATCTCATAATTGATGAATGAAATCAAAACTTGAATATTGAAATTTGAAATTTAGCTTTTGATGATTGTGAGAGAATTGGTTTCTCTTTGGTTCTTGTATAGAACCATAAATTCTTATCAAAGAAATCCTATTCTTTGGGGTGAATTACGCTCAACTTATAAATCCCTTGGGATTGTGGCGTTGTTCCTTCCTGATGTAGCTCCATGTGGAGCTTGTAGGCCTTGGATCTTTTTGATCAGTGGAGTCCTTTGCTTCTTGAAAATCAATGGCAGCGGAATGGAGAAGGAGGAAAGGTGATTGGAGACGCCACTTCGAAGAGAAGAAGAGTCAAGAACAAGTTCACTACCATAGGAAGCCATGAATAAGAGCTTGAAGGTAGGAGAAGATAAGTGGAGGAAGAGGGAGAGAAGGGGCACAAAATTTATGCCTCAAATGAGGTCTGAACTTTGGAGTGTAATTTCTCAAATGATCAAAGTTGAAAAAAATGCACACACAAGGCCTCTATTTATAGCCTAAGTATCACACAAAATTGGAGGAAAATTTGAATTTCTGTTCAAATTTCACTTGAATATGAATTTGAATTTATGGAGCCAAAATTTCACTAATTATGATTACTAAATTTTAGCTATGGTTCAGCCCACTAATCCAAGATCAAGTCCAAGATTCTCCACTAAGTGTACTTAGGTGTCATAAGCCATGTAAAGCATGAAGAAAAATACAAGGGCAGAAAAATCCTACATTACTAAGGTACCTGTTAGTCGTCTTTTATGACTAACTTTTGTATAGAAAAGTTTTCCAAAATGTATATAAATCTCTCAATTTATGGTTATTTTTGGTAGGATTGTAAATATTTCTAGTTTAGTTTTCATATGTGCTTCGTAGAAGCCTTATGAATTTAATGTAAATTTCACCTCAATTTCAGGTAAAAAGGAGAAAATTATGAAGGTGCAAAATTTGTTGTCTCGCCAAGCCTGAACCATGCGCTTAGCGAGACCAAACAGCTAAGCGAAACAACAGTGGCTTAGCGATTGAGGATAAGCCTAAAGAGAGTTCTTTCACACCAGCACGCGTCCAACGTGTATGCAGGTTGCTAAGCGAGATGGTTGTCTCTTCTATGCTAAGCTGAGCAAGGAAGCAAAGGCCCTAACTTTTAGGTAGATTCTAGGTTAAAGAGTAAGTCCTAGGTTTTTAGAGGTGGAGGAGGAATCCTCATTGCTTTGTAATCTAGTATTTTCTCTGAAACCCTTCTCTTATTTGTGAAAGCTGCTCCCTTGTAATGGAGGGCTAAAATCCTTTGTTGGGAATCTCTGCTGAATACTTGATGTAAATATTATTATTATCTATTTGAAGTTATTTTCATGTGTTCAATGTTTCTATCTATGCTTATTGTATGCATGCTTGTGGTTTGATCACCCATTGGTGTGTGCTGTTAGGAACTTTAGCATTGGAAAATGTATTGTTTCCTTAGAACTTGATAGAGCAGGGCTAGATAACTGCATTGCTAGGAATAGAGTGCAGGGTTTTGGTTTTTATTATGTCGTGATTATAATGCTATTTAAATTAAGCTAAGTTCAACAAGAGACATCTGCGAATGAAGTTTAGTTTAAATTAGTCCAAACTCACGAGGCATTGGTGTTTGGTATTTTTGTCCCCAATATAGAACACAAATAATTTTAAATAGAGAAAAACTCTAATTGCATCAAGTATCTCGTTAGAAGGACCCAACGCTTTTACTTAATTTTTTTCACACTCAATTGCTTAGGTTTACTGTTTCTTTGATTAGAATAGAAAATACCTTTGTTTTCAATTCATGACACTTAATTCTTTTTACAAACATTTGCATTTTGAATGACTCTTTTCCAAGTAAAACAAGTTTCCTGAGTTCGATACTTGGTTCATTTTGTTTTAATTATTTACATCCACAAAAATAAGTTGTAGTACTAGGATGTGAACAAAGTATTTTGGTGCCGTTGTCGGGGAACTTCTTTTTATTTAGAAAAGTTTATTTCAAATTGTAGGTGTTTATTTTTTTTTATTCTTTGATTCATTGTTTATTTTGTGAATATTTAGTTACTGCATAATTTATTGTTCATTGGAATTGGTTAACTGCTATTTTGCATGCAAAAAAGGTCTTCTACAGGTGTTTTGATTCCCATAGACTTGAAAATTAACGCAACTTGCAGGAAAAGGAATGCAGAAAGGAATAGAAAGTTTTTGTAGGACACTGAGGCAGCAGCAATTCAGGAAGAACCTCTATCTTCTAAGGCATTTTCTAGTTTTCCAAAACAAGGGGAATCTCACACAGTATTATTTGAAGCCAATATCATGGATGATGAGCCAAGAAGAGTTACCCTTGAAGATTACTCTAGCTCAAGTGTGTCGTAGTTCTTTACTAGCATTGCGTGGCTGGAGGTTCAAGCACAAAATATAACCTATCCACATTCATTAATTCAATTGATTCAGAACAATTTGTTTCATGGTCTGCCCAATGAAGACCCGTATACACATCTAGCCACTTATATTGCCAACCCAATTACATTCTGGACAACCTTCACCCTCTTCTGTTTTGCAGGTAGTAGGTTGTGTTATATGTGCTGGAGCACATGACTCTGGTTGCTGCATTCCCACAGAAGATACAACACATGAAGTGAACTACATAGGGAACCAACCAAGACCAAACTTTAATGTAGGTGGGTATTCTGGATTTCAACATGGCCAACAATATAATCAACAACATGGACAGTGGAGAACTCACCCTGGTAATCAGTTCAATAAAGACCAAGGTGGGCCATCTAATAGGCCACAACAACAAGGGCCTAGTCTCTATGATAGAACGATGAAGCTGGAAGAGACTCTTGTTCAGTTCATACAAGTATCCATGTCCAATCAAAAGAGCACAGAGACACTTAATTCTTTTTACAAACACTTGCATTTTGAATGAGTCTTTTCCAAGTAAAACAAGTTCCCTGAGTTTGATACTTGGTTCATTTTGTTTTAATTATTTACTTGACGACCCGGTGCACTTGCCGGTTAGATTTCACATCCACAAAAACAAGTAGTAGTACCAGGATGTGAACAATACCCTCCCTACACTACGGAGACCTAAATACAAGGCCCAACAATAATGAAACCTTAATCTAATGTGTACAAAGATAAGTGAGCTCATACTTATCTCATGGGCCAAAAATTTACCCTAAGGCTTATGAAAACCCTAGGGCCTTCTTCAACAGCTCTGGCCCAATTTTCTTGGATTCTTCTATCCAATGCCCTTGGGGGTAGGATTGCATCACTTCCCATTTCTTGTCTCAATCCATTTTTTCCTTTACAAAATTTTCCTTGAATTTTTATCCAATTGAGATGTTGAATTTGTGATCCCTAGGGGGTTCTTATCAACTGAAGTCAGTAGCAAACTCTGATGATAAAAATAGTGATGATGAGCTTTCTGAAGAAGAAGAAGAAGTATAAGAATTGGCCTTTCTAACCAAAAGAGTTCAAAGATTGCTTGTAAGGAGAAAAGGGCAAAGTAGAAATTTCTCTAAAAGAGATTTCCAACAAGGAGAAATTTCTAGACAATTCAGATACTTTGAATGCAACAAGCCTAGTCATATCAAGTCTGAATGTCCTCTTCTTAAGAAAGATTTCAAAAGGGGGAATCCAAAGAAGAAGGCAGTGATGGTTACATGGGATGACACAGATTCATCATCTTTTGGGAGAGATAAGGAGAATGATGCCTATTTGTGTCTCATGGAAAATTCTAACAAAGAAGAGCTATTTGTCTCTTAAAGTGTTTTAGATTTTTTAAATCATAAACAATTTGAACAAGTTTTTGATAACTTGTGCAATGACTCACATCTTTTAACTCAAAAACATGCTTAGCTGAAGGAGCAACTTTCTAATGCCCAAGAAAAAAATGAGAAGCTAATAATGGATAATGAAAACCTTTTTAAGAAAAACTATTGTTTGTAGGAATCTCATTTTAAACTTCCCCGGCAGTTAAAACTAAGAAGAGAAGCTACTACAAAAGGAGTTATCTCTTTTGATCAAACTCAACTTGAAAATGAAAATAAGGTTTTGGAAGAAAAAGTTGAGAAATTATGAAAAGACTTAGTTAACTTTGTAGCAGGCACAAAAAACTTAGATAAACTGATTGGAATCCAAAAAGCCTTTTATGATAGAACTGGATTAGGTTTCAATTAGAATCCTAAAAAAAGTTTTTCAAAAACCTGTTAGAAAAAGAACGCTAAAAGGAAATGTTCTAACTATAATAGATGAGGGACACCAAACCTTAGAATGTTACAGAAAAAAGGAACACTCTCTATAGAAAGGTAACTAACATGCAAGGTCCCAGGAAACTATAGGTACCTAAGATTCTACTACTTTCTAATGCAGTAATGTTTGTGCCACAACAAGAGAAAAAAGATGTGGTTCTTAGACAGTGGATGCTCCAGGCATATGACTAGAGACAAAAACAAATTCCTCAACCATGAGAAGAGAAAGGATGGAGGGTCTATTTCTTTTGAAGATAATTGAAAAAAATGATCAAAGGAGTTGGTAAAATTGGTAAATGGAACTTTTCTTAGATTGAAAATATTTATTATGTAAAAGGGTTGAAACATAATTTTCTAAGCATTGGTCAGCTTTGTTACAATATCTATGAAGTTAAGTTTGAATCCAATGCTTGTCTAATTAAAGAAGCATCAACTAGAAAAATCCTATTCTCAGGTGTGAGAGAGAGAAATCTCTCTAGGATTTGCCTGAGTCTCTACCTAGTCAATCCTATCTAGAAGCCTTTAAGAGAGATAAAAGGGCACAACATAGATGAGTAGGTCAGCTTAACATGAAAACTTTGTCCAAACTATCCAAGCATAACCTGATTAGAGGCTTAACAAATATCTAATATGAAAAAGATAGAGTATGTGACGCATGTATCAAAGGTCCAACCAAAACACTAAGTTTAGGTGGAAAGAGATATGGATTTGTGATAGTTGGTGACTTCTCTAGATTCACATGAATTTTATTTATTTTTTATAAGGATGAGTCTTTTGAAGCATTCAAAAAGTTCTATATGAAAGTTCATAATGAAAAAGATTTGTAAACTATCTTTGTAACAAGTGATCATAGGGGAGAATTTGAAAATTCTTTCTTTAAAACTTTTTTTCATGAAAATGGTATCCCCCACAATTTTTCTTGTCCAAGAACGCCTCAACAAAATGGTGTAGTGGAAAGAAAAAATAGATCCTTACATGAGATGGGTAGAACACTTATGAATGAGTCTGACATTCAAAATTATTTTTAGTCAGAAGCTATTAACACAACCTGATACATTCTAAACATAGTTTCTATAAAAAAGGTTATGAACAAGACTCCATATGAATTATGGAGAGGAAAACCATGTGTATCATACTTCCATATTTTTTTTTTGTACATGCTACATTTTAAATAACAAAGACAACCTTCAGAAGTTTGATGAAATATTAGACATGGCTATTTTTCTTAGTTATTCCTTGTCCTCTAAAGCCTACAAAATCTACAATCTGTGAACTCAAGTTGTAGAAGAAAGTATGCATGTTGTATTTGATGAACATGATAACACACTTGAGAAGAGAAGGATTTCATATTTAGAGGAAGAATTGGAGAGAACTTAGGCCAACCAAAATGTTCAGAACAATAAACCATTCTCAAAAAGTCTAAAGAAAATTGAGGAAAATCTTACTAAGACACCTCAAAAAGGCTCAAAAAGATGAAGCTCAGAAAAAACAGTAGAAGTTGATATTCCAAAGAGTTATAGATTTGTCTCCTCTCATACTCTAAATCTCATCATTGCAGAAATAGCATCTGGAGTCAATACAAGAACTTCTTTGAACAAAGAAAAAGGGATGATGGCACTCTTCTCAACAATTGAGCCAAAATCATTGATAAAAGCACTGAGCAAATATTCTTGGGTTATTTCCATGGAAAAGGAATTGAGTCATTTCATAAAGAACAAGGTCTGGAGCCTTGTGCCCCCTCCTAAGAGTTTGTCAGTGATTGGAAGCAAATGGGTTTTCAAGAACAGGCTTAACAAATATGGAGAAGTAGTAAAAAAAAGGCAAGATTGTTGGCTCAAGGATACGATTAAAAGGAAGGGATTAACTATGAAGAAACCCTTGCACCAGTATCAAGACTAGAGGCCATCAAAATACTTTTGGCCAATGCTACATAAAAAGATACCAAGCTATACCAGATGAATGTCAAGAGTGCTTTTCTAAATTGATTCATTAATGAAGAAGTGTATATGAAGCAGCCACCTAGTTTTGAAGATAAAGAGAAACCTTAGCATGTGAACCAGCTTGTCATACCATTGAATAAATTTAAGCAAGTTCCAAGAGCTTGGTATGAGAATTGAGTTCATTCTTAGTTCATGATGGTTTCTCTAGAGGAATAGTGGACACTACACTATTCAGAAAGGCTACAAAATGGGATGACGTAATCTTTGGTGCTACCTTAGAAAGGATGTGCTAAGAGTTTCCTAAGTTGATGAAAAGAGAATTTGAAATGAGCATGATGGGAAAGCTAAAGTTCTTTCAAGGACTTCAAATCATTCAGAAAGATGATGACATTTTCATTGATCAAGAGAAATACACAGAGGACCTTCTAAAGAGGTTTAGAATGGATGAAGCCAGACCAATGGCTACCCGTATGCGTCCATCCACTACCTTTCACAAGGATGAGAAAGGTAATGATACTTCTTAAAAGGAGTATAGAGGTATGATTGTTTCCCTATTATATTTAATTGCTAGTAGACCAGACATTGTATTTATTGTTTTTCATTGTGCAAGATTTCCTTCTTGTCTAAAGGTGTCTCACATTACTGCAGTTAAAAGAATTCAAGATATTTTGTTGGAACTACTATTCATGGCCTTTGGTTTGAGAAAAGGTCTTAGTTTGATCTTGTAGGCTATTGTGATGCTGATTTTGTTGGTGATAAAATAGAAAGAAAGAGAACATGTGGTGCTTGTCAATTCCTAGGGAAATTGCTATGTAATGGTCTTTAATTTGCCCTATCAACTTCAAAAGTAGAGTATGTCTCAATAGTTGCTTGTTATTCTTAAATCATTTGGATTAAGCAACAAATGTTGGATTATTCACTGGAATATACAAAGATTTGCATATGGTGTGTGACAATACAATTAGTATAAATATATCAAAGAATCCTATCTAACATTCAAGGTCCAAGAACATTGACATCAAACATCACTTCATTAGAAATCATGCTCAAAAAGGAAATATTGAACTAAAATTCATTTAAAGCAAGCTTCAACTTGTTGATATTCTCGCCAAACATTTGACTGAGGATAGGTACAAATTTATTAAATCCCTAATTATTGTCAAATGTTTGACTAATCTCTAATTTGGCATATGATTTTGTTCATATATTCTTAATTAAATGATATCTATGTTTGGTTGTTTGTCATTTTTTTGAGTTTGATGTGCCTTGTGTTTGTTTGACTAGATTGGGTATTGTTGTTGATTCTTTGTATGTATGCATTAATGGAAAATCTATTTGTTATTGTGCACAATGGCTAGTTTCTTATATTATGTTTTTATCATTTAAAATTTCTGCTTGTTTGTTTTATCCTTTTCTTTCTCCTTTGCTTCACTATATTAGGAGGTGTTTGGTAAAAATTGATCTCGCTACTTACCCTCTCTCATTTACTCTCTCCTCTCTACTACTCTCTTTTGTTTTTCATGTTCTCAAACCCTCTAAAATGGCCAATACCAAAATCATGGCAATAAAGAACCCATCTCACTCCTCTACCTCAGATAGTGAAAACATTCCCTCACCCTCACCTTCTACCCATAAACATAAAGGGAAAGGAAAGGCAATAGAAGTGTCCTCTAGGTCTAATTCAAAGGAAACCATGACAGTCACACCCCCCTCATTTCAAGGGTGTTGCGATAAGTTCACCAAAGAAGAAGAGCTCTATGAAAGTAAAGAAGTCTGGACAAAAGAGAAGGAGGCCACAATATGAGGTTGCTGCCTTGTTCAAAGATAGGAAGTTGTTGGAGAAGTTTGATATCAGATGGGTCAACAAGAAAAGTTGTAAATGGGAGATACATTGATTTGTTGGAGATCAAGAGTTATGGCTAGGATATTCTTTATTTCGTGAAGAAGTAGAGGTGGATGAGGGTCTTTGATGTCCATGAACCTAACCACCCGAGGCTGGTTAGAGCCTTCTTTGCTGCTATTGTGGTCGACAGTAGTAACTTCACAGTGAAGACTACTTTGAAGGTGTCATACCCCAATTTTGTCCGGGGATTACTACTTGATAACATGCAACCTTTGATTGGCCGCTTCGAGATACCTGACAACCTTTGTTGCACAATATGTGAAGTCCAGAGACGCATCGGAAATTAAAAGGAAGTATTGTTGCGCAATCCGTGAGTTTCCGTAACTTCTTCGAAAGCTAAAAAAGAGTAAATACATGATCTGTAAGGATTCGTAACCTTACGGAAAGACAATAAGTATCGTTACGAAATTTGTAATGTTTCGTAACGTTACGGAAAAAGAATCGCCAAAAAGGGCAAAGGGGGTGTATTTAGTAAAATGGGGGGTGCAAATAGTTATTTTCGAATCTGGGCCCTTCTAGGGGTTTCTGGGCAATTTCTTGTTAAAAAATGGGATTCCGGGGCTTCCCGGACACCCGTAATGCTTCCATAAAATTCTAATAACCTTAAATAAGCATATTTCACTTAATACGGGTAAGAGGGAAGAGAAAAAAAGAATAAAATCAAGTCCTATATGCTTCCGTAAGGCTTCCGTAACTTTTCCCTAAATTACGAAAGAAGGGGGTGAACTTATCAAAATTGGGGGATGCAAATAGCAATTTCAAAATTTTGAATTGGGCCTTCCAGAATGATTTTTTGAAGCTGGATTGCTTCTGGAGGGGGCTGTTCTAAGGAGCCCGGATCCCCCTGGTGATGTATTTCAGCTGTTTTGGGTGAAAAAAATTGTTTCCGTGAAGAAAATCCAAGCCGAGGTGCTTTTGTAACGCTTCTGAGATGTTTCCGTAAGCAAATCCATGAAGGTTTTCCTCCGTTATTCACCGTTCTTCATCCGTTCTTCGTTCTTCAACGGGTATGTTTCCAAATCGAGCTTTTCAATTCATTCTATGTACCCGTTGTGGTCCCCATTTTGTTTCACGTATTTTTATTCTCGTTTTCATTTACTTTTTGTACCCCCTTTTGACGTGCTTCAGTCATTTATTTAAGTCATTTCTCGCCTAATCAAAAAATAAAATAAATTTCCACCGATCATTTGATTTGTAATATTCGTTAATTTCTGTTAAAATAAATTTTGACCGTTCGGTCGTGCCGTAACCACGTTGGAAATAAAAAAAGAGGTAACATAATAATATAATAATCAAAAAATACCTTTTAGTAAATAAAGCAAAAAAAATCAATCGGACGTTTTCTCTTTGGGATTTCTCATTCTTAATCGAAGTGACTAATAACTAAAGTGAAACTAAGGCTAAAATCAACTCGCCTAGTCAAGCTCGTCCACAAAAAAGGTCACTAAATAGGGTTTGAAAGTTTATCATTTCAGTTTTCCTTATCAAGTAAATGGATCATTTTTAAAGGTCCAACGCCTTAAAATGATCGCCTTTCAAGTAAAAAGAATCACTTGATTCACTCTTAAAGAAAGAACTACGTAGGTCTGATTTCCTCTTCGATGGAGGGTACGTAGGAGCAAGAGCCCCGCTTTTGTCGACCTCAAGAAATAAAAAGAAATAAAAGGTAAGATAACGCAATTTCACAATTCTAAAAAATAGGTTGTTGTCCTTTGAGACAAACGTGAGAGGTGCTAATACCTTCCTCAAACGTAAATACAACTCCCGAACTTATAATTTTCATTTTTGACCGGTTTCCTTCGGTTTTTCCGACGTTTTCCACAAATAAACGTTGGTGGCGACTCCGCGCATCTTTCCTCCTTTGGAAAGTGCACCCGTGAGCCTCGCCTTCGCTCGCCTGCAAAAGGGCATGTTGAAATAGTTGGCGACTCCACTGGGGACTGTTTTTTGTGAGTTAGGCCTATTTTAAGGAATTGTGGAATTGTGAAACTTTTTGTGTGCCTTTGTCAAACTGTGTAAAATGTAAATAACTGTTGTCTATTTCACATTATTTATATTGCATTCTAAGCACCCACGGGTTTGAGTGAAAAAGGGGCCCTATACCTGGGTTCATGGGAACTTAAGGAGTGGAGGTGAATCTATGATCATGCTAGGTCTCCGACTTGCTTGGTAATAGTGAAACCTCGTCTAGAGCTTTCTCTCTTTATAATATGTTATCGCTGGTATTCCATACCGCCACAATATTATTATTTTGAGTGATGATACCTCTAGAAAACAGCCGTGTGAGTTATGAATTGTTGGGGGTAGTGATTAGAGACCCCTAAATATTGTCCTATAGGTTCCCAATTAGGGGCATGGAGCAAACACACTCTGTGCCATTCGTTCTCATGCATTTCTCTGCAAATATTGCTAAATATAGTTTTGCTAGTTTCTTTAAGTGTAATGCATAACCTTTTAATACTTACGTTGAGGCGCCATGATGCCTAAAACGTAGCATTAAAAAGGTGGATCTTTGCGGTCTCGTATATGTAAATTACCCCTTTGTTTTATTTTCTTTCTGTTTCATGCATACGCATTACATCATTCATATCAGAGTCTTGATCCACCCCTTTTTTAGGTGAATGATGGGGACAAATCAAAACGGCAAAAGGTTTTATCAAGTCAAGGTTAAGGGTTTAGATGTCACCAGCCTCAAGGAATTGGGGCAATTGATGGGACCTCTCCAAAGGCAAGCCTTCCGCAAAGTGTACGAAAAGACCGCAGCGGAGGTATTTACGGAAGCTGTCGTATCCCTTGCCCAATACTATGATCATCCGTTGAGGTGCTTCACGTTTGGGGATTTCCAAATGGTACCAATTGTTGAAGAGTTTGAGGAAATATTAGGATGCCCTCTTGGGGGAAGAAAACCGTACCTGTTCTCCGGGTTTCTTCCCTCATTGAGTACGATTGCAGCTGTGGTTGGAGATTCGGCAAAAGAGTTGGACCGCATGAAGCAAACTCGAAACGGCGTAGTGGGCCTGCCCCGAAAATACTTTGAAGGCAAGGCAAGGGATATGGCAAGCCAAGAGAAGTGGGGCCCATTTGCGGATATACTGGCTCTGCTGATCTTTGGGGTTGTCCTCTTTCCGAATGTGGACGGTTTGGTGGACTTGGCCGCAATTGATGCTTTCCTTGCATATCACCATAGCAAGGAGAGTCCAGTGGTGGCTATCTTGGAGGACTTATTTGATACCTTTGACCGAAGGTGCGAGAAAAACAGCGCACGGATTGTATGTTGCTTACCCGCTCTCTGTGTGTGGTTGGTTTCGCACCTATTCAAACAAGACATAAGACACCCGTGTCCGCTTCAAAGTTATCGCTCGTGTGTCGAAAAAAGAAGAGTCAATTGGGACCAACACTTGGCTGGGATAGGAGGCAGTGCAATCAATTGGTTTCCTCGATGGAAGGAAGGCAAGGAGGGAGTTCTTTTCTCGTGTGGGGACTACCCTAATGTTCCGTTGATAGGGACGAGGGGTTGTATTAACTATAATCCCGCCCTTGCCATAAGACAGCTAGGGTACCCCATGAGGGGAGCGCCAACAGAAGAAAGTCTCTCGCCTTTCCTTGTGAGGGATTTAGGCGCGCAAAGTCTCAAGGTGATACAAAGAGTCCACAAGGCGTGGAGAAGTCCGTTGAGGAAAGACAAGGAGCTTAGAGGCATCCGTAATGGCGTCATCGGTGGTTATCATGGATGGCTAAGAGTTCACACGCAAGGGTTAGATTGGCTCTCTAAATTTAAAGTTATCGATGAGGAGAACTTCGAAGCTCCGGAGGAAGATGAGGAAGTCCAAGCTCTAAAATTAGAGTTAGGGAAGGCAAGACTCGCCAAAGAAAAATTCAAGTCAGCCGCTACACACATCCGGAAGGAGTGCATCGAGTTACGAGAGGAAAACGCGGCCACTGCAAGAGCCCTTGAACAAGAAACCAAAAGGGCCCGCAAGGAGGAACATGGCCGAGAGAAATTCCAAGGAGCTTTGTGGGGTAGCAACAATGAGCTCAAGCTCCGAAGAGAGGAAAGAGACCAGTCACGGGTGCATGGCATGATCTTAAAAGAAGAGTTAGCTGCTTGCGCAAGATCCAAGAGGAGTTTGGCTCAACACTTGGAAGCCACGGAGCAAAGCATGCTAGCTATCATAGGGCAGTATAAGGAAGAGTTGAACCAGTCTGTGACCCATGAGCAAAAGCTAGTGGAGGATTTTGCACAAGTGTATGCCAAAAAAGAAGCAAGAGGGAGGGTGATTGATGCATTGCATCAAGAAGCGACTATGTGGATGGATAGGTTCGCCTTGACCTTGAATGGAAATCAAGACCTCCCGCGACTATTAGCCAAAGCAAAAGGCATGGCCGAAGTGTGTACAGTCCCCGAGGAGATTCATGGGCTAATCAATTACTGTCAACACATGATAGATTTGATGGCCCATATAATTAGAAACCGTTAGGCCCTCTTGTAACACTTTTGTATAATCTTGGCTTGATGAAAGCTTTGTTCTTTTTATAAAACGAGAAGTTCTGAACTCATCACGCTATCTAAAAAACCCTTGGGGTGGATCCAAGTGCTCCGATCATTCATTTGCATATTCATGTTTTGGTGGCATACTCACTGTTGTTTGTTTCTTTAGGGAATTCACCATAACTAAGAAAGCACAAAGGCACCCCTATAACACTCGATCCAGAAAAATGGATAATGAAGAGGGCGTGCAAGAGCAGATAAAGGCCGATCTATCGGCCTTAAAAGATCAAATGGCTTCTATCACGGAGGCCATGCTAAAACTCCAGAAAACTCTAGAGGATAATGCCACGGCAACCGCCTCTAATACAGTTAGGGAAGCGGAACCAGTGCTGCAGCCCACAATAAACTTGGGCCAAGATAGAAACCCGACGGTGTTCGGTCGGAGGTACAGTCCGCAAGCTTACCCTTATGGCTTGCCTCCGGACTTCACTCCCTGTGCCGCTCCGGAAGATGTGAGCCAAGCCCGTACCTTCCAGGGGCAACTTCCTCCTTATGTCGATTACCCCCTGCAAGAAGACGACGAAGGAGATACCCATCTAGGCCCTCTGCTTCCCCTCAAGGATCCATCCCCCCATGAATTACCTCAACCAAACATAGTCCGCCATGTCCCATCTTCACCCGCACCCGTAAAAGAATCTGTTCCCTTCACAGAAGATAAGGGAAAGATTGATGCGCTTGAAGAGAGGCTAAGAGCAGTAGAGGGCCTCGGCAATTACTCGTTCTCAGATTTAGCGGACCTATGTCTCGTGCTTGACATCGTCATCCCTCCCAAGTTCAAAGTACCGGATTTCGATAAGTACAAAGGGACGACATGTCCGAAAGGGCATTTTCGGATGTATTGCCGAAAGATGGGGGCGTATTCTACGGACGAAAAGCTGTTGGTCCATTTCTTTCAAGACAGCTTGGCCGGAGCGGCTGTGGCATGGTATACCAATCTGGAAGCTTCCCAGATCCGATCATGGAAAGACTTGGCGACTGCCTTCATTAGGCAGTACCAATACAATACGGATATGGCTCCCGATCGGAACCAGCTTCAGAGTATGACCAAGCGAGAACATGAGTCCATTAAGGAGCATGCCCAAAGATGGAGAGATCTCGCAGCCCAAGTCGTCCCGCCCATGACGGAGAGAGAGATGATCACAATTATGGTAGATACATTGCCCACATTCTACTATGAAAAGCTGATAGGCTACATGCCAGCTAACTTTGCAAATCTCGTCTTCGCCGGAGAAAGAATTGAATTCGGACTAAGAAAAGGCAAGTTCTAATATGCTTCCAATGTGGCCCTCAACAACAACAGAAGAGCCCCAGTGGTGGGCGCAAGGAAAAAGGAAGGAGATACCCACGCGGTCACCACCGCCCCGACGTGGATGAAAGCACCCCAAAATATCCAAAGCTCATACCAGCCTAACCCCCCGAACTTTTCAATCCGAGTCGGGACAGAAGGAACGCCGGCCCAACGCACAGCTCCAGCCACGCCTCGGCCAGTCAATAATACAGCCCCCGGCACGAGCTATAATAATGCACAACGCCCACCCCTGAAAGATAACTTCTCTCCTATCCCCATGGCATACTCCGAGTTATGGCCTTCATTATTGGAGAATCATTTGGTGGTGGCCATACTCGGGAAGGTCTTCCAGCCACCCTACCCCAAGTGGTACGACCCGGGTGCCAAGTGTGCGTACCATAGTGGAGCTCCCGGACACAGCATTGACTCCTGCATCCCTTTCAAGTATAAGGTGCAGCACCTGATTAGTGCTGGCTGGCTATCGTTTCAAGAGGAAGGCCCAAATGTTAAAACCAACCCGCTAGCTAGTCATGGAGGGGCTAGCATGAACGCCGTCGAAGAGGATGGGCCATCGCGGGCAAAGAGATTAGGAGAGGTGGCTACTTCTAGACGCTTCATCTACCAATCACTACAAGCGGCGTGCATGGTCTCCCGTGGTGGAGATGAAAGGGACGAATGTTTGTTTCACCTCGGGGAGTCACACGACATGGAAACCTGTCCCGCAGTGGGAGAATTGCTTCAGTGGCTCATGGACTGGGGGCAGCTTGAAGTGTCCAAAGGAGGGAAGGAGGAACCACATATTTGCATGCAGTCGGAAGAAAAGAAGGTTCCCCTAACCCCCAAGGCCCTAGTAATATGTTTTACTAGGAAAGGGACCGGCTCCACACCCATATACCCCCGGACAGCGCCCAAGCCGACGCTGTTTGCATATCAAAGCAATAAGGCCGTTCCGTGGAAGTATACCCCTCCCGCGTTCGGGGAGAGAGTTGCAACCGAAGTTGACTCCCTGTCAGCCAAGGTGACCAACATCACCAGCCTTAGTGGCATAACCCACAGTGGTCGAGTGTTCGCTTCCCCTCACTCGGTGGAGTTGCCCTCCAAGGGGAAAGCGCCCATGGTCCAAGAGCCCATAGACGTAGCCACCCCCTCGAAAGAAGTGGATTCTCCGGTGGTAAAAGGGGCTGAAAAGAAGGAGGGTCTTCAAGGAAAGACAGTGACTCTGGAAGAGGCTCATGAGTTCCTTCGCCTCATCCAACAAAGCAAGTTTAAGGTAGTCGAGCAACTGAATAAAACTCCAGCAAGGATCTCATTGCTTGAAATGCTCATAAACTCCGAGCCTCATCGTGCGCTGTTGATAAAAGTCCTCAACGATGCCCATGTAGCCCATGATATCTCAGTGGAGGGTTTTGAAGGCATCGTTAATCATATAACCACCAATAATTACATCGCGTTTGCGGAAGAAGAGATTCCCGTTGAGGGGAGAGGACACAACAAGGCTCTACATGTGTCGGTGAGATGTATGGACCATGTTGTCGCAAAGGTACTTATCGACAATGGATCGAGTTTAAATGTGATGCCGAAGACCACTTTGGAAAAGCTTCCTTTTAGTGTGTCACGTTTAAAACCGAGCTCGATGGTGGTACGAGCCTTTGATGGTACTCGGCGGAAATTAATGGGGGAAATCAACATTCCCCTTCAGATAGGCCCCCACACTTGCAATCTGGTGTTTCAAGTGATGGACATAAATCCCGCCTATAGCTGTCTCTTGGGGAGACCTTGGATTCATGTGCTGGGAGTGGTCCCTTCGACACTTCACCAAAAATTGAAGTTCGCGGTGGGCGGACTTTTAGTGATAGTGTCGGGTGAAGAGGATATGTTGGTGAGCTGCCCCTCCTCCGCACCATACGTAGAAGCGGCGAAAGAATCTTTGGAAACGGCTTTCCAATCCTTCGAGGTGGTGAGTTGCGCCTCTGTGGAACCGAGCCCGTTGCTACCTTCTCTCTCCAACGCGGCCATAATGGTGGCACGGGTTATGCTCAAGAACGGATTTGAGCCCGGAATGGGTCTAGGCAAGGACGGCCTCGGGAATGCCGACGTAGTCGATATTAAGGGAAATCCGTACAAGTATGGATTGGGGTATGAACCCGGGATGCCGGGGAGGAGGAATGTGCCGTCAAGATTTCGGGCAGACAGAGTATGGCTCGGCCGTCTTAGCCAATCTTTCACCAGTGCCGGAATGGTGTCCGAGGAAGAAGTGGCTGCAGTAGGAGAGGAGTTCCCTCAAGACCCGCCAAATTTCGTACAACCATGCCATCCCGATTCCCAAGTGCGGAACTGGCACGTGATAAGCCAGTCAGAGGTCTATACCGCGGATTCAATGTAATTAGAGCCTATAGACTTCCTTTCTCTTTTGTTTTGTGAAACCTACCTTATTAAATAAACAAACAGATCTTGTTTCATCTGTTCTTGCAGTTCCACCTTTTCTCATATCATTTTGCATGTTTTTGTTTCTTTTGTCTTGTTTGGTATAGATATGAGGGTCGATTCATTGAGGATCCTAACAACGAGGGTTTGATGGTCGATTTTGACCGAGATGTAAGCCAAATGATGAGCGAAGAAGAGGAAGAGGACGTCCTTTCACCAGAGTTGGAGAGGTTGATCGCTCAGGAAGAACGCGAAATGAAGCCTCACCAAGAAGAAACCGAACTGGTGAACTTAGGGACCGAGGAGGAAAAGAAAGAAGTAAAAGTGGGAACCAGTATGACCGCACCTATCCACCAAGGCTTGATAACCCTTCTTGAAGAATATCAAGACGTCTTTGCGTGGTCATACCAAGACATGCCCGGTCTGGACTCCGACATTGTGCAGCATAAGTTGCCATTGAATCCTGGGTCTCCCCCAGTTAAACAAAAGCTACGAAGGATGAGACTCGAGATGTCTTTGAAGATCAAAGAAGAAGTAAGAAAGCAGTTTGATATGGGTTTCTTAGCTGTGGCGCGATACCCGGAGTGGGTGGCCAACATTGTCCCAGTCCCGAAAAAGGACAGCAAGGTGCGAATGTGTGTAGACTATCGGGACTTAAACCGAGCCAGTCCTAAAGACAATTTTCCTCTGCAACACATTGATGTATTGGTAGATAATACAGCTAAGTTCACCCTTTTCTCGTTTATGGACGGTTTCTCGGGGTATGATCAAATAAAGATGGCACCCGAAGATGTAGAGAAGACCATTTTCGTCACCCTATGGGGGACGTTCTGCTATAAAGTGATGGCCTTCGGGCTCAAAAATGCTGGGGCAACCTATCAGCGTGCCATGGTGGCATTGTTCCACGACATAATTCATAAGGAAATAGAGGTCTACGTAGATGACATGATTGCCAAATCTCGGACTGAGGACGAACACCTCGTCAATCTACGTAAGTTGTTCGGAAGGTTGCGGAAATACCAACTGAAGCTAAACCCGACCAAGTGTACCTTTGGGGTAAAGTCGGGGAAGTTGTTGGGATTTATCGTAAGTCAGAAAGGGATAGAGATAGATCCCGAGAAAGTGAAGGCCATCCTTGAAATGCCGGAACCATGCACGGAGAAGCAGGTTCGGGGGTTCTTGGGCAGGTTGAATTATATCGCGAGATTTATCTCGCAACTCACCCCTACATGTGAGCCTATTTTCAAGCTATTACGTAAGAACCAGGCGGTCCTGTGGAACAGTGACTACCAAGAGGCCTTCGAGAAGATCAAACAGAGTCTCGCAAACCCCCTCGGTGCTCATGCCACCTGTAACAGGAAGACCTCTTTTCCTATACATGACCGTGTTGGACGAGTCTATGGGGTGCGTGTTGGGTCAGCACGATGATTCTGGGAAAAAGGAGCAAGCCATTTACTATCTAAGCAAGAAGTTTACCGCATGTGAGATGAATTACTCAATGCTGGAAAGGACGTGTTGTGCTCTGGTATGGGCATCACATCGGCTTAGGCAGTACATGCTCAGCCATACCACGTGGCTTATTTCCAAAATGGATCCCGTGAAATACATCTTTGAGAAACCTGCCCTCACGGGACGAATCGCTAAGTGGCAGGTACTTCTATCTGAATTCGATATCGTTTACGTCACCCAAAAGGCGGTAAAGGGAAGCGCCTTGGCAGATTATTTGGCCCAGCAACCCCTCCAGGATTATCGGCCGATGCACCCTGAGTTCCCAGATGAAGATATCATGGCCCTGTTTGAAGAGAAGCGGATGCACGAGGACATAGACAAATGGATTGTTTGCTTCGATGGGGCATCTAATGCTTTGGGCCATGGAGTAGGGGCAGTCCTTGTATCCCCGGATGATCAGTGTATTCCTTTCACGGCTAGGCTAGGTTTTGATTGTACCAACAATATGGCCGAGTACGAAGCATGTGCCCTCGGGGTTCAAGCGGCCATTGATTTCGATGTGAAACTACTCAAAGTGTATGGAGACTCGGCTTTGGTGATACGCCAGTTGAAAGGAGAATGGGAAACTAGGGATCTGAAGTTGATACCCTATCAAACTCACATCTTGAGGTTAGCCAAGTTCTTTGACGACATTTCTTTCCACCACACACCTCGGGAAGAGAATCAAATGGCCGATGCATTAGCCACCCTGGCATCCATGTTTCAACTTGCCCCACACGGGGATCTGCCGTACATCGAATTCAGATCTCAGGGCAGGCCAGCTTATTGTTACGCAATAGAGGAAGAGCGAGATGGGAAATCGTGGTAATTCGACATCAAACAATATGTCGAGAACAAATAATATCCACCAGGGATTTCTGACAATGACAAAAGGACGTTGAGGAGATTGGCTACTGGTTTCTTTGTAAGTGGTACCATCCTGTACAAACGAAACCACGACATGACCCTCCTACGATGCGTAGATGCCAAAGAGGTGAACTTCATGATTGAGGAGATCCACGAGGGTTCATTTGGGACACATGCCAATGGGCATGCTATGGCTTGGAAGATCCATAGGGCCGGTTATTACTGGCTCACCATGGAGAGTGATTGCTGCGCCCATGTAAGGAAGTGTCATAAATGTCAGGCATACGCGGACAATGTCAATGTTCCGCCACATCCTCTGAATGTTATGTCCGCCCCTTGGCCTTTTTCCATGTGGGGGATAGATGTCATTGGGGCCATCGAGCCTAAGGCTTCGAATGGTCACCGCTTCATTCTTGTGGCGATAGACTACTTCACCAAATGGGTCGAAGTAGCTTCTTATACTAATGTCACGAGAAGTGTGGTAGTCAGATTCATCAAGAGGGAGCTGATTTGTCGATACGGACTCCCTAGGAAGATCATCACTGACAATGGCACCAATCTGAACAACAAGATGATGCAGGAAATGTGCAAGGATTTCAAGATCCAGCATCATAACTCCACCCCTTATCGGCCAAAGATGAATGGGGCTGTAGAGGCTGCAAATAAAAATATTAAGAAGATTGTCCAGAAGATGACAATGTCATACAAAGATTGGCATGAGATGTTGCCTTTCGCCCTGCATGGATATAGAACCTCAGTACGAACTTCTACTGGGGCAACGCCGTATTCCTTGGTTTATGGGATGGAAGCAGTACTCCCATTTGAGGTAGAGGTTCCTTCTCAGAGGATAATAGCAGAATCTGGCCTAAAGGAGTCAGAATGGGCTCAAGCACCCTACGACCAGCTCAACCTTATTGAAGGGAAGCGTTTGACAGCCATGAGCCATGGGCACCTATATCAACGAAGGATAAAGAACACGTTCGCAAGTTCAACAAGGGGGACCTTGTGCTGAAGAAGATGTCCCACGCTGTTAAGGACAATCGAGGCAAGTGGGCCCCGAATTATGAAGGACCTTTCATGGTGAAAAGAGCCTTTTCTTGGGGTGCTCTGATACTCACCAACATGGATGGCGAGGAGCTACCCTCGCCCGTAAACTCCGATGTCGTTAAGCAATATTACGCTTGAAGTCTGGGGCAATTGAGAGGACCGTTGCATGTTCTTTTACTTCCGAGTTTTTGTTTTTCTTGGTTTCCTCCAGGGATTCCCTTTCCCTGTAATTGCCTCATTTCTTTAAAAGAAGAGGAGATGGGTTAGGCTTCAGTCCTCCCTTTGGTTTTAAACCTTGAGTTAGTTTATAATCACCTGAGCCCTCTTCGCTTGGTTCATGGGGTGCCCCAAACGCTTAAATTAAAACTGAACCTAACCAACCTTCACTAAGAAAATCATTGCATTAAAAAACATTCATGCATGCACGTACATATGCATATCTTGTGGTAACAGGGACAGAATTGTCTTAGACCACGGTCAGAAGTCAAGACGAGTTGACGGCAAAAATCAACTAGGGTAAGATGATGACCCGGTCACGCTTGGCCACATATTGTTTGTTTCCTACTTGTAGGTACTTAGGAACGGACGCAAATGGAGGATAGGGTCACGACTGACCGATTGTCGTCCCTTCCCGGCGTTGGACAAGCAGAGAACGTCGCTGCGAGGCAGCCCAGTATCCTTTGAATTCACAGTGATTATTACTATTTTTTGTTTTAAAATAAGTAATCGATGCCTAATTCTAACTTAAGTAGGTTCGAATAGGCAAACGTTAACCTGTAAAGAGGGGGGGCAATGGTTATGTTTCCCCTAAAAAAAAATAGCAGGTTAGCTCGCTTGGGCGAGCAACCCCCGCACCAAAAATATAAAAACGAGGGAGGGGAACGTTTTTGCATTCAAAAACTGCTTTCCCCCCATTCAAAAGCAATACTCACGGGATTTACGAGTTTGCAGCCCTAGGGTCATCATTTTTCACATTTTTTTGATTCCGTTTTGCGCTTTTATTCGTCACCAACAAGTAAGTATTCCATCCTTAAGCTTTCTAGCTTTCCATTGGTGTGTTTTGATCTTCCTTTGGTGCTCTAGATTGTGGGAATGTACTCAAATACGTGGGGCAATTTTGGTTTGTTTTCTTGCTTGATTGGGTTGAATTGAGGGTTTCTATGAGATGGCCCTAGGCCTATAATGCATTTTGGAGCAATGGGGCATGCCACATTGTCCCCATTCTCTTGCTATTAATGCCTAAGCGTGCGCCCACCAAGTGTTCGGTGAAATGCCTCAATGGCATTTGCGCATGGTTTTGTAGGGATACAACCTATGGGACAATTTGGTTTGCGCGTGTTTGCTGTCTTTGGAGCATGTATTCAGTTTCATAAGGGCTAGAATGATTGCCCCACATACACCCTAGGCCTAGGAACCGAAGCTTGTTTTTGGATGCAAGAGAACGCAAGAGTGGGTGCATATTAGGTGAAGCTACCCTTTTTGGCCAGCAATCAGCTATGGGCTATGCCATAAATAGTTTCCTTACACCTATATGCTTAGAAATTTTGTTCATCATGAACATGTAGGTGTAGAATAGGTAGCAATTTACACCTTTGGATATGGTAGCAAGATGCTTGGATTTGTGTACATGTAATTTTTTTTAGGTAGTCAAAATATCTCACAAAAATATATATGTTGCATGTTATGTAAAGAAATACCTTACAAAGATACCTTTTTGATTTGAATGCAATTTTAGTTAGCAAAAAAAATATACTTGAATTTGCATGCAGATTTAGGTAGCAAAAAAAACACTTGAATAAGCATGAAATGTAGCACCTTATTGTGTGGGTAGCCAAGATTCCTCACGAAATTTGTGTATGTATAGGTATTAGAAATACCCGAATGTGCATGTGTGCAATTTTCGGTAGCCAAAATACCTTGAGTATGCATGTATGTAAATTTAGCAAAGGAAATGCATGTGATTTAGGTAGCAAATACGCCTTGGAAGTGCATATACGTGATCTAGGTAACGAAGATGCCTTGATTGTGCATGAGTGCAATTTTTAGTTAGCAGAATATCTTGTGCGAATGTATGTTCGTAAGGAAATATGTGCATGAGTTTGCTTTAAATTTACATTGATGTTTGTGTTTATTGGAGGAGGTTGCATGCGGTTTTTGTTTTGAAGGTAGCATTTCTTGGTGAAACTAACTTCCCAAAATGTTTGTCTTTTTAGGAAATGGCCCTAAGGAAGCTTGCCTCAAAGAGATCCAGGAAAGACAAGGCGGTTGAAGGAACCAGTTCCGCTCCCAAATATGACAGCCATCGTTTTAGGAGCGCTGAGCACCAGCAGCGCTTCGAGGCCATCAAAGGATGGTCATTCCTTCGGGAGAGACGTGTCCGGCTCAGGGACGACGAGTATACTGCCTTCCAGGAAGAGATAGTTCGCCGGCGGTGGGCATCGCTGGTTACCCCCATGGCCAAGTTCGACCCAGACGTAGTCCTCGAGTTTTATGCCAATGCTTGGCCTACAGAGGAGGGTGTGCGAGATATGCGATCTTGGGTAAGGGGTCAGTGGATCCCTTTCGATGCGGATGCCCTCAGCCAGTTCTTGGGATACCCTTTAGTGCTGGAGGAGGGCCAGGAGTGCGAGTATGGCCAGAGGAGGAACCAGGCCGATGGGTTTGATGAGGAGGCCATCGCCCAGTTACTGTGTATACCGGGGCAGGATTTTGCCCGGACTGCTGCTGGGAGACGGGTGCGGATCATGCGCACCAACATGACCACCCTGACCCAGATCTGGATGACCTTGCTGCTCAGCAACATCCAGCCCAGCGATCATAATTCTGACCTCCCCCTGCCGAAGTGTCAGTTGGTGTACGCCATCCTAACACGGATGAGCATTCACATGGCTCAGTTGATCGCTGATGCCATCTATCTATTTGCAGGTATGGCGCCTACCAGGCACCCTCTGAACCCGGATAAGTCCAACAGGGCCTTGGGATTTCCCGCTTTGATCACAGGACTCTGCCAGTCGTTCGGAGTCCCCGTCGTACCTAGCAAGGTGATTCGGCCGCCCATCACCCGGGCTTTTATTGAGAAGTATTGCACGCAGAGACAGGCCCACGGTGATGCTCCACAGGTCACAGACGTGCCGCCACCTCATCAGGCTGGCCCAGCTGGATCATTTGATATGGAGTAGTATTTACGGCATTTGGTTCGCCAGCAGGCAGCCAACCACCGGGCGCATGTACAGACCCATGTCTATTTTTATCAGTTGAGCCTCAGCCTGCAGAGCCAGGGTTTTACTTCTTTTCCATGCCCTACTCCGGATCAGTTCAGGGCAGAGGTCGCATGGCCCGGAGATTGGCCTGAGGCCCGGGCAGGAGGGGCACCAGCAGAGGCACCCGCAAAGGCTCCCGACGAGGCAGATGAGGCCCGCGAGGACGAGGAGATGACCGATTTGCTTGATTTCTTGGGAGGGAGCGGAGCCACATGATTGGGAGATCCCTAGATCCGTATTTCTTTTTTATGTTATGTTATGTTTATGTTTCTGTTTTTTCCTGTTACGTATCATTTTATTTTTGTTTAACTAAGGGACTAACATTTGTTTCGTTTTGATTGACTTTTGTTTTGTACATACATATGGTTTGAGTTGTTACGTTAGTACTTGTTTCGTTGTTGTCAATAGTGTTTTTCGAAATTCCGAAGTCATGTGGAGTTTTCCATTTAGGAACGTCGTCCTAAAAATAAAATGAACCAAAATCATGATGAAAAAGAAAGAAGTGTTGTGAATAAAATGTCTACGTATATGAAGAAAAAGAAAAACGTTTTTATATATATATGTATGTAAAAGGAAAATGTGTATAGAAGGTTTTTGTGTGTGTAAGTGATGCGTGGAGAGAAATTCTTGTGTGTGTGAGCGACGAATGTATATAAATAAATTTTTGTATAAACCACGAGTGTATCTTTGAACAAGAATAGAGTTTTTATGTAGACCGTGTGATGTAAAGAGAAAGAGTTCCAATGCGTGTACAGAAAAAGTTTTTCATGTATAAGAATGTAGATGTACAAAGAAAAGTTTTCCTCATAGAGGGCCATGGGTGTATAGTTTTGTGAATATAAAAATGAAGCAAAAAAAAAAAAGAAGGAAAAAGAAAGGAAGACCTCGAAGGTCGACATGTTATAGTTAGGAAGAATAAATCATTCGTAGAGAGCAAACGTATCTTTTGGAAACAAGGGACTGACGCTAAGAGTTTATTTTCCTGAATAACCGAGATAAGAATGGATGAATTCATTGAACTGATGAAAGAACATAATTGGGAAACGTTGGGTCTGTTTGTGTAAATTCCCGACCGTAGTATCACAATGCCGTAAATGGGATGCTTGAGTGCCCACCTGGCTGTGGCCATGACTAATTTTGCACGTTGTTTCCAAATCATCATTGTCGCGCATGCCTTGTGGAATAATATGGAAGCTCGGCCCGAGACCGACACCTTGACACCCAAATTTGTTTTACCCCAGATATTAAGATCGGGCTCCCACGATAAAAGCCCCCATTGAGACACAACCTTGGAATTTTTTGAACCTTGGCCTATCAAAAGAATCCTCATCCTTTCCCCCAAAGCAAAGGACAGCGAAATCTCATCTCCTCGAGGGAGAGCGAATAGAATGCTAAAACCCGATTTCCCAATGAAAAGAATGGAGAAAGAGAAGTGAAAAGAAAGAAAAGGAAGAAATGGAAAGAAAGAAAAAAGAAAAAGATGAAAACAAAGAAAAGAACAATAAAAAAGAAAGAAAAAGAAGGATTCCCGATCGAAGATCGAAAGGAAGTGAAAAAGGAAAAGATCGGAGGAAAACAGAGTAATTCCCGATCTATGAAAGAAAGAGAACAAAAATTCTTCAAGCCAGATAAATTTTCGGCAAGGTAGGTGACTGCCGGCAAAGGAAAACCCATTTTTGGTGGTTCTTCCTTTCAGATTGCCACTCAAAATCATTCTCGACTGGCGATATCCCGCCCCACATAAACAAAGAGGAAAAGACCGGAACACCCAGTTTCCTCTCAAAAATCACTATCCTCGAGAAAATCCTATTGATCCGTGATTGTACGTGTGATCTTTGATTCGATAGGAAATCGTGTGCAAAATAAAGTCGTGGTGCAGTTATGGTTTGGGATTTGGGTAAAAGACTTGCCTGTGTGAGTTTTTATACACTATGAGTGATTTATTCCCAGTTTCAGCTTAACCTGATGTTTCCCCTGAATGTTCATTCAAAAGCTAAAAGTTGACATCCTGCCTTTCATTTTCGGGTACAAGGAAGATTACCCTTGGCATAAGTATATTGTTTTTCTAAGACATGGTGCTCTCGCGAATGATTTATTTTACTTTGCAAAAAGCATGTTTGCCATTTATAGGTGGAAAAAACCCGGTGGACCATTCGGTCCTGCCTCGCCTTTTTCGGAGCCCCATGAATTGCGTTTTCGTTCATGCATCCTCCACCCACGAGTTTGGAGCCATGCGTAGTGATTGCTTAGTGCAGTTCTCCATTCTCTACCCCTTTTTCGGAGCCCCATGAATTGCGTTTTCGTTCATGCATCCTCCACCCACGAGTTTGGAGCCATGCGTAGTGATTGCTTAGTGCAAATCTCCATTCTCTACCCCTTTTTCGGAGCCCCATGAATTGCGCTTTTGTTCATGCATCCTCCACCCACGAGTTTGGAGCCATGCGTAGTGCTTGCTTAGTGCAATTCTCCATTCTCTACCCCTTTTTCGGAGCCCCGTGAATTGCGTTTTCGTTCATGCATCCTCCACCCACGAGTTTGGAGCCATGCGTAGTGCTTGATTAGTGCAATTCTCCATTCTCTACCCCTTTTTCGGAGCCCCGTGAATTGCGTTTTCGTTCATGCATCCTCCACCCACGAGTTTGGAGCCATGCATAGTGCTTGATTAGTGCAATTCTCTATTCTCTACCCCTTTTTCGGAGCCCCATGAATTGCATTTTCGTTCATGCATCCTCCACCCACGAGTTTGGAGCCATGCATAGTGATTGCTTAGTGCAATTCTCCATTCTCTACCCTGTTTCGAAGCCTCATGAATTGCGTTTTCGTTCATGCATCCTCCACCCACGAGTTTGGAGCCATGCGTAGTGATTGCTTAGTGCAATTCTCCATTCTCTACCCTGTTTCGGAGCCCCATGAATTGCGTTTTCGTTCATGCATCCTCCACCAAAGTGTTTGGAGCCATGCTTCATGATTGACTAGTGAGGACCCTCTAGTGCAATCCTCCATCCTCGCCTTTTTTTTTGGAGCCCCATGAATTGCGTTTTTGTTCATGCATCCTCCACCAAAGAGTTTGGAGCCATGCTTCGTGATTGACTAGTGAGGACCCTCTAGTGCAATCCTCCATCCTCGTCTTTTATTCGGAGCCCCATGAATTGCGTTATTGTTCATGCATCCTCCACCAATGAGTTTGGAGCCATGCTTCATGATTGCCTAGTGTGGACCCTCTAGTGCAATCCTCCATTGTCCAATGTGTTCTTCACTGTCAAGTGCGGACCCTCTTGACTGGGAAATGTGATCTTTGTTATTTTCCTGATTTATTCCTTTGCCAAACGTGTATATATGTATATTATATTATTGTTGTTTTTGTTGTTGTTTGTATTTTGTTTTGTGTTGTGCAGAAAAAAAAAGAAGGAGTAGAGACGAGAGTCGTCATAGACTAATCACGGAAAGGGCAAGACGGACGAAATCAGTGTTTTTATCTTTACTTTCCTCTTACCTCCGGTAAAAGTTAAGTAAAGAGGGGCAACTGTCACACCCTAATTTCGTCTGGGGATTATTATTTGATGACAAGCAACCTTTGATTGGCCGCTTCGAGATACCTGGCACCCTTTGTTGCACAGTATGTGAAGTCCCGAGACGCGTCGGAAATTAAAAGGAAGTATTGTTGCGCAATCCGTGAGTTTCTGTAACTTCTTCGAAAGCTAAAAAGGAGTAAATACATGATCCGTAAGGATTCGTAACCTTACAGAAAGAAAATAAGTATCATTACGAAATTCGTAAAGTTTCGTAACGTTACGGAAAAAGAATCGCCAAAAAAGGGCAAAGGGGGGTGTAAGTAAAATAGGGGGTGCAAATAGTTATTTTCGAATCTGGGCCCTTCTAGGGGTTTCTGGGCAATTTCTTGCTTAAGGTGGAAGCAATCTAGCTCGCTTGGGCAAGCTAGGTGGCAACCACCTCCCCCGTTTTGTTAAAAAATGGGATTCCGGGACACCCGTAATGCTTCCGTAAAATTCTCATAACCCTAAATAAGCATATTTCACTTAATACGGGTAAGAGGGAAGAGAAAAAGAGAAGAAAATCAAGTCCTATATGCTTCTGTAAGGCTTCCGTAACTTTTCCCTAAATTACGAAAGAAGGGGGTGAACTTATCAAAATTGGGGGGTGCAAATAGCAATTTCGAAATTTTGAATTGGGCCTTCCAGAATGATTTTTTGGAGCTGGGTTGCTTCTCTCGCCTGGGCGAGCTGGGCGGCAACGTTCTCCCCCTTTTTCCTATAAATAGGCTGAAGGGGGTTGTTCTAAGGAGCCCAGATCCCCCTGGTGATGTATTTCAGCTGTTTTGGGTGAAAAAAATTGTTTTCGTGAAGAAAATCCAAGCCGAGGTGCTTCAGTAACGCTTCCGAGATGTTTTCGTAAGCAAATCCGTGAAGGTTTTCCTCCGTTATTCACCGTTCTTCATCCGTTCTTAGTTCTTCAACGGGTAAGTTTCCAAATCGAGCTTTTCAATTCATTCTATGTACCCGTGGTGGTCCCCATTTTGTTTCAGGTATTTTTATTCTCGTTTTCATTTACTTTCCGTACCCCCTTTTGACGTGCTTCAGTCATTTATTTAAGTCATTTCTCGCGCAATCAAAAAATAAAATAAATTTCTACCGATCATTTGATTTGTAATATCCGTTAATTTTTGTTAAAATAAATTCCGACCGTTCGGTCGTGCCGTAACCACGTTGTAAATCAAAAAAGAGGTAAAATAATAATATAATAATCAAAAAATACCTTTTTGTAAAATAAAGCAAAAAAAATCAATCGGACGTTTTCTCTTTGGGATTTCTCATTCTTAATCGAAGTGACTAATAACTAAAGTGAAACTAAGGCTAAAATCAACTCGCCTAGTCAAGCTCGTCCACAAAAAAGGTCACTAAATAGGGTTTGAAAGTTTATCATTTCAGTTTTCCTTATCATGTAAATGGATCATTTTTAAAAGGTCCAACGCCTTAAAATGATCGCCTTTCAAGTAAAAAGAATCACTTGATTCACTCTTAAAGAAAGAACTACGTAGGTCTGATTTCCTCTTCGATGGAGGGTACTTAGGAGCAAGAGCCCCGCTTTTGTCGACCTCAAGAAATAAAAAGAAATAAAAGGTAAGATAACGCAATTTCACAATTCTAAAAAATAGGTTGTTGTCCTTTGAGACAAACGTGAGAGGTGTTAATACCTTCCTCAAACGTAAATACAACTCCCGAACTTAGAATTTTCATTTTTGACCTGTTTCCTTCGGTTTTTCCGACGTTTTCCACAAATAAACGTTGGTGGCATGTTGCGACAGAAGGGAACTGAGATTTTGATCATAGATTAGCTTATAACAGATCTTTTAGGGGTGCCTACTGACAGCCAAAGGCTCTAGGATGAGTGGTTTGACATCATTGGCCTCAAAAAGGCTAAAATCATGAAGAAGTTCTTAAAAGAGAAAGATGACGAGTTCAAGTCCAAGTCTCTAACATCCTTTGGAAGGATTGTCCATTGGATATGCATGCATTTTGTCTTGCCTAGAGATTGAACATACCAAGAAGTTGATGACCATGATCTTCTGGCAATTTACTGCCTATGGAAGAAGATTCCTCTCAGGCTATCCCATCTAATCACATCAATCATATTATCAAGGCCACCAAACCCATCAAGTCAACCTCTAGTATGTCTTATGGGATGCAGATGACCCTGGTTTTTAGGAACTTTGAGGGCCCTTGGAAGATGAAGCTAAGGATGATGAGGTGGTGACCTTAGGGGAGAAAAATGTTGCAACTTTGAAGCTGAACCCACAGTCTATAATGGAGAAAGCATGCACTTGTACTAATGAGGAGGATACTCAAAAAAGGAAGAAGAAAAGAAAGAAAAAGAAGAAAGCAAAGAAGGGCAGTGATGCAATCCTACCCCCCAAGGGTATCGAATAGAAGACTCCAAGAGGATTGGGCTAGAGCTGCTAAAGAAGGTTCTAGGGTTCTCATGAACCTCAAGGTAGATTTTTTAGCCCATGGGCCAAGGTTGGGTCCACTCTTATTTGTAAATATTAGAATAGGTTTTTTTTCTTTTGGGCCTTGTATTTTGGCCATTCTAGTAGTATAGGGTTTTAGCCATGTATTTTAGGGCATTTTGAGAAGTCTTTGTAGTAGGGGCTTTTTTTGTATTTTCATGTATTTTGGCATCGAAGTGAGCTTAGCTATTGAAGGGGTGTGTGTAGTCCCCCCCCCCCCTCCCCCGCTCTAGCTTCTCAAGGAAATGTGCTAGAGTCACATATTCTTGTGGCATATTCCTTTCCCATGCTAAGATGCCTTTGGCATATCCTTGGAATATTCCTCTTAGATTCACATGAAATGAAAATGAAATTCACTTTGTGAATTTCATTTATTTAGTGACCTAGGCTATAAATAGAAACATGTGTAACACTTGTCACAACTTTGATGAATAAGAGTCTCGTGAGACACACTTCAAAGTTCAACTTCTCTCCCTTTCTTCCTTCAATTTTCCATGCCACTTTCTCTCTCTCTCTCATTCTCTTCCTCCATTGAAGCTTCCTCTCTAAGCTTCTTATCCAAGACACTCTCTTGGTGGTGAAGCTTCTTCTTCCAAGGCTTATTCCTTATTGGATGGCACCTCCTGTCCCCTCTTCTGCATGATCTTTCGCTGCAACTCCATCACTGAAAATCATCATTAAAGGACCTTAGTGAAGCTCAAAGATCCAGCCTCCATAGAAGCTTCTCAAGTAAGCTTCCATTAGGCAGTGTGTTTTCCAAGGGACCCTTACCCCTTTGTTAGGTCTGGGATCCAATAACCATCAAATGAACCATCATAGCAAAGAAGAAAGCTTCCTTGAGAAGCTAAGGAGGGGCTACTCACACCCCTCCAATAGCTAAGCTCACCCCCATGCCAAAATACATGAAAATACAAAAAGTCTCTACTACAAAGACTACTCAAAATGCACTAAAATACAAGGCTAAAACCCTATACTACTAGGGTGCCCTTAACTTGTAGGGTAGGGTTCCCTTAATTTGTAGGGCACCCTACAAACCTAAAAATTGCCAAAATACAAGGCCCAAAAGAAGGAAAACTTATTCTAGTATTTACAAAGATAAGTGGGCTCATACTTAGCGTATGGGCCCTAATTCTACCCTAAGGCTCATGAGAACCCTAGGGCCTTCTCCTGCATCTCTAGCTCAATCTTCTTGGAGTCTTCTATCCAATGCCCTCGGGGGGTAGGATCATCCCCTCCCCCTTGAAATGGATTTGACCTCAAATCTAGAGCTTCTAGAAACTTTGGGCTTCTTCCCTCAACACCTGTAAAAAGAATAAAAACATATATATTAGTGGTGTTGGGTATGTTAGAGTAGGATGAGGTCTAAAATCCCATTTCCTAGGAATCTTCCCAAGAGGGAGCATGGTTCCTGGCCAACTCAAAGAGTGGTGCTAAAAGTATAGAAAAATATGGGACAGACTTTTTGTAAAAGTTTGTTAAGTCATGGAAGCCCCAAATTTCCCTTATACTTGGTGGAGTGGGCCACTCAGGAATGATCATTATTCTCTTAGGGTCTGTGGGAACCCCTTGATCACTATTTAAAAGATTAAGGAAAATAGTGCAATAACACATACCTTTTTCTGTATTTTGATGTTGATTACACCTACCAAAAAGTACGACAAACCTAAGGTGTTCCATATGAACACCTAGGTTTGTATTGAAACCAAAAATAACAACAAACCTACCTAATGAGTCCCTATGTATGTGAATCATAAAGATGTTGGATGCATCGGTGATTTTACAAAAGAAGGTTGTACCACTCAACACATTCATCATACCACCTATCATAGGGATTTGGTGCCTCATAATGCCTATTTTGAGCGCCAACAAAGCACAAGGATTTAAGTTCTTACGACCCAAACCCTCATCCAACAACTCCTTTACTTGAGGAATAACCTCAAGCTCAAGAGGTATGATAGTGCTAACAAGTGTTCTTTTACAAAGGAGAAGATGTGGAGATTGTCTAAGAAGGGAAGTTTCTTTAGTGTTGGTCTTTATTGCAAAATGGATTTCCTTCTTAGCTAACCTCTTAGAGGAGGCACTTACCTCCTTACACTCCTCCTAAACTATTAAAGTTTGTTCTTCTTTTCCCTTTCTATTCTTTTCCTCATCCTATTTGAGTTTTATTTCTACTTGATCCTTAGCTACCTGTGAAGGTGTTTGAGGATGCAACACAAACGTTGTTTCAAGGTGGTGTGGGGGTTATCTCATTAATTAGGCCATTATAGATGATTTTCCTATCATATTGTCATGGACTACCTAAGAAAAGGTGTCCTACCTCCATAGGAACTGCATCACAAATCACTTCACCCTTATATGTTCCAATGGGGAAGGGTACTTTCACTTGTTGATTGACTATCATCTCCCTTTGCTCATTGAGCCATTGAAGTTTGTAAGGCTTTCGATGGGGAGTGATAACAAGGCTCAACTTACAGACTAATCTTGTGTTGCAACAATTGCAACATGAACCACTATCTACAATGAGAGAGCATGTGTTATAAAAAATTTTACACCTTGTGTGAAAAATATTCTCTCTATGAGATTGGGTCAAGTCACAAGATTGGTCTCCTATAAGCCTTCTGACCATTAAAAGGCCCCCTTCTTCTTGGGGGTATGTTTCTTCACTAGATTCTTCCCCTTTTTCTTCTTCACTTTCACTAGAGGAAGGTGAAGTAGTACTCTCATCTTGGCTACTATAAATATCTTGGTCTCTCATAATCATGGTTTTCTAGGTGGGGCATTAAGAAGCAATGTGTCCTCTTCCAAGACATTTAAAGCAATTTATAGAGCTAGTCTTCTCTTGCATACTAGCCTTAAGGGGTTGCTTTTCTATTGTCTTCCCTTATCATCTTTGGGCTTAGAAGGTGCAGCCCTTAAGATGCTTTGACCATGGTCTTTCTTTGGATAAGAGTGAGAGCCATAAGATTTTGAAGTAGGCTTCCTTTTAAGTTATTGCTCTACCCATATGCAAAGTTGGACTAGATCATCTAGGTCCCTATATGGAAGAAGCTCAACCTTGTCCCTCACTTCCATATTAAGTCCACTAAGGAACCTAGCAATTCTTGTTCTTTCCTCCTCCCTAAGGCCTACTCTCAAAAGGAGTAGTTCCATTTGTTGCCTATACTCTTCAACACTCATACTCCCTTGTCTAAGCCTTTGGAGCTTGTCCATAAGCTCCCTTTCATAGTAGGAGGGGATGTGCCTCTTTCTAAGGGCACTTTTCAAGTCATTCCAATACTCTTCTAGAGGATCCCCATGAATCCTTCTTTCCATAACAAGAGAAGTCCACCAATAGAGGGCATACCCTTGGAAGCTAAGGGTAGCCAAAGGAACCTTCCCTTCCTCACTTGTATGATGGCAAGTGTCAGACCCTAATTCCATCCGGGGGCTATCATTCGCTGATGTTTTGATTCTCGCTAGCAGAATTGTGTTGTTTGACACCAGTTGATGGAAGCTTGCTTGTGGGGCTTCTATGGAGGCTGGATCTTTGAGCTTCAATGAGGTCCTTTAATGGTGATTTTCCACCATGGAGATGTAGCGGAAGACAAAGGAGAAGAGGTGAGAGGAGGTGCCATCCACTAGGGAATAAGCCATGGAAGAAGGAGCTCCACCACCAGGATGAGCCTTGGATAAGAAGCTTGGAGAGGATGCTTCAATGGAGGAAAAGAAAGAGGGAGAGAAAGAGAGAGGGGGGAGCACGAAATTGATGGAAGAAAAAAGAGAGAGAAGTTGAACTTTGAGTTGTGTCTCACAAGACTCTCATTCATCAAAGTTACAACAAGTGTTACACATGTTTCAATTTATAGACTAGGTAGATTCCTTGAGAAGCTTCTTTGAAAAAAATTCCCTGAGAAGCTAGAGCTTAGCTACACACACCCCTCTAATAACTAAGCTCACATCCTTGAGAAGCTTCCTTGAAAAGATTCCTAAAGATGAGCTTAGCTTCACACACCTCTCTAATAGCTAAGCTCACCTCCTTGAGATGAGAAGCTAGAACTTAGCTACACACCCCTTATAATAGCTAATCTCACCCCCATGACAAAATACATGAAAATACAAAAAAAAAGTCCCTACTACAAAGACTACTCAAAATGCCTCGAAATAAAAGGCTAAAACCCTATACTACTAGAATGGCCAAAATACAAGGCCTAAACGAAGGAAAAAACCTATTCTAATATTTACAAAGATAAGCAGACTCATACTTAGCCCATGGGCTCAAAATCTATCCTAAGGCTCATGAGAACCCTAGGGCCTTCCCTTGGATCTCTGGCCCAATCTACTTGGAGTCTTTTATCCAATGCCCTTGTGGGGTAGGATTGCATCATTCCCTCCACCTTGGAAAGGATTTGACCTCAAATCCCGAGGTTCTTCATACTCTGGGCTCCTTCCCTCAACACCTGTAAAAAGAACAAAAACATATGTATTAGTGGTGTTTGGTATGTTGAAGTAAGGTAAGGTATGAAAACACATTTCCTGGGCATCATCCCATGAAGGAACATGGTTTCTCACCAACTCAATGACTGGTGCTACAAGTATAGAAAAATATGGGACAAACCTTTTGTAAAATTTCCTTACACTTCTCTTTAACTACTAATGGTTGTCCTTCTTCTTGGGGGTAGATTTATTCACTAGATTCTTCCCCTTTTGCTTTTTCACTTTCACTAGAGGAAGGTGAATTAGTAGCCTTATCTTGGCTACTATGAATGTCTTGGCCCCTCATAATCATGGTTTTTGCGGTGGGGCATTGAGAAGTAATGTGTCCTCTTCCAAGACATTTAAAGCAATTTATAAAGCGAGTTTTCTCTTGCATACTAGCCTTAGGGGCTTGCTTTTCTATTGTCTTCCCCTTATCATATATGGGCTTAGAAGGTGTCACCCCTAAGGTGGCTTGACCTTGGTCTTTCTTTGGATAAGAGTGAGAGCCATAAGATTTTGATGTAGACTTCTTTTTAAGTTGTTGCTCTACCCTTATTTCCCAAACTAAGTTAGCCTCTACATTGTCCTTCCCATGGAAGTATGGGAGGTTAATGTTAGCCTCTTGAGGCTTTCTTTCCTTTTCTATTCTATGGGAGTGAGGTCTAAGATGTGACCTATGCCTTCCTTCATAATAGTCACGAAGTTCTTCACTTAGGCTTTTGCAAGAGTTATGACTACTATAGAAGGCATGTTTTTCTCTTTTCATTTCTTTCATTATTTTTCTTCTTTTTTCCTCTCTTATTTTCTTTCTTTCATCTTGACTTATTTCTTCCACTCCTTTTTTTTTCCTTTTTCTTTTCTCTCTTGTTTTTCTTTCCATAACTCAAGGGAACTTAACTCATCTAAGATTCTAGATAAAGAGTCTTTATGACTAGTACCCTCGCCATTAACACTAGATGAATGATGACTCATGCTGGTTCCTAAGTTGTGGTTCTTTCTTGTTGGAGGTTTGAAAACAAAAGGTAAAAGAAACTATGGTTGAAAATAGCAAAAATAAACGCTAAAAGAGGTGTGAAAGATAAGCTAAAAAAACTAATTGGTAAAAGGCAAGCTACCTAGGCGGTTTGACAATGGAGGGTAAAGGAAAAACCTATGAAAGTAAGCAAAAATTAAAGTGCAAGAAATGCAAACTAGGCAGATCCTAAGAAAGTTTGGATGACCTCATTTAAGGTTCCCAACAAAACACTCACTATCCTAAGGGAAAATTCCTAAAATTATTACACACAAATGGAAGTAGGGTGACCTATTGGAGGCTCCCAACTTACTTCCAATGAAAGGCCTTTTTTTTACAAAATTTGAAAGCAAAGCAAATTGCCAATTACAAAAAAAAAGTCCTCAATTGTGGTGGCTATTCTCTCTTTAGTGCTTCACTCAATTTGGAGTGATTCTTAGTCTAATAGCTCTTAAGGTGGTTGGCCCCTTGCTTCTTGACTCAAATTCTTCAAGATATGGCACCAATCCTCCTTTCCAATTCCCCATATGGCAACCCACAAGCAAGGAAACAAAGAGACAAGCAATAATCAAAGAAAAAAAAATGAAATGAAAGCTAAACCAATAGAGTTTTAACAAGAAAAATTTCAGAGGATTATTCAACAATTAAAGCAATGAAAAGCACAAAAAAGCAAGCTAGGACTCAAAGAGAAACCTAGAATGGCTCTAGAGTAGAGTAGAAAAACTAAAAAAAAAAGACTCAAGAAACCTCTAGTTTTGGCACTTGTTTTCACAATAATTTTCAATTGAAATTTCAGATCTAGGATTGGTACAAAATAGGCACCAATTATAGAACAAATTTTGAGCCAAAACAACAAGCACACTTTCCTTTCACTTTTTCTTTTTTTTTTTCCTGGACACTGATTTTTCTGCCAACTTGTGTGATTTTTATTATTTTTTCCTTTAATCCAAATCGCTTGGTTCCTTTTTTATAATTTTGTTCCAGATGTGTAGAAAATTTAGTAAATATTTCAGCTCAAAACACGTAGTGAACAATTCCCAGTAATTTATACAAGTTCATATCTTCAAGCTGCCAACACCAGCGATTTCAACCTAGAAATCAAGAGTAGTGTTTATGTTTCTTAAGGCTTGGATAATTACAATTTGTGTTTGCTTATGCTCAATTATCTTGAATAACACAATTCAAGAGAGCTTAAGACTTATTTGATTCACAAATCCAGCCACAACTAAGCACCACAACTCAACTTCCTCATAGGCATCATGTAGGAATCTTAGAAAACAAAAAATAGTTCAACAACAATACTACTTCTAGGAATTGATTTAGAACATGTTATGAACTAAATAACATGCATGAATTAGAATCAAAATTCAAAAGATAGGCTAAGAATGACAAGAATACATGAAAAAATGTATCTAGAATTCAATAAACAAAATAAGAATTCAACACAAACTTAGAGCATAATGTGACAATTACTATGCCTAAACATGACTCTAAGACAACATGGATTAAGTGATTTACACTTAGATTTTTGTGTTTTTTTTTCTAATCAATATTTTGGAAGAAAATTTAGATCTAAAGGTTCAGCACAAGAATATTATGAATGAAAATTGATAGAACCAAAAATAAACACAAAAACATGATTCAAGAGTAGATCTACAAAATTTGAACCATAGAAATGCAAGAACAAGTGTAGATCTAAGATTTAATCGGTTTATTTTTTTTTTGAATCTACTCTAAACAGCACCAAACCACAAGACAATGGAGGATATATATGGAGAATAAGATGAAGAACAAAGAATTAAAGAGAATTCACCGAACAAAAAGATAGAGGAAGCAAAAGAACATCCCCTAGATAAAGATGCTCTTGATACCACATCATGGAAGCTTGCTTGTGGGGCTTCTATGGAGGCTGGATCTTTGAGCTTCAATGAGGTCCTTTAATGGTCATTTTCCACCATGGAGATGCTGCGGAAGACAAAGGAGAAGAGGTGAGAGGAGGTGTCATCCACTAGGGAATAAGCCATGGAAGAAGGAGCTTCACCACCAAGATGAGCCTTGGATAAGAAGCTTGGAGAGGATGCTTCAATGGAGGAAAAGAAAGAGGGAGAGAAAGAGAGAGGGGGGAGCACGAAATTGAAGGAAGAAAAAAGGGAGAGAAGTTGAACTTTGAGTTGTGTCTCACAAAACTCTCATTCATCAAAGTTACAACAAGTGTTACACATGTTTCTATTTATAGACTAGGTAGCTTCCTTGAAAAGCTTTCTTGAGAAAACTTCCTTGAGAAGCTTCTTTGAGAAAACTTCCTTGAGAAGCTAGAGCTTAGCTACACACACCCCTCTAATAACTAAGCTCACCTCCTTGAGAAGCTTCCTTGAAAAGATTCCTAAAGATGCTAGAGCTTAGCTACACACACCTCTCTAATAGCTAAACTCACCTCCTTGAGATGAGAAGCTTCTTTGAGAAAACTTCCTTGAGAAGCTAGAGCTTAGCTACACACACCCCTCTAATAACTAAGCTCACCTCCTTGAGAAAATACATGAAAATACAAAATAAAAGTCCTTACTACAAAGACTACTGAAAATGCCTCGAAATACAAGGCTAAAACCCTATACTACTAGAATGGCCAAAATACAAGGCCTAAATGAAGGAAAAAACCTATTCTAATATTTACAAAGATAAGCGGGCTCAT
Source organism: Glycine max (assembly GCF_000004515.6). Classification (NCBI taxonomy): domain Eukaryota; kingdom Viridiplantae; phylum Streptophyta; class Magnoliopsida; order Fabales; family Fabaceae; genus Glycine; species Glycine max. The sequence continues at coordinate 19,750,301 of NC_016088.4, forward strand.
ACTTAGTCCATGGGCTCAAAATCTACCCTAAGGCTCATGAGAACCCTGGGGCCTTCCCTTGGATCTCTGGCCCAATCTACTTGGAGTCTTCTATCCAATGCCCTTGCAGGGTAGGATTGCATCACCAGTTACCACACAAAACAAGAGATCGTTCAACATTTTGATCAGGAATGCGAAAGATACCAAAAAGGAGGGGCAAAAGGGTTTTTTTACTAATTTTTCTGGACCCTGGCTCACCCAGGCTAACCTCTGGCTCGCCTGGGCCTTCAGAAGACTTCAGCCTGAAGGAACCAGCTCGCCTGGGCGAGCCAGTTACTTCAGGTGTAAGTCTTAGCTCACCTGGGCGAGCTGCCATGGTCCCAAATGCCATGGCATGAAGGGGAGCTGAGGAAGAGAGTCCAAGGTCTAGAGGGTTAGGGAATTGAGAGAAGATAGAAAGAAGAGGAAACGAGGTTGAGGCGTTTCCGAATCATGACTGTGATCATTCTTTACTTCATTTCTTGTTTTGTGTTCTTCGTGCGACTATCGGTTAGTTTTATTTTAAGATTTGAATGTGATCTATGCACCCTTAGGGGTCCCCCTTGTTGTTTTTTGCATATTCATTTCCTCCATCTTTCATTGGCGATCTTGTTTTTCTTCGTAAAGTTCAATCTTAATCGATCACTAGTGTTGTAAAGTTGTCTTTGAAAAGATTGAAAGTAATAAACAAAACCAAGATAAAACCAGCTCATAACTAACTTCTTCTTATCAAGTATCACTTGAGATCATTTCAAGGTCCAACGCCTTAACTATTCTCTCCACTTTTCAAAGCATAAAACATCGTTTCAAGGTCCACCGCCTTAAACGACTTTTTGTTAGTGATTAAAATAAATCTTTCAAAAACATAAAATCAATTTAAGACACAAACATTCTGAATTAAAGAACTACGTAGGTCTGAATTGCTCATCGCACCTGAGGATACGTAGGAGCAAGGGCAACACCCTTGTCGACCCCAAAAAAATAAAATAAAAATATAAAAAGGGAAAAGAAAATAATTTTGAAGTCACATTATGCACACTCGATTAAAGGTTGTCGTCCCTTGTGACAGGCGCGTGGGGTGCTAATACCTTCCCCTTGCGTAAACAACTCCCGAACCCTTATTTTCAAAATCCACATACCTCTTTTTGGTTTTTCTAACATTTTCCTCGAAACGCGTTTTCCTTTTTTGGAAGACGCACCTTTGGCTTTTCGCCCATATTCCCACTGTAGGGTAGGTTTCGACAGCAAGCAAATAGTTGCTCAACATTCATTTCTCAATCTAAATAAGCCTCTACATTGTCCTTCCCATGGAAGTATGAGAGGTTAATGCTAGCCTCTTGAGGCTTTCTTTCCTTTTCTCTCATATGGGAGTGAGGTTTAGGATGTGACCTATGCCTTCCTCCATAATAGTCACTAAGTTCTTCACTTAGGCTCTTGCAGGAGTCATGACTATTATAAGTGGCATGTTTTTCTTTTCTTAACTCTTTTAGTATTTTCCTTCTTTCTTCTTCCTTTATTTGATCCCTCTCATCTTGACTTATTTCTACCTTCTTTTTTCCTTTTTCTTTTCTTTCTAGTTTTTCTTTCAATAACTTGAGGGAACTCAACTCATCTAATATTCTAGATAGAAGGTCCTTGTGACTAGTACCCTCACCATTAACACTAGATGAATGATGACTCATGTTGGTTCCTAAGTTGTGGTTCTTTGTTGTTGTGGATTTGCAAAAAGATAAAAGCTAGGGTTCAAAAGAACTTAAGATAAGTGTGATAAGAAAGAAGAAAGTATTATGCAATAACAAGATAAACTAGGCGTGACTAGTAAAGAAAATAAGCTATGAAAGTAAGCAAGAAATTAAAGTGCAAGAAATGTAAACTAGGCGGATCCTAAGAGTGTTCGGATGACCATATTTAAGGTTCCCAACAAAACACTCACTATCCTAAGGGAAAATTGCCTAAAATTATTACACACAAATGGAAGTAGGGTAACCTATTGGAGGCTCCCAACACAGTTCCAATGAAAGACCTTTTTGTTACAAAATTTAAAAGCAATGACGGTAAACATACAAGTGTCCAATTACAAGTAAATTGCCAATTACAAAAAAGTCCTCAATTTTGGTGGTTGTTCTCTCTTTGGTGTTTCACTCAATTTGGAGTGCTTCTTAGTCCAATAGCTCTTAAGGTGGTTAGCCCCTTACTTCTTGACTCAAATTCTTCAATTGATGGCACCAATCCTTCTTTCCAATTCCCTATATGGCAACACACAAACAAGGAAACAGAGACAAGCAATAAGCAAAGACCAAAAAATTTAATGAAAAATAAACCAATAGAGTTTTAACAAGACAAAATTTCAAGGATTATTCAACAATTAAAGCAATGAAAAACACATAAAAGCAAGCTAGGGCTCAAAGAGAAACCTAGAATGGCTCTAGACTAGAGTAAAAAATAAATAAATAAATAAAAGAGACTCAAGAAATCTCTATTTTTGGCACTTGTTTTCATCATACCTTTCAATTGAAATTTCAGAACTAAGATTTGTCTAATATAGGCATTAATTATAGAACAAATTTTGTGCCAAAACAACAAGCACACTTCCCTTTCACTTTTTATTTTTATTTTTCCTGGCACTAATTTTCCTGCCAACTTGTATGATTTTTATTATTTTTTTGATTTTATCCAAATCACTTGTTTCATTTTTTGTAATATTTTTCTAGATATCTAGAAAATTCAGTAAAAATTTCAGCTTAAAATTCGCAGTGACCAATTCCCAGTAAATTTTACAAGTTCGTATGTTCAAACTGCCAACACCAGCGATTTCAGACTGCGAATATTTTTAAGCATGGTATACTAATTGCCTTAGGTTTACTTTCAACTTTCCTTTGTATATTAAACTCACTAGGCCTATTTATCACAATTTTAGGAGTTCAATATTCACTTAGGATCAAAATTTCAGCCAGCAATTCAATCACCAAAACTCAAATTCACAATAGACACAATCATAAGGAAACCTAAAAGTTCAAGAAAAGGTTCACGATCAAAGACTCTCTAAGAATTATGCATGAACATGTTAAGGACTAAATAACATGCAAGATTTGACTAAAATCAAATAATAGGCTAAAAAAATTTCATACACTCATGAACAAATGAGTTAGACAAAGAAACAAGAAAAATAAAATTCAGCACAACATAAGGAATCTTGTGTGACAAGTTTCATGACTAGACATGACTTCTATGACAAAACTACAATAGGTGAACGTGTCACTCTATATTTTTGAGGTTTTCTTCTACTTTAATGTTTTTGTAAGAATTTTATTGTTTAGGTTTCAGCCACAAAAAATAGCAATACAAAACTCAAAGGAACATAGACTCAACACACTTCATGGTTCAAGAACAAGAACAAGAAATTTGAACTATAGATAATCAAATCTAGCTTCTATAGCAAGTTTAATCGATGGAAATTATAAAAAATCATGTTAACAAAATTCAGCACAAGACATGTGAGGAGATACATGGAAAAAAATGAAGAAACAACAATGGAGGAGAAGGTAAAGCTGAAAATTAATGGAGGTTTAAGGAGCACCTACTTGAAGCTCTTGTGCTCGGATACCCCTTGATGCAAGCTTGCTTGAGAAGCTTCTATGGAGGGTGTATCTTTGAGCTTCAATAAGGTCCTTCAATGGTGATTTTCAGCCATGGAGTTGCAGTGGAAGATAAAGGAGAAGAGGTGAGAGGAGGCGCCATCCAATAAAGAATAAGCCATGAAAGGAGAAGCTTCACCACCAAGAGAGTGCCTTGGATAAGAAGCTTAGAGAGAAAACTTCAATGGAGGAAGAGAATGAGGTAGAGAGAGAGAGAGGAAGTGGCATGGAAATTGAAGGAGAAGAGGGAGAGAAGTTGAACTTTGAAGTGTGTCTCAAAAGTTTCTCATTCATCAAAGTTATGACAAGTGTTACACATGTTTCTACTTATAACCTAGCACATAGGAAGCTTCCTTGAGAAGCAAGGAAGGTAGCATCCTTGGGAAGCTAGAGGAAGAAAGCTTCCTTGAGAGGCTAGAGAGGGACTACTCATACCCCTCCAATAGCTAAGCTCACCCTCATGCCAAAATACATGAAAATACAAAAAGTCTCTACTACAAAGACTACTCAAAATGCCCTTAAATACAAGGCTAAAACCCTATACTACTAGGGTACCCTTAACTTATAGGGTAGGGTGCCCTTAATTTTTAGGGTACCCTACAAACCTAAAAATGGCCAAAATACAAGGCCCAAAAGAAGGAAAACCTATTCTAATATTTACAAAGATAGGTGGGCTCATACTTAGCCCATGGGTCCAAATTCTACCCTAAGGCTCATGAGAATCTTAGGGCCTTCTCTTGCATCTCTGGCCTAATCTTCTTAGAGTCTTCTATCCAATGCCCTTGGGGGGTAGGATTGCATCATCAACTCTCGAGAGTAACTTAAGTAGGGACTTAAGATAGGTGTGAAATTGTCTTATTCATTTTCTTGTTTGTATTGCTTCCATGTTCTCACTTCCTAGTGTGCATAGAGAGTGATGGCTAGATGGAATGATTGTGTGATAGTTGATGCTCTCCAAGCCTTAGTCCTGGCTGTGGGGAATTATAATACAGGAGAAACTACTTGAGCTATTGAGTATCAAGGGTTGGATCGCTTGCAATGAAACAATCCCCCTACTTTCAATGGAGGATACAATCCTGATGGTGCTTAGAACTGGATACGGGAGATTGAGAAAATCTTTTGAGTAATGGTGTGTTCAGAAGAGTAGAAGGTTGCTTTTGGCACATACACTCTAGTAGAAGAAGCTAAGTATTGGTGGGAGAACACTTGCCAATGCTTGGAGGCTAAAGGTCAAGATGTGACCAGGGAAACCTTCAAGAGTGTATTTCTAGAGAAATACTTTCCTGAAGATGTTAGGAACAAGATGGAGATGGAATTCCTAGAGCTTTAGCAAGGGAACATGACTATGGTTGAATATGCACCCAAGTTCGAAGAGATGGTGAGGTACTTTCCTAATTACCAAGGAAGGGACGGTGAAAGGTCAAAATGTGTGAAGTTTCTAAATGGCTTGCGACCTGAGGTGAATCAAGCTATGAATTATCAAGGTGTTCGTCAGTTCCCACTATTGATGAACATGTGTAGGATTTGGGATGAAGACTCTTGAGACAAGGCAGCGTATTATTGAAGTATGAGCCCAATGAAGAACAAGAAAATGGATCCCAAAATAGGATAAAACCATACCCCACACCTCCTAAGGAATATGGTAATTGCCCCAACAATCAAAGGACTTCTATTGTGGGTTTTCTGGTGGTAGTGGTAGCAAACCCACTACTTTCTTAACTCTAATAGTTTGTTACAGGTGTGGTAAATCAGGCCATATTTCTTCAAATTGTATGGACAAAGACATGACTTGTTTCAACTGCAGACAGAAGGTTCATATACAGAGAGACTGCCCATATCCCAAGAAGGAGCAAAATGGTGGAAGTCTGAATGACCAAACTGGACTCCCTAAGGCCACGGGAAGATTCTTTACTTTTAATGGCACTGAAGCTTCAAAATCCAAATATCTAATCCTAGGTAAATGTTTCATAAGTGGGATTCCCTTACTTGTGCTATTTGTTTCTGGTGCAATCCATTCATTTATATCTTGCTCATGTGTGAAGAAACTTAAATTTTTTGTCTTCTTTGAATGATGATCTCGTGGTAGAAACTTCGACTTGTGTTTCAATTGTCCTATAGAGATTTCTTGTAGAAAATTCTTGATTGATCTGATTTTTTTACCTCTAAGCCAAATTGATGTTATTCTGGGTATGGACCGGTTATCTTCCAACCATGTCTTATTAAATTGTTTTGATAGAACTATGGTATTTGATGATTCTGGAGTGAGTAAGGATAGGATGCTCATCTCTGCCAACCAAGTTGTGACATCTTTGATAGAAGATGCTCAAGTGTACATGATCATGTCTAACCTAATGTAGAGACCAAGGTTTCTATGGGTGACCTCCCCATTGTTATAGAGTTTCGTGAAGTGTCCCCTGAGGATATATCCGGTTTACCTCCCCATTGTTCTTTCCCTTTATAGAATGTCTCCTATAGAGCTAGTCAAGCTTAAGAAACAATTAGAGGAGTTGTTGGATAAGCAGTTTGTGAGACCCAATGTGTCTCCATGGGGAGCACCAGTGTTGTTAGTGAAGAAGAAAGATGGGGAGTCCTATTGAGTCTTATGAAAGATATAAGACATTGAAGTCTTATAAAGTGTAAAAGACAAAAGACATTGAAGTCTTTGAAATGTAAATGACTGAAGATATTAAAGTCTTTGAAATGTAAATGACTGAAAACATTGAAGTCTTTGAAATGTAAAAGATAGAGGACTTTGAGTCCTATAAAAGCATAAAGACAAGGGACTTTGAGTCCTATGAAAGATAAAGGCGAGGACTTTGAGTCCTATGAAAGATAAAAGCGAGGACTTTGAGTCCTATGAAAGATAAAAGAAATGACTTTGAGTCCTATGAAAGTTAAAAGCGAGGACCTTGATTCCTATGAAACATAAAGGCAGGGACTTTGAGTCCCATGAATGATAAAGGCGGAGGACATTGAGTCTTATGAAATCATAAAGCAAAGGATGTTGAGTCCTATGAAACAAGCCAATAGTTACTAGTACCAAAGGGCTCAACTTTATGAGAAAGCAAGTTGTTGACTCTTTGAGAGGGCCTCTCATCCTAAACTCAAAAGATAGGACATTAGATTTGGGAAATTGGTATATAAAGAGAAATCTATGCACTTATAGCCTAATATGAACATGATTTTGGGGATGCAGATGCATGCAACCTTCATCTTGAAATGCAGTAAATGTAGGCTTTGTATCTAGTAATGCAAAAGGTTTTGAATCATGAAAAATATGTAATGCTCATGACATTCTTTCCTATTTTGGTGACCTTAATTGTTTTCTTTTTTCTTCCCCCTTTTTTTGTGTGAAAAACACATATTGACTGTCTCTTTCTAAAAGATGTGATAACTCATGCAACCTCATTTTATCTTTTGCAAATCTCTTTGGGGACTCCCTTAGTGTGTATATTTTGGTTTAATCACTTGACAATTTTGGATGACAGCAGTGGAGCCGTTTGACATCTAATCAATCAATTGAAATATTGATCCTAGGGTTCGTCCCTTTCTTTTTGTTTAAAACCTTATATTATTCTGCACAACAAGGAAACATATGGCTTTGGGATCAATCGTGTGCCCCATTGAAGGATGGTAATGGATTGTCACACTTTGGTATGTGACCAAGTGAAACTTTCCTGATTCAATATCATAGAGTGATGCCAAGGGTCTATCGATCCTGCTGAAACTTGATGGCATGAGCTAATCCCAAAAGAATTTATACAACAAAGGCCACCCTTGGATTCAAAAGGAATCCTAAGGAGTCTGCATGAGCGACCAACATCAAATGTACCCTACTATCACAATTGTCTTTGGGCATTTTCCATGAGCTCTAGGTTAGATAAGTTTTCTTCTCAAATGTGCAAGTGCGAAACCTCGAGGACTCTTTTTTTCATAATATATATATATATATATATATATATATATATATATATATATATATATATATATATAAATTAGTCATTCCTTGATCCATACGGGCTTTATTGGGCTTGTAACGTGGTTAGGGGTAAGAGGGATATGAAAGAAAGGATCAAAGAGGCTCAAAGAGTGTTTAAGGGTTATATTGAGTAAGAACCTTGAGAGTCTTGCTTGTACTTTGTTCATTTCAACTCTTGGGTTGGGCTCTACTCCTTTTGTCTTATACATTAATCTTTATTGCAGTTTTGTGCCTTCCTTGTAAAATATGGAGATCTTTTGTCTCTCTTTTTTTTCACTCGCCTTTGGCGGATTTTATTTTCTTTTTCATTATTGCCCAACTTCATGCATGTGTTCCTACTCAGGGTTTCTATTTTGGTTTTTGTTGTTTTTTGTGTTGTTTTTAGAAAACAAATATGCTTTGGCTCGGAGGGGGTAGCAAGGGATAAAATAGTGTTTGGGATGTGGAAACATGGCCATGTGTCATTTCAAATTTTGACTAGATACTTTCAGTAGTTTGGATTTTAGGACCAAACCTCTGATAAACACGCTTCTGATTGTTTTTATTTTTTTTATTTCTTATTAACCCTAATTTTTGCCTAGGCCGCCCTTTCGGGTTTTCAACCTATCGGGTGAGAACTTCTGATCTGCCCCTAGGTTCACTTGAGGCTCATGCATGGTGCCTCTCATTTGCCCTAGTGTAAGGCTCTGAGGTATCTATTATTGTCTTTTGTCATGACCTTGTAGCAAGGAAAAATGAAAGAAACTATGCAGGTTCTTGAAAATGAATTTTCAAGGATGATAAATATTTAAAGGATTTTCAATTGACAAATTAAGTCAAATGACTCTTGTTCTTGATAACTCACTCTTCTCTCAAAAAGATAACTTTTAAGAACGATAAAATGAGGTCACATGAATATTTGTACTTTTTATTTTTTATTTGAAACATAGTCAATCAAATGTTTTTTTTTTACTTTTTAATTTACTCGTCGTTTACGGCACCCTCACCAAACATGGAGAACGAGCAATTTCTGATTGAACAGATTTGGAGATCAACTTAGGAGCGCAGGTCACTTGAGCAAACAAACCAACGGCTTACATTCACATTCCAGTGAAAATTAAATAAGCAAAGATGTAATTGTGAGAGAATGAGAGACAAGGACATCAAATTTATCCATATTATTAGCATTGTGACTGTTGTTTACAGTAATGGCATAAACCTGAAAATCCTAATGATTCATTTGAGACATCTAACAACAACCTTCAAATTGCCCCAAGCATCATACATAGTATTGCTTGAAGACATCAGTACTCACGAGCGATTCTCCTCCTCAAATCTCAGCCAGTTTACATCAATCAGACTTTGCACCTTATGTTTCAGGGTCATACAATGCTCAATGGAATGCCCCGGAACTCCCCTATGATAACCACATGTCATGTTGGGGTTGTATCCTCTGGGAAACGGAGGTTGAGAAATCTTTGATTGGCTTATGACTGCCATTGCATTATTGAGCAGATAGGGGAGTAAGTCAGCATATGTCATTGGAAGTGGGGTGAATTTTACATGCTTCTTTTCTAGAAAATTCCTTCCCTGGTTGGTGTTTTGATTGGTATTAGGGGTGGTGTTTGGTCTTGGATGTGTATCGGGTGGATTTTGTGGCTGATTTGGGGGTGGCCTTTGTGGATGATTGAGTGTTCTTGGCTGGTAGAGTGGTGGGTAATGAGAAGGATTAATACTGGCCGAGTATTGATATTGTTGGGCTAACGGGAAATTTGGCCATGTAGGAATGGCAGCCACAACATGGGTTTCTCCCTCCTTCTTATTCCCTCCATTTTCCCCAGGCCTCCTATCACTAGAATTCATTGAAGCAGCATAATCAAATTTGCCACTTTTTAGGCCTACTTCGATCCTCTTACCCGCAAACACTAAATCTGCAAAGCTCGAAGGCATGTAAGTCGTCATCTTCTCATAGTAGAACACTGGTAATGTGTCCACTATCATTGTTATCATTTCCCTCTCCATCATTGGGGGCACTACTTGAGCTGCCAGATCCCTCCACCTTTGGGCGTATTCTTTGGAAGATTCATGCTCCCTTTTGCACATGTTATGCATTTTAATTCTATTTGGAGCCATATCAGAATTGTACTGATACTGCCTAATGAAGGAAACCATTAGGTCTTTCCAGGAACGGACCCAGGAAGACTCCAGATTGGTGTACCAGGTGACAGCTGCCCCAGTAAGACTTTCCTGGAAGAAATGCATCAATAACTTTTCATCTGTTGCGTATGACCCCATTTTCCTGTAGAACATCTTCAGGTGATTCTTGGGGCAAGTAGTCCCCTTGTACTTATCGATATCCGGCACCTTGAACTTTGGAGGAATGACCACATCGGGCACTAAGCACAAATCTGCCATGTCAGCAAAGGCATAATTTCCGCCTCTTTCAATAACCCTTAGCCTTTCCTCTATATGATCAAATTTCTCCCTTTCCACCATTGCAGGAGGCCCTCCTCCTATTTCAAAATGTAAGGGTTGGGGTTGTGGGAGATATTGAGGCCCCCCCAAAGTGTTTAGCAGGGGTACGCCACCAAATGCTTGCCCCTCGGTGGCATATATGAGGTGAGCTCGAAGTCGGCTAGTGTGGTCTCGAGGTACTTCATGTATCTCTCCCATGGGTTGAGGGACTTGTGCATGACCAAATTGGGGTTGTTGGCTCTCAATGGGTATGGGAGCGAAGTTTTCGACATTCTCATCGGGCGCGTGTGCAACATTGGGTGGTGTATAGTTGGGAGGCAAGCCATATGGTGGGAAGGAATGCTTACTCTAGACCTGCACAAAATGGGGGCCACCCATACTTCCCAATGCTTTGCCTCCCTGACCTACCATATCCGAGACTAGACGAATTGCTTGATTGATGCCAGATGGCTGAGTTGGGTCCACCTCAGTGGCAGTACTTGCGGCAATGACTGTAGCCATGTTGAGCTCCATCATTTTTCTCATACTCATCATGGCTTCCATCATTATGGTCACTTGCTCTTTCATGGCCTCCATCTCGGCCTTCATCTGCTCTTGCACTTCCTCTATTTCACTCATCACTTTAGCTTTGGCACGTGTTTGGTAAGGGCATCGTAAAACGTGTTCTTTCCTTTTGATCACAATGATTAGAGTTCAGCTTTCAAGGAAAGAATGAAATGAGCAATGCAACCAATGTGAAAAGAAAAAAATAAACATGGATGTATATGAACAATACATTGTTGAAGTATTGCAAATTTACACAGGGCACTCAGTAGAACATAGGGTCAAATCAATTCAGATTTTCATTAAAACAACATTGTTCATTACATCTTGTCATAGTCAAAGTGCAACTAGAAATAAAACATGGACATCAACAGTCCCTAATTTTGTAAATTATTTAGCTCAATCATGTGTTGGCAGTAGCCGAAGAAGCTATGTAAACTTAATTCATCTTCTGCCCTAACTTTTGCAAGCTGGTTACTTCCATACTTGACCTTGACTTGATGAAAACCTTTTCTTAAAAGCATGTTCTTGGTTTGACCTTATGTTCGCAAGAATAGATATTTTGATTGCCAATACTTCAACAACCTATCATAGAGATGAATGATTAGGGCACACTTATGTTATGCATGACAAATGTAATTATGAGATTGACATGAGAAGCCCGAAGAACCACCCATTTCTTAGTTAACAAAGCATTAGGCACCATGTTCATGTGATTTTCAATCATTTTTCAAGAGAAATAAGTGTATAATCCCAACATGGTTTGTTTATAGCTATCATCATGGTATCCAACACATGTAACTAAGAATGCGGTGTAAACTTTCATGTTTCATTGTGACTTTCTTTCTATTCCTTTTTTTTTTGTTTTTTGTGTTTGTTTTTTTTTTGTTTTGAGGAAAATGCAAGACATGAGCAACTATGTGTCAGGATGATGCATGAGTGAACATAACATGTGAACGATAAAAATAGAACCTATGTAATTGGCAGAACAAAAGCATGCCAAATGAAGATGTATGATAATGCAATGACTTGTGCAAATGCAATGCATGAATATGATAAATGATAAATGCAGGAATGATATGTCCATTATGATGCCATGAATATATGCATGATACGATCAAGGAACAAGTCGGAGTGAGTTTATTTTGTGCCCCTAATTCAGGAACCTAATGGAAAGGATCCAAAAGTCCACTTCTAGTGACAACTCCCAAGGGTGGTTGCACGTAACTTTACTGGCTTCTAGAGATATCATCCTCTTTAGTAACAACATCATGGTGGTAGGGACTACCAGCGACAATGCATTATCAAAAGAGAAAAACTCTAGATGAGGCTTCACTGTTATCAAGCGAGTCGAAGACCCAGCATGACCACAAATTGGACCTTGAAATGATCTCGAGTGATATTTGATGAAAAGAAGAAGTTTGGTTGTGAATTGGTTTCATCTTGGTTTTCTTTATTAACGTTTAATCTTTTTAAAGATAACTTTACGACACTAGTGATTGGTTAGGATTAAACTTTACAAGAAAATGAGATTTACTTATGATAGATGGAGGAGGTGAATGTGCACATAACAAAGGGGGACCCCTAAGGGTACATAGATCACATTCAATCCTTAAAAATAAAACTAACTGACGGTCGCATGAAGAACACAAAACAAGAAAATGACATAGGGAATGATCATGGTTGCAATTCGATAGCGCCTCGACTTTGCTTCTTCTTCTTTCTTAATTCTCTCAATTCCCTCCACTTTTGAACCTTGTAACCCCTTAAAACACCCTTAGGATGCCTATTTATAGGTAAAAGGCCACCTTGGGGTGGTTGCAGCTCACCCAGGCGAGCTGAAACTTAACCCTGAAGCAATGAGCTCACCCAGGCGAGCGAGTCCCTTAGCCTTGAAGTTATTTGGTGGCCCAGGTGAGCCAAATACTGGCCTGGGCGAGCTAGGGCCTAGGAAAAACAAGGAAAAGACCCTTTTGCCCTCCTTTCTTGGTATCTTTTGTCTTCCTAATCGAAACACCGAATGGTTCCTTGCTTTGCACTATAACTGGCGTTCAACACCATAAGTCGACTAACAAGGATCAAAAGATCAACGAACGATAGTCCCCGAATGAAATTAGGATATGACAATTATTACTAATGTTTTTTTCCTATGGTGTAGTTGAGATTAAAAATGAAGTTACTAGAAAAGTTTTCAAAGTGAACGGTCACCAACTCAAGCTTTTTCATGAAAGCCCCTAAGTGAAGAAGAAATTGGTGGCGAACCTCTCTTTGGTCTTGCCAATATTATGTGATGATGTGCCTTGAATGGCACTTGAGGAGTTTCCTTTCCTTTTCTTTTATATGTTGTCTCTTTGTTTGCATTTCATTACATGCTCACATTGAGGACAATGTGCATATCAAGTGTGGGGGGAGGGTTTAGAAAAAATTTGTCTATTTTTTGTTTTCTCTGTTTTTACTGTTTCTGTTATTATTTTTTTTATGTATTATGTTTCAGTTTTGGTGTCTATATTTGTTTTTTGTTTTTGTTTAGCTGTATTTTATTCTGTCTATTTTTCTGTATTTGTAGTTGTTTCTGTTTTGTTGTTGTTTTCTATTTTCTGTTTAGGTGTATTTTGTTGTTTTACTATTTTTACATACTGAAAATAAAAATATAGAATTTACAGTTGTTGTTTTCTAATGTTTTTGTTGAATTTAGGCACTTTCTCATATTTTTCATAGGATTTCTAACTTGTATAAATTGTGAGAGAGATATCATTTTTAGTTGAGAGGTTTCATGCTTGATGTGAACTATTGTTGCAATTGTGGAAGTGATAAGTAGGCTTGAAAATTTTTTAGGTGAATCATGTGTGATAGAATGATGCCTTGTGGGTTTTGGGATTTTGTGGATTGATTTTATTATTCCATTCATTCTCTTTCATTTGCAATTTCACTCTTGTGCTAGATTACTCTAGATTTTACCTTGCATTGATATCCACTGTCACCCTCTTTGAGCTTTTAACTCCTTTCATTTTGTGGCTCATTACAAGCCAAAGAGTGGAAAACCATGTTGTTCGAAACTTTAGGGAGAAAAGGGGCTTTGGAATTTTTTTGGGAGTGGGTTTCAAACAAGTGTAGGGGATTTGTACTTTGTTTTATGAAAATTATTTTGTTATTGTCATTTCATTTTCTTGTGACTTATTGAAAAGAAAAAAAAGAGAATAATACAAAAGAAAAAAAAGAAGAAAAATAATAAAAGAAATGAGAAAAAGAATGGGAGTATAAAAAAGAAAAAAAAATATCTACAAACAGAGAAAAGAAGAAGAGGAAAAAATGAATGAAAAAAAATGTGTTATGGTTCATTTTCATTCTTGTAAGTTCTTTTATTTTAATTTTGTTGTCTTCTCCACTTTGTTTCTTTGTGTTCTAACCCTCTTTTTACTTGTTGAATTACTCCTCATTTCCCCTCTTTTCCCTTAGTTTTAGCCTAAATATCCTTCTCATATCCACCCTTACCTAAGCCATATATTACAAACCAATAAAATTCCTTTTGATCTTTTGATGCATGTGTATTTCAAGTTCAATGGATTAGAATCTTGTCAAAATTTGGATGTGCTAGTTACATGTGGTGCTTGAGTGTAAACACAAACCCATACACATTTGGTAAGGTTAAGTGTTGTTCTTTGAAACATTTCTATCACCATGGTACATTCTTAATTTTGACTTGATTACTTGTCCACTTTGCATTTTGTGATAATGTGTTGATGGATTGCTTGTTACCTTGAGACCATTCTTCCATTTTCCATCTCTCTCATTTTTGTGCATTGTTAGGATCTATTTGAAAATATGTGTGCCTTATTCATACCTTCTCTTAGTTGTGGTTATTTTTTTAGTTTCATATCTTTTTCTTAATCTTTCTTCTAGTTTTTCCCAGTGATGCAATCCTACCCCGCAAGGGCATTGGATAGAAGACTCCAAGAAGATTGGGCCAGAGATGCAAGAGAAGGCCCTGGGGTTCTCATGAGCCTTAGGGTAGATTTTGAGCCCATGGGCTAAGTATGAGCCCACTCTTCTTTGTACATATTAGATTCGGATTTCATTATTTTTAGGCCTTGTATTTAGGGCTCCATAATGTTGGTAAGGTACCCTAGAAATGTAGGATTTTTCAGCCCTTGTATTTTAGGGCATCTAGACTAGTTTTTGTATTCGGGGTAGTTTTGTAATTTCACATGCACTAAGTGAATATTTGATGTGTGTGTTGATAAATAAAATTAATTGAATTGGGAGAAGCCCAACCCAACTAAATTTTAGAGGGGGAGGTGAGCATTTGCTTGCTACACCCCATTGCCACATCATATAGTCACACTTTGTGCATGTCCTTCATGCTTTACATGCCTCATGACACCTAAGCACACTTAGTGGAGAATCTTGGACTTGATCTTGGATTAGTAGGCTGAACCGTAGCTAAAATTTACTAATCATAATTAGTGAAATTTTGGCTCCAAAATTTGGCTCCACAAATTCAATTTCAGATTCAAGTGAAATTTGAATAGAAATTCAAATTTCCCTCTAATTTTGTGTGACACTTAGGCTATAAATAAAGGCCATGTGTGTGCATCTTTTCAACTTTGATCATTTGAGAATTAAACTTCAAAGTTCAGACCTCTTTTGAGGCACAAAATTTCGTGCTCCTTCTCTCCCTCTCCCTTCATTCATCATCTCCTACCTTCAAGCTCTTATCCATGGCTTCCTATGGTGGTGAGCTTCTTCTAGACTCATCTTCTCCTTGAAGTGGCGTCTACAATCATCTTTCTCCTTCTCCATTCCGCTGCCATGATCTTCAAGAAGCAAAGGACTCCATTGATGAAGAAGATCCAAGGCCTACAAGCTCCACATGGAGCTACATCATGTGGTATCAAGAGCATCTTCATCAAGGTGATGTTCTTTTGCTTCCTCTATCCTTTTGTTTGGCTAATTCACTTTAATTCCTTGTTATTCATCTTATTCTCCATGTATATCCTCCATTTTCTTGTGTTTTGGTGCTATTTAGAGTAGATTCAAAAAAATAAACCGATTAAATCTTATATCTACACTTGTTCTTGAATTTCTAGGGTTCAAATTTTATAGATCTACTCTTGAATCATGTTTTTGTGTTGATTTTAGGTTCTATCATTTTTTAGTCATAATCTTCTTGTGCTGAACCTTTAGACCTAAATTTTCTTCCAAAATATTGATTAGAAAAAAACACAAAAATCTAAGTGTAAATCACTTAATCCATGTTGTCTTAGAGTCATGTTTAGTCATAATAATTGTCACATTATGTTCTAAGTTTATGTTGAATTTTTATTTTGTTGATTGAATTCTAGATACATTTGTTCATGTATTCTTGTCATTCTTAGCCTATCTTTTGAATTTTGAGTCTAATTCATGCATTTTATTTAGTTTATAACATGTTCTAAATCAATTCCTAAAAGTAATCTTCTTGTTGAACTTTTTTTTGTTTTTCTAAGTTTCCTACATGATGCCTATGATGAAGTTGAGTTGTGGTGCTGAGTCGTGGCTGGATTTGTGAGTCAAAATAAGTCTTAAGCTCTCTTGAACTGTGTTATTTAAGATAATTGAGCATAAGCAAACACAAATTGTAACTATCCAAGCCTTAAGCAACATAAACACTACTCTTGATTTCTAGGTTGAAATCGCTAGTGCTGGTAGCTTGAACATACGAACTTGTATAAACTACTAGGAATTGGTCACTACAAAGTTTAATATGAATGTCTTAATGCATTTCATGGACATCTGTACCAAAATTATAAAAAAATCACCAAGTGATTTCGAAGTGAAAAATAATAAAAATCACACAAGTTGGCAGAAAAATCAATGTCCAAGAAAAAAAAAAGTGAAAGGGAAGTGTGCTTGTTGTTTTGGCTCGAAAGGTTTTCTATAATTGGTGCCTATTTTATATCAATCTTAGTTTTTTAATTTAATTTGAAAATTATTGTGAAAACAAGTGTCAAAACTAGCGGTTTCTTGAGTCTTTTTTTTTTTAGTTTTTCTACTCTACTCTAAACCATTCTAGGTTTCTCTTTTAGTCCTAGCTTGCTTTTGTGTGTTTTTCATCGCTTTAATTGTTGAATAATCCTTGAAAATTTATCTTGTTAAAAATCTATTGGTTTAGATTTCATTTCATTTTTTTTTTGTCTTTGGTTATTGTTTGTCTCTTTGTTTCCTTGTTTGTGAGTTGCCATATAGGGAATTGGAAAGGAGGATTGGTGCCATCCCTTGAAGAATTTGAGTCAAGAAGCAAGGGGCCAACCACCTTAAGAGCTATTTGACTAAGAAGAAATCCAAATTAAGTGAATCACTAAAGAGAGAACAACCACCAAAATTGAGGACCATTTTGTAATTTTTTTAATTGAGAATTTACTTACCTTCATTGCTTTCAAATTTTGTAACAAAATGGCCTTTCATTGGAAGTAAGTTGGGAGCCTCCAATAGGTCACCCTACTTCCATTTGTGTGTAATAATTTTTTAGGCAATTTTTCCTTAGGATAGTGAGTGTTTTGTTGGGAACCTTAAATGAGGTCATCCAAACACTCTTAAGATCCACCTAGTTTACATTTCTTTCACTTTAATTACTTCCTTACTTTCATAGTTTATTTTCTTTACTAGCCACACCTAGTTTATCTTGTTATTGCATAGTACTTTCTTCTTTCTAATCACAGTTATCTTGTGTTCTTTTGGAACCTTAGCTTTTACCTTTTTTACAAACCCCCAACAAGAAAGAACCACAACTTAGCAACTAACATGAGTCATCATTCATCTAGTGTTAATGGTGAGGGTACTAGTCATAAGGACCCTTTATCTAGAATCTTA
This sequence comes from Glycine max, assembly GCF_000004515.6. Lineage (NCBI taxonomy): Eukaryota > Viridiplantae > Streptophyta > Magnoliopsida > Fabales > Fabaceae > Glycine > Glycine max. The sequence continues at coordinate 19,767,779 of NC_016088.4, forward strand.
GATGAGTTGAGTTCCATCAAGTTATGGAAAGAAAAGCTAGAAAGAAAAGAAAAAGGAAAATAAAGGGTAGAAATAAGTCAAGATGAGAGAGAACAAATAAGAGAGGAAGAAAGAAGAAAAATACTAAAAGAGTTAAGAAAAGGAAAACATGCCTCCTATAGTTGTCATAACTCTTGCAAGAGCCTAAGTGAAGAACTTCGTGACTATTATGAAGGAAGGAATAGGTCACATCTTAGACCTCACCACCATAGGAGAGAAAAGGAAAGAAAGCCTCAAGAGGCTAACATTAACCTCCCATACTTCCATGGGAAGGACAATGTAGAGGCTTATTTAGATTGGGAAATAAGGGTAGAGCAACAACATAAAAGGAAGTCTACTTCTAAATCTTATGGCTCTCTCTATTATCCAAAGAAAGACCAAGGTCAAGGCATCTTAGGGGTGACACCTTCTAAGCCCAAAAATGATAAGGGGGAGACAATAGAAAAGCAACCCCTTAAGGCTAGTATGCAAGAGAAGACTAGCTCCATGAAGTGCTTTAAATGTCTTGGAAGAGGACACATTACTTCTCAATGCCCCACCAAGAAAACCATGATTATGAGGGGCCAAGACATTTATAGTAGCCAAGATGAGGCTACTACTTCACCTTCCTCTAGTGAAAGTGAAGAAGCAAAAGGGGAAGAATCTAGTGAAGAGATCTACCCCCAAGAAGAAGGACAACCTATAATGGTTAAGGAGGAGTGTAAGGAGATAAGTATCTCCTCCAAGAGGTTAGCTAAGAAGGAAAGACATTTTGAAATAAAGACAAATATTAAAGAAATTTCCCCTCTTAGACAACCCCCACTTTTTCTCCTTTGTAAAAAGACACTTGTAAGCATTGCCACACCTCTTAGGCTTGAGTTTATTCCTCAAGTAAAGGAGTTGTTGGATAAGGGTTTGGTTCACAAGAGCTTAAATCCTTGTGCTTTGTTGGTGCCCAAAATAGGTATTATTAGGCACCAAATCCCTAAAATAAGTGGTATGATGAATGTTTTGAGTGATGCAACCCTCTGTTGTAAAATCACTCATGCACCTAACATCTTCATGATTTGTGTACATAGGGACTCATTAGGTAGGTTTGTTCTTATTTTTAGTTTCAATACAAACTTAGGTACTCATATGGGACACCTTAGGTTTGTCATACTTTTAGGTAGGAATAATCAACATGAAAATACAAAAAAAGGTCTGTTTTTATGCATTATTTTTCTTAATTTTTTAAATAGTGATCAAGGGGTTCCCATGAACCCTAAGAGAATAAAGGTCATTCCTTAGTGGCCCACTCCACCAAGTATAAGAAAAATTTGGAGCTTCCATGACTTAACAAACTTTTACAAAAGGTTTGTCCCATATTTTTCTATACTTGTAGCACCACTCATTGAGTTGGTGAGGGACCATGTTCCTTCATGGCAAGATGCTCGGGAAATGGGTTTGATGTGTCATTATTTTCTCCTATTTCTTAACCCTTTTTGTCACCATTTTAATAATTGATTAGCCTTAATTGTCAAATTAATTATGTAGTTTTATCATTTGGGCCTACTTGACTAATTTTGTGTTTTTAATTTAATTTCAGGAGAATTATAAGCAATTGGGCTTGAATCCAGAATTGGGCTTGGACTTGAAAAGAGCAGACAATTTTATTTTATCAAATCTTATCTTATCCAGATTTTATTTCATCTATATTTTATTTCGTCCAGATTTTATTTCATCCAATCTTATCTTATCTTGTCCAAATTTTATTTTATTTCGTTTATGGGCTTGGACTTAAAATAGATTTGTAAGCTTTAGGCCTGAGGACCTATATAACAGCACCAAGGTTTTAGTTTGGAGGGTTTTCGGAGAGGAGAATAATTCTAGGGTTTTAGAATTCCAGTTTTTATTGTTCATGCACACTATTCACGTAGAATAAAATTCATTTTCTGAAATTTCGTTTCTGCTTCAATCTACAATTTCGTTTTCTACTGATTAATGGAAGGCTACGTCTCCAGTGTTGTTTTCTCTTGAGGATCAAGCACATCTCTCTTTGAGGTTTTGTTATTACTATTGAATTCTGATCAGTTTTTCCTCTTCACCAATTACTCTATATTTGTTGCTATTAATCCATGCATGCTTAGTGCTTGATTAATTGTCTCTGCGCTTAATTTACGTTCATGCTAATGATCAGTTTCGTTCATGATTAATTAGTGTATGTGTTGCTTAATCACATAATAACAGCCTTATGTTAATTTTCACTTAGTAATTTAATTTAGGGTTGGATTAAGTGGTTGAACTGATTAAGAATAAATTCTTGCAACCTAGGATAAGAGACTTGCTTGTGAATCAAGGGGAAACAACATGTTTTAATTATGTTATTTTCTAATTCAAATGTGCTTGTTGTTTAATTTACAAAAACAAACAACCCTCCAATTCATTACTGTTTTATTACTATCTGTTATGAACGTTTGGTTGACCATTGCTCGTTGGGAGATGACCTAGGATCACTTCCTATATACTGCATTTTTAATGTTTATTTGATTCGGGTACGGCCTTGATCAAATTTGGCATCGTTGTCGGGGAGTAGTGGTCCAAAGGTTCATAATAGTGTTTAGTTGTTTTGAGTGTAGCTCTGTTGTTTAGAGTTGTGAGTGTGTGTTGTTTTGTTTTGTGTAGTGTTCTATTTTGCATTTCAGTCGTGTCCCCTGTTTAGTGTTTCCCTGTTTCAATTTTGTGTAATGCTGTGAATAGTGATTAGCGACTGATTTTGCAATTTAATTGGCGATTTTTGTTTTGATAGTTAGAGTTGTTATTTTTGGCTGATTTTTTGTGTGGTAGTTTCTTTTGGTCCATATTTTGTGTGAAAAATACCAGGAGCACTTGGTGTGGTTGAATTTGAGAGAGACAAAAATTTGGGAACTTGTTTTTAGCAAAACCTAAAACGGCCATAACTTTTGCTCCGGGTATCAAAATGACTATTATTATATATGCATTTGGGGTAGAAGAAAATTTCCCATGCCATAAGTCTGTTGCCATTTTAAACTAGAAAAATCAGCCGTTTACTAAGTTTTTTTATTTTTTTAGTATTATTGTCTTATTTTTCTAAACTTTCCTTAGGAAGTTTTCATAGTTAGACTTTGAATTTTTTTGCTATCTTTTCATGATTTTAGGGTGTTGCTCACAAAATTTCAGCTCATTTGGATATCGTTTGACTATAGTACTAGTTTTAACCCTCCCCCTTGTTAGGTGCTTGTTGAGAAACACATTATTTGTTGCATATAGTGCATGACTAGGGGTAATCCAGGTGATTTACAACCCTTTGATCCTGAAATAGATAGAACCTTTCATAGATTAGTTAGGCATAGTGTGCATCCTGATCATTTTGTGCATTTTGAGCATTTTGAGCATTCTGAGTATTCTGTTGCTGGTGATTCTGAATATTCTGATTTTGAGCATTCGACTACTAATTTTCATACTGAGAACATGGCTCAACCTCCACCTCATGAGAGGACTCTTAGGGAGATGGTTGCACTTGATTTGACTTATGAAAGCTTGTGCATTCAATATCCTGATGAGGGTGTTCCATATATTCTCAAGATTGGACTAATACATTTGCTGCCCAAGTTTCATGGTCTTGCAGGTGAAGATCCTCATAAGCATATTAAGGAGTTCCATATTTTTTGTTCCACCATGAAGCCCCCTGATGTCCAAGAAGATCATATCTTTCTAAAGGCTTTTCCTCATTCTCTTAAGGGAGTGGCAAAAGATTGGCTATACTACCTTGCTCCTAGGTCCATTTTCAGCTGGGATGACCTTAAGAGGGTGTTCTTGGAGAAATTCTTCCCTGCATCTAGGACCACTGCCATCAAAAAAGACATTTCAGGCATCAGACAACTTAGTGGAGAGAGCTTGTATGAGTACTGGGAAAGATTCAAGAAATTGTGTGCAAACTGTCCTCACCACCAGATTTCTAAGCAACTCCTTCTTCAATATTTCTATGAGGGACTTAGCAACATGGAGAAGAGTATTTGATGCTGCCAGTGGTGGAGCTCTTGGTGATATGACTCCTGTTGAGGCTAGGAATTTGATTAAGAAGATGGCTTCGAACTCCCAACAATTCAGTGCAAGAAATGATGCTATTGTTCTTAGAGGAGTCCATGAGGTGGCCATAGATTCATCTTCATCTACTGAAAATAAAAAAGCTTGAGGGAAAACTTGATTGCTTGGTCAACCTAGTAACTCAGCTTGCCATGAATCAGAAATCTACACCTGTTGCAAGAGTATGTGGTCTATGTTCTTCTGCAGATCACCATACAGATCTTTGTCCTTCTTTGCAGCAATCTGGAGTCAATGAGCAACCTGAAGCTTATGCTGCAAACATTTATAATAGACCCCCTCGGCTGTAAAACCAACAACAGCAGAATAATTATGATCTTTCAAGCAACAGATACAATGTATGTCCTCCACAACAACAACAGCCTATCCCTCCTTTCCAGAATGTTGCTGGTCCAAGCAAGCCATATGTTCCTCCTTCAATATAGCAGCAGTCACAACAAAGACAACAAGCAACTGAGGCTCCTCCTCAACATTCCTTAGAAGAGTTAGTGAGGCAAATGACCATCCAAAATATGCAATTTCAGCAAGAGACAAGAGCCTTCATTTAGAGTCTGACAAATCAGATGGGGCAGATGGCTACTCAGATGAACCAAGCTCAGTCCCAAAATTCTGACAAATTGCCTTCACAAACTGTGCAAACAATTTGAAGTGCCTCCACCAATAGCAGCACCTGCACCTGAACCTGTCAAGCTTCATTCTACACCTGAAAAAGAGGATGAGATAGTTGCACAAAAGCGAAATCTTCCTAACAAAAATTTTCATGTAGGAGGACCTTCTTCTAGTAATTCTGACTTGCAGCAGCCTCTTATCCCTCTTCCATTCCCACCTAGAGCAATTCCAAACAAAAAAAATGGAAGAAGTGAAAAGGGAGATCTTGGAGACCTTCGGGAAAGTAGAGGTGAACATACCTCTGCTAGATAATTGATTAGATCGTTGATGATTATATGTTTGATTTTGATTCTGTTCTTCATGGTAGGAAACATCCATTTTTATCAAATCTGCATACTTGTCATTCCTTATGCATTGAATCTGAATTTGAGTTTGAATTTGATCCTGTATCTGATTTTTATGCTGAGAATGAATCTGAATTTGAGTCTGGTTTTGATTTTTTGGGTGTTGTACCTCTTGATGTTGATTTTTTAGAGTCAGAATGCACTAACCATGTTGCAAGAAGTACATATACTTCTGACTTGCTTTTGGAGGTACAGGCTGAGGAACCTTTTTCTTCTCCTACCCTGGTTCCTCCCACTATTTAGCCACCACCCACACCAGAGTTGAAGCCCTTACAAGCAACCCTCAAATATGCTTACTTGGAGGACAAGGAAAAATTTCCAGTGATCATCTCTGCCTCCTTTGCTGCTGAGCAAGAGGAGAAGTTGTTGCTAGTTCTCAAGAAGCACAAGAAAGCCATTGGATGAACTTTAGCAGACATTCCGGGTATTAGCCCATCTACCTGCATGCATAGGATACTTTTAAAGGATGGAGCTAAGCCAGTGAGGCAGCCACAGCAGTGACTCTACCCCGTCATTCTGGATGTGGTGAAAATGGAGGTGACCAAGCTCTTACAAGCTGGAATCATCTACCCCATTTCTGACAGCCAGTGGGTGAGTCTAGTCCAAGTGGTTCCTAAGAAGACAAGCCTCACAGTGATTAAGAATGAAAGGGATGAGCTTATCCCCACAAGAGTGCAGAACAGCAGGCGAGTCTGCATTGATTATAGGAGGCTAAACCAGGTAACCAGAAAAGATCATTTTCCCCTGCCATTCATTGACCAAATGCTTGAGTGCTTGGCAGGTAAATCTCATTACTATTTTCTTGATGGTTTTTCTGGTTATTTACAAATTCATATTGCTCCTAAGGATCAAGAAAAGACTATATTCACCTGTCCCTTTGGCACTTTTGCCTATAGGAGGATGCCCTTTGGCCTATGCAACGCCCCTGGTACCTTCCAGCAGTGTATGCTTAGCACTAAAGATGCTAAGGTTGTTGTAGATTTTGTTAGATCTAATCTATTTTGCAGGTTTAGAGTCCCTAGAGCCATCGTTAGTGATCAAGGCACCCATTTTTGTAACAAATCCATGTATGCCTTGCTCAAAAAGTATGGGGCCGTGCACAGAATTTCCATACCTAACCACCCCCAAACTAATGGGCAGGCTGAGATTTCAAACAGGGAGATAAAAAGGATCTTGAAGAAGATTATGCAGCCGAACAGAAAAGATTGGAGCACCAGGCTGGATGATGCTGTTTGGGCGCATAGGACTACCTACAAAGCACCCATAGGAATGTATCCTTATCGGGTTGTCTTTGGCAAGGCATGTCATCTTCCTGTAGAGATAGAACACAGAGCCTACTGGGTTGTAAAGACCTGCAACTTCTCTATTGATCAGGCTAGAGAGGAAAGGAAGTTGCAACTAAGTGAGCTAGATGAGATCCGTTTAGAAGCCTATGAGAATTCCAAATTCTACAAGGAGAAGACCAAGAAGTTCCATGATAGTTTGATCGCTAAGAAGGACTTCGTGGTTGGACAGAAAGTTTTATTGTATAACTCTAGGCTCGGACTCATGAGTGGTAAGTTGAGGTCAAAGTGGATTGGTCCTTTTGTGGTGACTAATGTTTTTCCTTATGGTACAATTGAGATCAAAAGTGAATCCACAAATAAGAGCTTCAAGGTCAATGGAAACCATCTGAAACCATTCCTCACAAATCCCTCCTTAGTGGATGTAGCGGTGGAGGAGACCTCCTTACTTCACCCTACTTCTCTTCCGCCATGACATAGGGAGTTTTCTTCTTTTTTTTATATCTCCTTCTTTACTTTTATTGCACTTTTCCAATTTTATTGATTGCTTTGATTGCTCTTGATCTTGTGATTGTGTTACATTGAGGACAATGTGTTGTTTAAGTGTGGGGGGGGTTGGAGATTGTTCTTTAATTTTGTTGATTTTGTAGGGTATTCTAGATTAATTTTTTTGGGTTTTCTAGTTTAATTTTTTTAGGTTTTCTAGGTTAATTTTGTTATTTTGGTTTTATGTTTTATGTACAACATTGCATGTTTCTCTTTGAATTATAGGTTTTGTACAGGTAATGGGTAATTGTTTTTGAAATAGGAGTTTCTTGGCATTTTGTTAATTGAAATCCTTGTTTTTCTCTGCATGTCAACTTAGTTTTGAAAGTTCAAATTGGAAGTGATAGATTTACCCTTGGTGAGAATTTGAGCCATCATCATCTATTTTATTCGGTGTGTTTTGCCCCATTGATTGCTTGCACAATAGCCTTGGCTTGACTCTTGTTGATACTTCTTGCTTCACATGCATGTTGGGAGATGATTTAGGCATTTTGTTCTTATAAGCCTCTAGCCAAATGAGCCTACATTGAATTAATTCCTTTTATAGCCCCTTTGAGCCTATGTTCCCATTTCTTTGTTTTGAAGCTCATTACAAGCCTTAAGTGAAAAACCATGATCTCACCCTACCCTTAAGGAATTTTGGAGCTTTGGAATTGTTTTGGGAATAAGTTGGATGATATGTTTTTGTTGGCCATGCTTGATGATGTATTTTTGGCCATGCTTGATGTATATACATATATTGCCTAATTGTTGCTTTATTTTTCAATTGCTTTCAATTGCTATTGTTCACGATAAAAAAAAATGAAAAAAAATTAATCAGCAAAAAAAAAATAGAAAAAGAATGAAGTTGAATACATTAGGTCTTGGTTTGAAGACTTGGATTGGTTTGAGGACTTGGTTGACTTTGTTTTGGGTTTACTTTTTATGCTTCATTTTTAATTTTGGTTTTGGGGTTTACTACTTTTCCTTAGTTCTCACTTATTCCCCATTGCTCCTCTATTCCTTTGGGTTTTAGCTACTTATCCAATACTTTCCTCTACCTTGTCCTTGGCCCCATTACAACCTTAAAAGACCTTTTGATCCTCATATGCATGTGTTTGTGGTGTGGTTGTCAATTTTAGAGTCTTGTCAAGTCTATGTGGTGCTTGTTTTCATGGGTGCTCTGAGAGTAAACAGTAGCCTAGACACTTGAGATGTGTCATTATTTTCTCCTATTTCTTAACCCTTTTTTTTCACCATTTTAATTACTGACTAGCCTTAATTGTCAAATTAATTATGCAGTTTTATCATTTGGGCCTACTTGACTAATTTTGTGTTTTTAATTTAATTTCAAGAGAATTATAAGCAATTGGCCTTGAATCCGGAATTGGGCTTGGACTTGAAGAGAGCAGACAATTTTATTTTATCAAATCTTATCTTATCCAGATTTTATTTCATCTAGATTTTATTTCGCCCGGATTTTATTTCATCCAATCTTATCTTATCTTGTCCAGATTTTATTTTATTTCGTTTATGGGCTTGGACTTAAAATATATTTGTAAGCTTTGGGGCTGAGGACCTATATAACAACACCAAGGTTTTAGTTTGGAGGGTTTTCAGAGAGGACAATAATTCTAGGGTTTTAGAATTCCAGTTTTTACTGTTCATGCGCACTGTTCACGTAGAATAAAATTCATTTTCTGAAATTCCGTTTCTGCTTCAATCTACAATTTCATTTTCTACTAATTAATGGAAGGCTAAGTCTTCAGCGTTGTTTTCTCTTGAGGACCAAAAATAGCTCTCTTTGAGGTTTTGTTATTACTATTGAATTCTGATCAATTTTTCCTCTTCACCAATTACTATGTATTTTTTGCTATTAATCCATGCATGCTTAGTGCTTGATTAATTGTCTCTGCACATAATTTACGTTCATGCTTAATGATCAGTTTCGTTCAAGATTAATTGGAGTATGTGTTGCTTAATCACATAATGACAGCCTTATGTTATGATCGCTTAGTAATTTAATTTAGGGTTGAATTAAGTGGTTGAACTAATTAAGGATAAGTTCTCGTAACTTAGGATAAGAGACTTGCTTATGAATCAAGGGGAAACAACATGTTTTAATTCTGTTATTTTCTAATTCAAATTTGCTTGCTGTTTAATTTACAAAAACAAACAACCCCCACCCCCCAATTCGTTACTGTTTTATTACTATTTGTTGTGAACGTTTGATTGACCATTGCTCGTAGGGAGACGACCTAGGATCACTTCCTAGATACTACATTTTTAATGTTTATTTGATTCGGGTACGACCTCGATTAGGGTTTTCATACCTTACCTTACTTCAACATACCAAACACCACTAATAGATATGTTTTTGTTCTTTTTATAGGTGTTGAGGAAAAAAGCCCAGAGTTTCAAGAATCTCGGAATTTGAGGTCAAATCCTTTTCAAGGGGGAGGGAATGATGCAATCCTACCCTGCAAGAGCATTGGATAGAAGACTCCAAGTAGATTGGGCCAAAGATGCAAGAGAAGGCCCTAGGGTTCCAATGAGCCTTATGGTAGATTTCGGGCCCATGGGCTAAGTATGAGCTCAGTTATCTTTTTACATATTATATTAAGGTTTCATTATTTTTAGGCCTTGTATTTAGGGCTCCATAATGTAGATAGGGTATCCTAGAAATGTAGGATTTTTCAGCCCTTGTATTTTAGGGCACCTAGGCTAGGTTTTGTATTAGGGGTAGTTTTGTAATTTCACATGCATTAAGTGAACATTTGATGTGTGTGTTGATAAATAAATTTAATTGAATTGGGAGAAGCCCAATCCAATTAAATTTTAGAGGGGGAGGTTAGCATTTGCTTGCTACACCCCATTGCCACATCATACAGTCACACTTTGTGCATGTCCTTTGTGCTTTACATGCCTCATGACACCTAAGCACACTTAGTGGAGAATCTTGGACTTGATCTTGGATTAGTGGGATGAACCATAACTAAAATTCACTAATCATAATGAGCAAAATTTTGGCTCCAAAATTTTGCTCCACAAATTCAATTTCAAATTGAAGTGAAATTTGAATAGAAATTCAAATTTCCCTCCAATTTTGTGTGACACTTAGGCTATAAATAGAGGTCATGTGTGTTCATCTTTTCAACTTTGATCATTTGAGAATTAAACTTCAAAGTTCAGACCTCTTTTGAGGCACAAAATTTCGTGCTCCTTCTCTCCCTCTCCCTCCATTCATCATCACCTACCTTCAAGCTCTTATTCATGGCTTCCTATGGTGGTGAGCTTCTTCTAGTATCATCTTCTCCTTGAAGTGGCATCTCCAATCATCTTTCTCCTTCTCCATTCCGCTGCCATGATCTTCAAAAAGCAAAGGACTCCATTGATGAAGAAGATCCAAGGCCTACAAGCTCCACATGGAGTTACATCACCCAGGAGTGCAAAAGCTAAATTGTGGGGGAATTTGATTGACCACTTGTAGTTTAATGTTTTTTGCTATTCTTCTAAGCTCAATTGACATCCCTTGGACCCTTATTTCCTCACTTTCACTTAGTTTTGGTCTTAGGAAAATGATTGAGCTTAATTGATAATTGATGCAATCCTACACCCATAGGGCATTGGATAAAAGACTCCAAGAAGATTAGGCCAAAGAAGCAAGAGAAGACCCTAGGATTCTTATGAGCCTTAGGGTAGATTTTGGGCCCATGGGCTAAGTTTGAGCCCACTTATCTTTGTTCATATTAGATTAATATTTCATTATTTTTGGACCTTGTATTTAGGGCTCCATAGTGCAGGGAGGGTACCTTAGTAATATAAGATTTTTCTGCACTTGTATTTTAGGGCACCTAGACTAATTTTTGTATTAGGGGTAGTTTTGTAATTTCACATGCATTAAGTGCACTATTTGATGTGTGTGTGTGTTGGGAAATAAATTTAATTGAATTGGGAGAAGCCCAATCCAACTAAATTTTGGACCATCTTAAGGGGGAGGTTAGCATTTGCTTGCTACACCTCATTGTCACATCATATAGTCACACTTTGTGCATGTCTTTCATGCTTTACATGCCTCATGACACCTAAGCACACTTGGTGGAGAATCTTGGACTTCATCTTGGATTAGTGGGCTGAACCACAACTAAAATTCACTATTCAAAATTAGTGAAATTTTGGCTCCACCAATTCAAATTCAAATTCAAGTGAAATTTGAATAGAAATTCAAATTTCCCTCCTATTTTGTGTGACACTTTGGCTATAAATAGAGGCTTTGTGTGTGCAATTTTTAAACATTGATCATTTAAGAATTACACTTCAAAGTTCAGACCTCATTTGAGGCATAAAATTTTGTGCTCCTTCTCTCCTTTTCCCTCCACTCATCTTCTTCTACCTTCAAGCTCTTATCCATGGCTTCCTATTGTGGTGAGCTTATTCTTGACTCATCTCCTCCTTGAAGTGGCGTCTCCAATCACCTTTCCTCCTTCTCCATTCTTCTGCCATTGATCTTCAAGAAGCAAAGGACTCCATTGATGAAGAAGATCCAAGGCCTACAAGCTCCACATGGAGCTACGTCAATAATTGTTGCTTATTTTCTTATTTTTGTGCTTACTTAACCTATCTGCCTTGTACAAGGCCTATAGGACACTACATAATTCCAAATGGAACTTGTGAGTAATCACTGAAAATCTAAGAAAAAGATCTTCAATTTTTTCACAAATAACCTTCGGATAATTCTTCTATTTCGAGGGTCAAATTGGGCTAGGAAGTCAGAACCTCTACACTTGAACAATTAGGTTGCGAGTTTGGGCTTTGTTTTGTGTAATTAGTTTAATTAGGTAGATTAGATGGGCCTAATCAAGGCCCATCCCTTCCTTCTGAGTATTAATTCTATATATTAGTGGAAGGTAGTTAGTTAGCTAGTTACTTCATTTTGTGAAAAAAATGGATTTAGTTACTTGTTGTTCAAGCTTTAGGATCAAACTCTTTTCTCTCTTTTTCTCTCAATTGCTCTTCATTCTTCTTCCTCTTTTCACTTTTGTTCTTCCTTTCTCTTGCAAAAATTTCATGGCATTTCCATTGGTGATGATCATGGAAGGCTAAAAACTTAATCAATCCAAGGATCACTCTAAACAAAGCTACATTTGAGTTCTGGTTTAGTATTTCTAATCTTTGTGAATGTTCATTTTTTTCTTCAATCTTATTGTCGGTTATCATGATTATGATTAAGCTGAGGATTGAAAACATATTATGTTATGGATTCATTTCCTAATTTTGAAATTTAATTATAGATTGTTTGGATGATTTTCCAACCTAATTTGCAATCTCAAACAATTTAGGGATTGATTCGATTAAACTATCTCTAATGCATTTGGCTGAACTTTCACACTCTAAACATCATTCTTAGTAACTGTCATAATTCAATTTGCATTGGTTTAGTGAATTGGATTGATGCTATTAAACTAGATTCATATTCTATTTTGTTTTGTTCTGTTTCTTCATCTATGATTTTTTGTTTTCGTATTCCTTTACATTCACCTACAAACTATTCCTTCAAATTCCCCCTGTTGTTTATAAGTGAATTGAAGTAGGAAACAAAATGGATTGTATCTCTGGGTCAACCTAGGTTAATCCTGTACTATAGAATTTCCTAGTTTTATTTGTTTTGGAGCGATTCGACAGTCGTTATCAATATCTACCCTAATGGTTAGGGAGTTGGATCTCCTAAAATAGTTCAGGGAACTTACCCTTATGTCTGAGGTTATCCCTAATAGTGTAAGATTGGGAGCTTTGAGTATTGCTAGTGAGTTGCTAGGAGAGATCAGAGAAGGCCAGAAGTCTAACCCTTTTCTGAGAACTCAGTTAGAAGCCATAGCGTCAAGGAGAGATGATGTGCCATCATTTTCTTCTATTTTCTAAACCCTTTTTGCACCATTTTAATTACTGATTGGTCTTAATTGTCAATTAATTAGGAAGTTTTATTATTTGGGCTCATTTAGCTAATTTGATGTTTTTAATCTAATTTCAGGAATTAAAGAAACATTGGGCTTAATCCGGATTTTGGTTGTGGACTTGAAGAGGGCAAATAAACCAGCGCTTACCTTAGTTAATTTCTAATTAGGAAATTTCGCAATTTTATTTTATATGGTTCAGTGTTTATTTCGTTTTGGGCCAGAGTATTGTAATAGGGCCCAATGACTTTGAGTGACTCTTTTTAAATAGCAGCCTTGGGATTCGTGCAAGGCATTCTGTTAGACTATTATTCAGAGCTTAGGGTTTATGGTTTTGAAGTTTTTCTGTTCTAATGCTACTGTTTGGTTCTTGATGCAATTTTCCATTTCCTGCTTCTAATTACAATTTCGTTCTTGTTTCTTCTTCTACTTTCATTTACGTTTCTGTTTTCATTTTCGTTTCTGTCTCATTTACGTTTTTGTTTATTTACGTTTTTTGTTTGAATCTATGGAAGGCTAATTATTCTGAGGAAGAAGCCCAACTCTCTTTGAGGTTTCGTTTATAATGTGGTTCCCTGGCAGTTTTCCCTTCACCAGTTAACCCAAATTCGTGAACATTAATCAGTGCACGCTTCGTGTTCGATTAATTGTCTCTGAGCCTAACTTGCGTTCATGCATAATGGACGAAGGGTTAACTGGTGTATGTGGTGCCTAATCACGTATTGACAACCCTAGGTTGATTTTCGCTTAGTAAATTGAAATAGGGTTGGATTAAGTGGTTAACTGTTAGGGACGAATTCTCCATAACCCAGGATAAGAGAATGGCTTCTGAATCAGAGGAAACAACCCATTTTTAATATTATTAGTTTCGTATTCCAGTTTACTTGTTCTGCTCCTTAAATCACAAAACAAGCAAACCCCCCCCCCCCTCAATCGTTACTGTTACTGCAAGTATATTATGAACAATTGGTTTATCATTGCTCGTTGGGAAACGACCTAGGATCACTTCTAAGTTACTGCATTTTCATGTTTATTTGATTTGGGTACGGCCTCGATCAAGAGATAGTAGTTTCAATGTAGGATTAGATGGAATCCTGAGACTTTGAGATAGAATTTGTGTCCTTTATGTACCCAAGCTTAGGAAGATGATCTTAGAGGAAGAACATAGGAGTAACTTGAGCATCCACCCTGGTGCTACCAAGATGTATCAGGATCTTAAGACAATGTTTTGGTGGCCAAACATGAAGAGAAAGGTTAGTGAGTTTGTGCATGCATGTTTAGTCTATCAGAAGGCTAAGATAGAACATCAGAGACCCTCAGGTAAGCTGCAACCCTTAGAGATACCTTAGTGGAAGTGGGACGATATCTCCATGGATTTCATTGTAGGGATACCTAGGACCCCCAAAGGTGTAGATTCTATTTGGTTTGTTGTTGAAAGATTAATCAAATCTACTCACTTTATCCCCATCAATATCAAGTTTTCCTTAGAGAAGCTGACCTCCCTGTATATTAGTGAGATTGTCAACTTACATGGTGTGCCATCTATCATAGTGTATGATAGAGATCCTAGATTCACCTATAGGATTTGGAAGAGTCTAAAAAAAACATTAGGAACCAAGCTTAGGTTAAGTTCAACCTATCACCCTCAAATTGATGGCCAGATTGAACGAACTATTAAGTTGCTGGAGGACCATTTGAGAGCGTGCGTATTAGAACAAAAAGGGAGTTGGGAGAGTTTTCTATTGTTGATAGAGTTCACCTATAACAATAGTTTTCATTATACCATTGGCATGACTCCCTATGAAGCTCTGTATGGTAGAATGTGTAGGACACCTCTGTGCTAGCTAGAACCCAAAGAGAACCTCACCTTAGGACCTAAATGATGTAGCTCCATGTAGTGCTTGTAGGCCTTGGATCTTCTTCATTAATGGAGTCCTTTGCTTCTTGAAGATCAATGGCAGCGAAATGGAGAAGGAGGAAAGGTTATTGGAGACACTACTTCAAGGAGAAGACAAGTCAAGAACAAGCTCACCCCTGTCTGTTCTTAAGAAGCATAAGAAGGCTATAGGCTGGACCCTGGCGGACATTCCTGGTATTAGCCCATCCACATGTATGCATCGAATAAATTTAGAGGATGGAGCTAAACCAGTAAGACAGCCACAGAGAAGACTCAACCCAGTGATTCTTGATGTAGTGAAGAAGGAGATAACCAAGCTTTTGCAAGCTGGAATCATTTATCCTATCTTCGACAGCCAATGGGTGAGTCCCATCCAGGTAGTCCCGAAGAAGACCGGCCTCACAGTGATCAAAAATGAGAAGGAGGAGCTGATTCCTACTCGGGTGTAGAACAGTTGGAGAGTCTGCATTGACTATAGGAGGCTGAACCAAGTTACCAAAAAGGACCATTTTCCCCTGCCATTCATTGACTAGATGCTTGAGCGCCTGGCAGGTAAATCTCACTACTGTTTCCTTGATGTTTTTTCTGGTTATATGCAAATTACTATTGCTCCTGAAGATCAGGAAAAGACCACATTCACCTGCCCCTTCGGCACTTTTGCCTATAGGAGGATGCCTTTCGGCCTGTGCAATGCCCCTGGTACCTTCCAGCGGTGCATGATTAGTATTTTCAGTGATTTCTTAGAAAATTGCATAAAGGTGTTCATGGATGATTTCACTATGTATGGATCCTCTTTTGATGGTTGTTTGGATAGTTTGGAAAAAGTTTTGAATAGATGCATTGAAACTAACCTTGTTCTAAATTTTGAAAAATGTCATTTTATGGTTGAGCAAGGTATAGTTTTAGGCCACATTATTTCCAATAAGGGTATTGAAGTAGATCCTGCAAAAATTTCAGTTATTGCACAATTGCCTTACCCCTCTTGTGTGCGAGAGGTGCCATCTTTTCTTGGTCATGCAGGATTCTACAGGCGCTTTATAAGGGATTTTAGCAAAGTAGCCCTTCCACTGTCCAACTTGTTCCAAAAGAAGGTGGAGTTTGACTTTAATGACAGATGCAAAGAGGCGTTTGATTACCTCAAAAGAGCACTGACAACCACCCCCATCATCCAGGCACCTGACTGGACAGCCCCTTTTGAGCTTATGTGTGATGCATCAAATTATGCATTAGGGGCTCTCCTTGCTCAGAAAATTGATAAATTGCCCAGGGTGATATACTATGCTTCTAGGACTTTAGATGCCGCCCAAGGGAATTATACTACTACTGAGAAGGAGCTTCTAGCCATAGTTTTTGCTCTTGAAAAATTTTGATCTTATTTGCTAAGTACCCGCATTATTGTTTATACTGACCATGCAGCTCTAAAGTACTTGTTGAAGAAGGATGATTCTAAGCCTAGGTTGATCCGATGGATGCTCTGGCTTCAAGAGTTTGACTGGGAGATCCGTGATAGGAGCGAAGCACAAAATTTAGTTGTTGATCATTTGAGTCGGATCGAACGTGTATCAGATGCGAATTCACCCATTCGGGATGATTTCCCGGATGATCATTTGTATATACTGTATAGTATTTCTGACTCTCTTTCTACTCCCTGGTTTGCTAACATTGTCAATTATTTGGTTGCTTCTGTTTTTCCTCCCTTAGCATCTAAGGCCCAAAAAGATAAAATTAAAAGTGATGCTAAGCATTTTATTTGGGATGACCCCTACTTGTGGAAATTGTGCAGTGATCAGGTCATTAGACGATGCATTCCAGATCATGAGACTGACTCAGTCCTGCAGTTCTGTCATTCTTCCGCACCGAGAGGTCATCTGGGTGTTCAAAGGACAACTCAATAAGTGCTTGATTGTGTTTTTTATTGGCCCACCATCTTTAAAGATGCGTGGAAGATCTGCAGCACTTGTGAGCAGTGTCAGAGAGCAGGAAATACACTTACATGGCGACAATAAATGCCTTGGCAACCTATGCTATTCTGTGAGGTGTTTGATGTCTGGGGTATAGATTTCATTGGCCCTTTTCCTGTCTCTTTTGGTTATGTTTACATTCTCCTTGCAGTTGACTATGTTTCAAAATGGGTGGAAGCCAAACCTACTAGAACTAATGATGCTAAGGTTGTTGCAGATTTTGTCAAATCTAATCTGTTTTGCAGGTTTGGAGTACCTAAAGAAATTGTTAGTGATCAAGGAACCCATTTTTGCAACAGAACAATGCATGCCTTGCATAAAAAGTACGGGGTGGTACACAGGGTATCCACACCATACCACCCCCAGACCAATGGACAGGCAGAAATTTCTAACAGGGAGATCAAGAGAATTTTAGAGAAGATTGTGCAACCAAGCAGGAAAGATTAGAGTACCAGGCTTGATGATGCTCTCTGGGCACATCGGACTGCCTACAAAGCACCCATAGGAATGTCTCCTTATCGGGTTGTCTTTGGAAAGGCATGTCATCTTCCAGTAGAAATTGAGCACAAAGCATACTGGGCAGTGAAGACTTGCAACTTCTCTATGGATCGAGCTGGTGAAGAAAGAAAGTTGCAACTGAGTGAGTTAGATGAAATCCGCCTAGAAGCCTACGAGAATGCCAAGTTCTACAAAGAAAAGACCAAGAAGTTCCATGATAGCATGATATTTAAGAAGGACTTCATGGTTGGGCAAAAAGTGTTATTGTATAATTCTAGGCTTGGACTCATGAGTGGTAAGTTGAGGTCTAAGTGGATTGGTCATTTTGTTGTTACTAATGTTTTTCCTTATGCTACAGTTGAGATCAAAAGCGACTCCACAAACAAGAGCTTCAAGGTCAACGGACATCAACTTAAGCCATTCCTCACGAACCCTTCTTTAGTGGACGTAGTGGTGGAAGAGACTTCCTTACTCCACCCTACTCTCCCTCCACCATGACTTAGGGAGTTCTTCTTTTCCTATCTCCTTCTTTGCTTTTATTACACTTGTCCGATTCTATTTGATGATTTAATTGTTTATAATCTCTTAATTGTGCTACATTGAGGACAATGTGTTGTTTAAGTATGGGGGGAGTGTTCTTTGGTTTTTGTTAGTTTTGTTGGTTTTGTTAATTTGTTAGTTGTGTTAATTTGTTAATGTTGTTAGTTTCGCCGGATTTTTAGTTTAATATTTTGGGTCAATTTTGTGCGCATGTACGACTTTACATGTTTTTCTTTGAATTATAGGATATGTTCAAGAAATGGGTAATTGTTTTGAAAATAAAAGTTCTTGACATTTTGTGACTTGAAATCCTTGATTCTCCTCTACATGTCATGATAGTTTTGAAAGCTCAATTTGAAAGTGATGAGTTTACCTTTGTGAGAATTTGAGCCATCCATCATCATAATCATTTGGTGTGTTTTGCCCCATTGATTGCTTGCACAATAGCCTTGGCTTGATTCTTGTTGATGCTTCCTAATTCACATGCATATTTGGAAATGATTGAGGCAATTTTGTTCTTATAAGCTTCTAGCCAAATGGACTTACCTTGACTTAATTCCTTTGATAGCCCTTTTGAGCCTTGTTTCCCTTTCCTTGTTTTGAAGCTCACTACAAGCTTTAAGTGAAAAACCATGATATCACCATATCCTTAAGGAATTTTGGAGCTTTGGAATTGTTTTGGGAATAAGTGTGGGGGTTTTTGTTTCATTGGATAACATGTTTTGTTGGTCATGCTTCATGATATATTTTGAGCCATACTTGATGTACATTGCATATTGGTTAAATGTTGGACATGCTGAATATGATGTTGTTTCTCAAAGACTACAGAGTAAAAAAAAATTGAAAAAGAAAAAGAAAAGCAGTAAAGTTGAGTGAATAAGATCTTAAATGGCAAAAGAATGATGAGACTCTTGGTTCTACTCTTTATGTTTAAATTTTATCTTTACTTCTTTTTATTTTCTTATGTTTTCTTAATATGCACTTATTCCCCATTGCTCCTCTATTCCTTTGGGATTCAGCCACTTATTCCATATTTTTCCATACCTTGTCCTTGGCCCCATTACAACCTTAAAAGACCTTTTGATCCTCATGTGCTTGTGTTTATGGGTTGATTGTCAATTTTAGAATCTTGCCAAGTTTATGTGGTGTTTGTTTTCATGGGTGCTTTGAGGGTAAATAGTAGCCTAAACACTTGAGAGATAGAGTGTATATCTTGTGAGGCTTTATCACTTTTCATTCTTGAGCTAATTAACTATTTTGCCATGATTGGGTTGCTTAGATGATTTTCATGAATGTCTTGACTTTTCGGATCTCCTTATGTTAGATGTTACCCATTCCTTGATGTTCATTGAGAAATATGTGAATGTTTTCGTTTGTCTCTCTTTGATATCCTTGGATTTTGTTCTTTGTTTCATTTTGCCCAGGAGTGCAAAAGGCTAAGTATGGGGGGTTTTGATGTGCCATCATTTTCTTCTATTTTCTAAACCCTTTTTGCACCATTTTAATTACTGATTGGTCTTAATTGTCAATTAATTAGGCAATTTTATTATTTGGGCTCATTTAGCTAATTTGATGTTTTTAATCTAATTTCAGGAATTAAAGAAACATTGGGCTTAATCCGGATTTTGGTTGTGGACTTGAAGAGGGCAAATAAACCAGCGCTTACCTTAGTTAATTTCTAATTAGGAAATTTCGCAATTTTATTTTATATGGTTCAGTGTTTATTTCGTTTTGGGCCAGAGTATTGTAATAGGGCCCAATGACTTTGAGTGACTCTTTTTAAATAGCAGCCTTGGGATTCGTGCAAGGCATTCTGTTAGACTATTATTCAGAGCTTAGGGTTTATGGTTTTGAAGTTTTTCTGTTCTAATGCTACTGTTTGGTTCTTGATGCAATTTTCCATTTCCTGCTTCTAATTACAATTTCGTTCTTGTTTCTTCTTCTACTTTCATTTAAGTTTCTGTTTTCATTTTCGTTTCTGTCTCATTTACGTTTTTGTTTATTTACGTTTCTGTTTATTTACGTTTTCTGTTTGAATCTATGGAAGGCTAATTATTTTGAGGAAGAAGCCCAACTCTCTTTGAGGTTTCGTTTATAATGTGGTTCCCTGGCAGTTTTCCCTTCACCAGTTAACCCAAATTCGTGAACATTAATTAGTGCACGCTTCGTGTTCGATTAATTGTCTCTGAGCCTAACTTGCGTTCATGCATAATGGACGAAGGGTTAACTGGTGTATGTGGTGCCTAATCACGTATTGACAACCCTAGGTTGATTTTCGCTTAGTAAATTGAAATAGGGTTGGATTAAGTGGTTAACTGTTAGGGACGAATTCTCCATAACCCAGGATAAGAGAATGGCTTCTGAATCAGAGGAAACAACCCATTTTTAATATTATTAGTTTCGTATTCCAGTTTACTTGTTCTGCTCCTTAAATCACAAAACAAGCAACCCCCCCCCCCCTCAATCGTTACTGTTACTGCAAGTATATTATGAACAATTGGTTTATCATTGCTCGTTGGGAAACGACCTAGGATCACTTCTAAGTTATTGCATTTTCATGTTTATTTGATTTGGGTACGACCTCAATCAAGAAATAGTAGTTTCAATGTAGGATTAGATAGAATCCTGAGACTTTGAGATAGAATTTGTGTCCTTTATGTACCCAAGCTTAGGAAGATGATCTTAGAGGAAGAACATAGGAGTAACTTGAGCATCCACCCTGGTGCTACCAAGATGTATCAGGATCTTAAGACAATGTTTTGGTGGCCAAACATGAAGAGAAAGGTTAGTGAGTTTGTGCATGCATGTTTAGTCTATCAGAAGGCTAAGATAGAACATCAGAGACCCTCAGGTAAGCTGCAACCCTTAGAGATACCTTAGTGGAAGTGGGACGGTATCTCCATGGATTTCATTGTAGGGATACCTAGGACCCCCAAAGGTGTTGATTCTGTTTGGGTTGTTGTTGAAAGATTAATCAAATCTACTCACTTTATCCCCATCAATATCAAGTTTTCCTTAGAGAAGCTGACCTCCCTGTATATTAGTGAGATTGTCAACTTACATGGTGTGCCATCTATCATAGTGTATGATAGAGATCCTAGATTCACCTATAGGATTTGGAAGAGTCTAAACAAAACATTGGGAACCAAGCTTAGGTTAAGTTCAACCTATCACCCTCAAATTGATGGCCAGATTGAACGAACTATTAAGTTGCTGGAGGACCATTTGAGAGCGTGCGTATTAGAACAAAAAGGGAGTTGGGAGAGTTTTCTATTGTTGATAGAGTTCACCTATAACAATAGTTTTCATTATACCATTGGCATGACTCCCTATGAAGCTCTGTATGGTAGAATGTGTAGGACACCTCTGTGCTAGCTAGAACCCAGAGAGAACCTCACCTTAGGACCTAAATGATGTAGCTCCATGTAGTGCTTGTAGGCCTTGGATCTTCTTCATTAATGGAGTCCTTTGCTTCTTGAAGATCAATGGCAGCGAAATGGAGAAGGAGGAAAGGTTATTGGAGACACTACTTCAAGGAGAAGACAAGTCAAGAACAAGCTCACCATCATAGGAAGCCATGGATAAGAGCTTGAAGGTAGGAGAAGATGAGTGGAGGGAAAGGGAGAGAGGGGGGCACAAAATTTATGCCTCAAATTAGGTCTGAACTTTGAAGTCTAATTTCTCAAATGATAAAAGTTGAAAAAATACACACACAAGGTCTCTATTTATAGCCTAAGTGTCACACAAAATTGGAGGGAAATTTGAATTTTTATTCAAGTTTCACTTGAATTTGAATTTGCATTTGTGGAGCCAAAATTTCACTAATTATGATTAGTGAATTTCAGCTATGGTTCAACCCACTAATCCAAGATCAAGTCCACGATTCTCCACTAAGTGTTCTTAGGTGTCATGAGGCATGTAAAGTATGAAGGACATGCGCAAAGTGTGACTGTATGATGTGACAATGGGGTGTAGCAAGCAAATGCTCACCTCCCCCTTAGGCTGGTCCGAAATTTAATTGGATTGGGCTTCTCCCAATTCAATTAAATTTATTTATCAACACACACATAAAATATTCACTTAATGCATGTGAAATTACAAAACTACCTCTAATACAAAAACTAGTCTTGGTGCCCTAAAATACAAAAGCTGAAAAATCCTACATTACTAGGGTACCATCCCTACACAATGGATCCCTAAATACAAGGCCCAAAAATAATGAAACCCTAATCTAATGTGTACAAAGATAAGTGAGCTCATACATAGCCCATGGGCCCAAAATCTACCCTAAGGCTCATGAGAACCCTAGGACCTTCTCCTGCATCTCTGCCCCAATCTTCTTGGAGTCTTCTATCCAATTCCCTTGGGGGTAGGATTGCATCAGTTAAGTGGTACAAAAAACCACCGAAAAGGTCAAGTTGATCCAAGAGAGGATGAAGACTACTCAAAGTAGGCAGAAGAGTTATTAGGACAAGAGGAGGAAAGACCTGAAATTTAAGGCTGGTGATCATGCATTTTTTTGAGTCACTCCATGGACTGGGGTTAGTCAAGCTTTGAAATCCCGAAAACTCACCTCGTTTTATCTGTCCATTCCAAATTCTCAAAAGAGTCAGTCTTGTGGCATATCAAATTGCATTACCTCCGTGTCTTTCTAACCTCCACAATGTCTTTCACATGTCTCATCTCCATAAATATATCCATGATCCATCTCACATGGTCGAATTAGATGAAGTTCAAGTGAAGGAGAACTTGACATATGAAACATTTCCTTTGAGGATCGAGGATAGGCAAACAAAGCACTTAAGAAGGAAAGAGATTTTATTGGTCAAGGCAGTCTGGGGAGGTGCTTTAGGAGAGGAGGCAATTTGGGAACTAGAGATTCAAATGCGAGAAGCCTATCCTGTCTTGTCTGAGATGGGTAAATTTTAGGGACAAAATTTCTAAAAAGGTGGGAGAGTTGTAACATCCTAAAATTTGGATAACTGAAATGGATGTTTGATATATTTCTTGTGTTATTTGATTAATTTGGATGAGTTGAAGTGTTGTGTGAATTATATTTGTGCAACTGCATGGTGTGGATGTTAGGTTATATGGAGTTTGATTGATCTGTGTTGGAACTGTGTGATTTCGAGATTGACTGTTGGGATTTGTGAAATAACATCTTTGGATAGCTTGCTTAGCAAGACCGACAAATGAGATTCTAAACACGTTCATCAGCGTGAAAAACACGATTTTTCGCCTCTTTCTCTCCCAACCCTAACTCAAAGCCTTAGACCTCCTCCTCTATCACCCATGACCACTTGTGACCACCATGAGTTGTCATTGCTTGTCACTGGACCACCACACAGAGAGGAATACTTTAATCAGAGTGAAATACTCTAAAACCAACCCGAGGTTTCGGTAGAGAACGGAGCTCTTGACCCTTCCTTCGTGGTTTCTTTAACGTAACCGTGATTTCTATGTCTTCTCCTAGTTAGTTTGAACCTCTCTTAGTATCTCTTGTGATTTGGGTACCATTATTGGATGTTTTTATGATTCTTTTGGAAACACCTTGAAAATGAGATGTTGTAAAAGTTGTGTTTTTATAAAATAGATTTTGTTTTTGTGACCTTTGTTGAACCTCGGAATTTCAAAATGACATCTCTTTGATGTGGAACCTAAAAAAGACACCATTTTAGTCCCTTTTAAAATTGAATGGGTGACCCCGAATGTTAATATTGACCTTATCCTTGAAAATCTATACTAAATTATCTTTGATTTGGTATATAGAACTCTATGTTTGGACCGGCGGATGTGAACATGAGAGATCCCAAAACAACACTGCAAGGAGCTAATAGAGAGATATATATAGGTGAGGGAAGTTTATTGTTTGTTTACAGCTTTTGACACTATACTTGGGGTCAAGGAACCCAATTATGGGGATGTATTTATGTCCCTGTTGTGTGTTGGTATTCAAGAAAAGCAGTGTGTTAAACTAATGGAATGTAATATATTTGCTATTGATGAGTGAAAATTGTGAATCATGTTGTTGTTGTAATGATTGGAATTTTTGGGAAAAATCTCAATTGCAGAGGAGACTCTGACAAAATTTATATTTGTCCTTCCATTTACTTTTGTATTAAATTTTAAATAGGCATACGAGTTTGTTTTGTATATCATAGTTCTCCTCTTTAATTTAGAATTTTCCCTAAAATATCAGTCGCGTGGTATTATGATTTGTTATTCATATGTGACGTATGTTGTCTAAAGATCTAAGGAATGTGAATCCTAGGCATGTGTTATATGTATATATGCGGAATGCGATTGCTTGTGATGTTGATGATATTGAAATGAGATGATGTTGACGTTGATAATGATATTGAGATGAGATGATATGGATGGTGATGATAATAGTGATATGAGATGATGTTGATGTTGATGATGAAATTGATATGAGATGATGTTGATGTTGATGATGAAATTGAGATGAGATGATGTTGATGATGATGATGACATTGAGATGATATGATGTTGATGTTGATGATGTCATTGTGATGGACGTATGCTGTGTATGTATATGGGGGTGCACTGACCATGTTGGATATCCCTGGAGAGGGAAGGGGATCTCTTTAAGAATTTTAAGCATCCTTAGAAAGCGAAGGCGATTGCTTAGAATTTTTTTTACTGTCCAAGGTCGGTGCATTCATGGTACCCATGTTTCATACTGTATAATTGCATGGAAATAGTACAAACTTTATAAGTAAGTACCTGTGATTTTTCTGGAGGAAAAATGCTAGTACTTGGGGGCATATCACTTTATTTGGAACTCCCTCAAGACTCGTGCTAATCAACATGGGGGGAGTTTCATGTGCACGACAGGATGACTTCGATAGTTGTTGCCTAGTTTTCCTAAGTGAGAGTGTCATGTGGACATACTTAGGCTATTTCCTGACGAATGGTACCACATTGCATTTAAGAGTTGAGTCAGGTGCATGTATCATTTTGAGCATAATTGATCTGAATTGTTGAAAAGTTGATGAATAGTTTGTTAAGTGTATGTTGAACTAATGGATATGTTGAGAATGATTGTGATGGTTTGTTATTGTTTTCTTGCTAATCTTGTCATCAGGTGTTTGTTTATCTTTTATAATAAACTCACCCTTGCAATTTTGTACCGTGTGGTTGGTACCTGTGATGATCGCAATAGGTGATGTTGGAGGGAGATTCTTTTGTTGGAGCCGCCAAGCCAACATGATAATGTTGAAATTTATTTTGGGACAGAGTTGTGTTTCATTATCAACTCTTCCTTAGTTGGCTTCTTGATTCTTTTTGAGTGGGCATATAGATTCCAGGTTTAGATACATGTAAAAAACTAAATTATGTTCTGACATGTGAATATAGTGGTTTAATACATATATGTATTTATTCACGTATTTTTGCGTTGCTTGGTGAATGTATATTGCAAAAAAAATTTACCCTTATTTTCACAATCAATTTAATGGAGCTTTCACTTAAAATTGAAATGTCACATTTTAGAGTAGAGATATCATAGCGACAAGGCGAGTCGTTACAACGTATTTTTGCCTCCAGCTGTGAGACAATGGTCATATCAAGGTTCAACACTAATCGCATAACAGATCCTTCACCGAAGTCTATAAAAGGTGTCTCTTACTTAAGAAATCAATGTTGAAAAATAATCAAGTGAACAACAGGCACAAGTACTTTGAAGCAAAACTCTGCTAAATTAGTGAACGATATACTCAGTATTTAATCTCTTTCATCCTTTGCTAAGGAAACTTATTTGTACTTGAGCTTAACTGTTTATCAACTTTTTGAGTGTTGTTGAATCATTGTGTTCACTCAAACTTTTGTTTGTGAAAGCCAGGAGTGACTTATAAATAAGACCTTCGACAACCATTTTTTGTTGGATTGAATTACTACCACTCAAATCCTTATACAACACTTATGCCGCTCACACGAAAAATGACTCTCGGTTCGAAGGTCGTAGAGTATGTACTCATACCACTTTTAATAAAATTTATATTCCTTTACTTTTATGTGTTTCTTTGAACCTTTATCTCTTTTCAATCTTCATTTCTTCTCGAAACTTTACTTTTGTCAATCTCCATTTCTTCTTTGAATTTTGCTTTTATCCAATCTTCATTGCTTATTATTATCAAAATTATCATTATAATTGTTATAACATGTATGTCTAAATTTATCATCAACATTATTTCTATCGAAAAACATTTATATTGAAATTATTATTATTGAAATCATAAGAAACTATTTATACATAAATTATGATAATGGATATTATTGTCAAAATTGTTATTAGTATTTTTATTAATACTTAGGCAATTCTCTTATATATAATGCAGTGCCTTTGTTAATCAACACATGAGAAATTCTAAAGGTTAAACCACAACTTTTGAGGCTATCACTGATGATTCACTACCCTAGAAAATAGCCAAATACACTATGTATATGAGTGAATAGGCAATTCAGTTCCTTAGATTGTACCTATTTTGCATATTAGTCCCTACTTAATATTAAATTCAAAATAGTCCTTATCTTTGCATAAGTGTTGCAAAATAGTCCTTCCGTTAAATTTTAAAGTAACATCGTTAGTGAGGTCAATTTTAGTGCCACGTGGACTATCCAACGTGGCACTAAAGGATGGCGTGGCATGACACATGGACGTGCTTCTTAAAAGATGTCATGTCATTTGATGATAACAAAATGAGTAAATAAGCAATTTAGTCCCTGACTTTGTACCCCTGTTGCATATTAGTCCCTAACTTAATGAAAAATTCAAAATAGTCCATATCTTTTGCATAAGTATTGCAAAATAGTCCTTCCGTTAAATTTTAAAGTAACGCTGTTAGTGAGGTCAATTTTAGTGCCACGTCATTTTTGATGATGATAGAATGAGTAGCTTCTTCAAATTTGATGGTTCTGAACCAATTGAGACATATATACGAAACAGAACTCAGACACACTTGCACAAATAAAAAGAACCAAAAATCCACAGTAACAACCTTATCTCTGTAGCCGTCAACACCATGGGCGAGGTCTGCATAATCATTATCTTTTCCTTTTTTTTTTCTTCAATTACCATCAATGTATCATTCTGGATTCAGATTTTTTTTTTTTTTGTGTTTTGAATAGGAAGAGAAAAAACCAGAGGAAAAAAAAGTGGAGGAGAAAAAAGCAAATGAAGAAGAAAAGAAAGAAGAAGAGAAAAAACTAGAGGAATCAAAAGATGACAAGGAATCTAAGGAGGAATCTGTGCTGCCAGAAATCGTGCAAGGCACAACCCTTGCAATGCATGGACACTTTAAGCATGATTTCTGGCATCTTTTAAGTTAAGGACTATTTTGGAACACTTATGCAAAAGATAGGGACTATTTTGAATTTTTTATTAAGTTAGGGACTAATATGCAACAGGGGTAGAAAGTCAGGAACTAAATTGCCTATTTACTCATTTTGTTATCATTAAATGGCGTTACTTTAAAATTTAACGGAAGGACTATTTTGCAACACTTATGCAAAGATAGAAACTATTTTGAATTTAATATTAAGTTAGGGACTAATATGCAAAATGGATACAATTTCAGGGACTAAATTGCCTATTCACTTCTATGTATACATGTGTTCAATCAGTACTATTTTTGTCTTCACACATAATCATAGCACCAATCTCGTTTCAGTCATTGATTCATAATGCGTTTGGATAACTACCAGAATGAATTTTGACCCCCCAAAATTATGGTGAAAAATTGAAAAAGTGAATTAAACTATTTGTTGCTTTGGCTTTCAACGCAAAATTGAAATTGATTCTCGAAAAATAGAATCTAATCCAAACACACTATCAAGAAACATATAAGGCACCATAATCAATTTTTGTGGTTGAACATCATATAATGCATTAGTGGTATTTTGTATTAGCTTTAACTAACTAGTGTGTTTGGATTAGACTCATGACAAAAATAATCAATTATTTTTTTATGGTGAAGGTAAAGCAACAAATACTTGTTTCTACTTTTTCATGATATCATTGTGATTTTGTCAAATAAAATTAATTCTTTTGTCATCCAACAGACTAAACGCTGACTTGACGCGGTGAGACAATGTAGTACCAAACAACTTAACCTTTAACCTTTTAAACAGCTTGGTCAATAATTAGGGACTAAATAATTAAGAATATCTAATCTTGTAGAGCTTTAATTGACATCAGTATCATTGCCTCACAAAGGTTCAATGGGTCGACAATTGCTGAGATTTGAAGAAGAAATAAATCATGAAATAGTCAGATATAAACTGTCAGATTTCTGTAAATTAAAGTGGTACAGAAAGTGGGAGGTGGTTGGGAGGTTTCTCTAAGAGATTAGGTAGAACATCAGTCTATATTGCTGAGCTTTGGGGAGTCTTTGAGGGGCTCTTACTGACTCGGTCAAAGAACATCAACAAGCTGGTGATGCAGGTGTATTCAATTGCTGTTGTTAAAAGCATCTCTATAAACAGTACTGGCAATGCGACAGGATGGAGGTTGATTGTTGAGATCAAGAAGCTGCTTCAACTTGATTGGCAAGTCTCGATTGTGCATGTCTACAGGGAGGGTATGCTTTAGCGAATTTGGCCTGAGACTCAAGAGGATTGTGTTACATATGAGCATTCCTTCTAGTTTATGCTAGTTGATCCTAATTGCATAGCCTTACAAAAGTCTTATTGGGTTAAAATGATCTCTTCTAATAGAAATAAACCTCCGAAGAATGCCTACTAAATATGGAATCTGTTTTACTGATTTGAAGAAACAAAGCAGGCTCCAAATACCTTTTTTCTTTTATATAAAACTTTAAAAAGTGCAAAACGTAAATGCCACTAACAATAAACCTCATCTGAATAAACTATCCAAGAAAACTTAAATCTGTAAGATGAAGACTTAATTTATATTTCATCACACTTTTGATTAAACTTTTTACTATTATTGAGTCAAATCCATTTAGGCTCGTGACTATTGTTTACAAAACCAGAAAAAACTGCATAGTTGTCATCAGGACCGCATAAAATTCATTCATCAATTAGATATGGCAAAATTGAATTGTCTACCAAACAATATAATCCATCCAAAAACACGGCATTATCTGTGAAATACAAATCTGCTTCCCACATTTCTCAAATCAGAAACAGAAACCAGGATTTCAAAAAGTGCAGAACCAAACCAATTTGATCAACTTAGTAAAAGCTCAATTACCTAAAGGTTATGCATTGTTTAACATCTTACACCGGTAAGTCCAAAGGATATGCGACAGTAGAGACAACAAGAACAACGAAAATCATAATTGAAACTTCTGGGGATAAATTATCAATGTATATATTCAATTCCTAATTATGCATACATGTGCACTAGACTTGGTCCTTTTCAGTTTTTCCTGCCAACAAGCTTCGTCTACTCAGTAGAGTTTCTCATTCTAGTAAACTAATACTTTATGATTAAAGGGTCATATAAAAATCATAGCGAAAACTAAATAAATAAATAAAAAATACCCCCTTTCGTGAAGAAATTCCTTCCTCTTAATCTTTGTCAAGCTCCTTATAGTACTTCAAAGCATGAAGCATGTTTGCCTCCAAGACCCTTACATGAGCAACAACCTTGGAGAAGAACCTGAGGGAACACTTTAAATTTGTGTTTTTCTTCTCACATCTGTCCATTGCCACTTTGATTTCCTTCAACAGGGTCTTACATTCATCAATCCTTTCCAGGTGTTCGAGAACACAATCATGGAAGGCTTTTCGCTCCTTCTCCAACATCTCTTCAAATCTAACCTTCGCAAACTCAAATCTCTCGCTGGAGTTAAAAACCTCAGCTTTCAACACTTGCCAAGCCTCTTCATCTGCGATTCTCGTTTTCTTGAAATCGTGCACAATAGGGACTCTCTTTTTGAGCTTCAAATGCAAAACCACAGGTTCTTCTTCTTCAAGCATTCCCTTCCCATCCAACCCTTCTTGGATGGAAACCACGGATGACAGCGACTTCTTGATAAACCCATTGCGACAAAAACCCAGAAAGAGAAACGCCGCCGATGCTGCAGTTACGGTAACAAAGGAGGGAACTTTGCGAAGAGGGTTGAAGAATTGAAGAGATTTGGGATCTGGGTCGGACAAGGAAGCCACAACAGAAGATGAATGATGGGGATTGAAAAAGATAGAAGAAGTGGTTGATAGTGTTAGTGAATAGTGAAATGATGCACGTAGAGACTGTGGATGGTGATTCAGAGTAAGAACCTCCATAGATGGCTAGAGGTCTGACGGTGGCGCAACCCTGCACCGTTTCAGCTTGTGTTTATATGGGATTTTTTGGTTTTTAGTGAGTACACTCCACTATTTTTTTTAATTATTTTTTATGTTTTTATTAGTGAACATTGTTTAGTTTAAATTTTTAATATTTTATCTGTATTTTTTTAGGAATATTTTATCTGTATTAAGACTTGACAAATGGTAAAATATCAATTCATTCCAGAAAAGTTACTACATAATAGGATAAAACAAAATAAAACAGTTAGAATTATTTTTAGAATTAATTTATAGGTGTTGCATCAAGTGGCCTTGAAATAATTAAGAAGAGGGTTGAATTAATTTTAATTATTAATGTGTTTTGACTAATTAAAAAATTTATTCTTCTTAATGTTACTAGATTCAACTAGGCTTTTACTACTTAGTTAATCATGTCTGGTAAAAAAAATCATTGGAAGAGTTATGACTTTTGAGAAAATCATGTTAAGAGTTATAACTCTTAACTTTTTCTTCAAAACTATTCACTAGTAATCGATTACACAATGTATTTTATGAAAAGTTGTGACTCTTCACAATTGGATTTGAATTCCAACGTTCAGATTCACTTGTAATGTATTACTAATATAGTGTAATCGATTACACTATTTGAAAATCATTTTGGAATGTTACAAATCATTTGAAAATATTTTGGAAAACTAATATGGTCACTGGTAATCGATTACTGCTAACTGGTAATCAATTACCAGAGAGTAATCACTCTAGTAACTTACAAAATTTGAGAAAATTCTTTTGTAAAACAAAACTGTGCTATTTGGTTTTTAAAAAATTCTTTTAATACTTATCCTATATGAAGTCTTGACTTGTTGCTTCTTGATTTCTTCTCTTGAATCTTGAACCTTGGATTGGATTCTTGATGCTTGATCTTGAAGTCTTGAATCAATCACTTGGGCTTTTGGCATCATCAAAATTGTTTGGTTCATCATCATGAAGCTTACTTCTACAGTTGCAATGAATAACACTATAACTAATGGGAATGTAAGCATGACCTTCCTATTACCTATACAATTAGCAAGCATTCTCATGCATCTTGGAAATTAGATTCAGGGGCAATTGATCATGTTTCATCATCTTTGGAATTCTATACTTCATATAAACAAATTCCTCCTATAGTTGTTGTCGCAACCAACATCATGACAGGATGACGAAAGAAAATAAAAGAGATTTTGTCTTCTATGAAGAAAACTAGTGGGAGTCGCCACCAACGTTTATTTAAGGGAAATGTTAGAAAAATAAAAAAGAAAGGTCTACGAATTTTGAAAAGAAGGGATTCAGGAGTTATTTACGCATAGGGAAGGTGCTAGCACCCCACATGCCCATCACAAAGAACGACATGTGAATGTATGTATACATGATTTTGATGATGTCAAAGAAGAATCTAACAAGGCTGCTTCAAATGATAAGCATTTGCTTCAAGAATAATTCAAGATTGCTTCAACAAACAAAGCCTTGTTTCAAGATTCACTAAAGACCAAGTCTTGCCTTAAAACAAAGTGCTTTCAAGACATGCAAGGCTCTGGTAATCAATTACCAGGAAGTGTAATCGATTACCAGAAGACAGGGTTGAGAAATAGCTATTGAAAAAGGTTTGGAATTTGAATTTTCAACATGTAATCGATTACCATATGTCTGTAATCGATTACCAGCAACGAAACTTTGGAAATTCAAATTCAAAAGTCATAACCCTTCAAAATTATAACTGTGTAATCGATTACACAAACATTGTAATCGATTACCAGTGGAAAGTTTTCAGAAAATCTGCCAACAATCACATCTTTTCATTAGATTTGTGAATGGTCATCAAAGGCCTATAAATAGGTGACTTTGGCACGAATTTTAGACAGAGAGTATTTTTGGTCCAAAATGTCTTATCCTCTCAAAAGACAATGAGAGAGATTCCAAAAGAACTTCATTGTCAAATGCTCTCTCAAAAGAAATCCTTGACCAAACACTTGCAAAATCTATAAGGATTCTTACATGATCTTCATTGTAATATTCTTCTCTTGAAGAGAGAATTCTTCTTCCATTCTTCTTATTCAATGAGATTGGTTAAGAGACTGTAAGTCTCTTGTTGTAAAGGATTCCTGAACACAAGGGATGGGTTGTCCCTGTGTGGTTCAGACTTTGTAATGGATTTTACAAAGATAGTGGAAATCTCAAGTGGGTTGCTTGAGTACTAGATGTAGGCACGGGAAGTGGCCGAACCAGTATAAAAATGTGTTTGCATTCTCTCTTCCCTTATTTCATTTATGTTATTGCAATCAATTTTGCCTTGCATGTTTATAGAACATTATTAAATTGATTGTTGTTGCTTCTTCTGCATTCTAAGCCTATCCCTCTTAAGATTATTGAGGCCACAAGGTCCAACACGACAGCCTTTAGTCGAGTGTGTGATAAAAATAATGTGACTTCAAAATATTTATTTCCCCAAGAATGGTGAATTTTTTTGTATTATTTTTTTCTTTTTCCTTTTTCGAATCAACAAGGTGTTGCCCTTGCTCCTACGTATCCCTAGGTGCAATGAGGAAATCAGACCTAGTAGTTCTTTAAGCCAAATGTTTTGTGTCTAGAAACGATTTTTTTATTTATTTTGGTTTTGTTTATTGGTCGGATATCCTTCGTATCCGCCTATTTTGGATATGTTGAATATCTTCGAGCGTGCGAGGCGAGTCCAAGACCCGGCGTCGTGGGCTATGAAAAAAATGCTCTAGGAGAATTACCAGGCAAGTCCGAGACTTAGTGTGGCAACTTAAAGTAAAAGAAAGTAAAAATAACGAAATCATAGAAACAACAGAAATATGGAAATAACAAAAAATATGAAAATAATGGAATTTAGTGCGTCAGAAATCGTAAATTACAAAAACAAAAATAATGGAATTTAGTGCATCGGAAATACAGAAATTACGGAAATGACTTTAAATTTATTCAAGAAAATATATGATTGGATTTCATCGTTCATACCCTTAGTATCCTAATAAGATTAACATATAGAAATCATTTTATAACATTGCTGATGCACTCATAGTTATCCCAAGTCGATTCCTCATACTTGAAACCTAAGAATATTTACTGAATATCGATCCCTCACATATGCAGTAAATACCCCAACATTACAGTTATATTTTTGTTCTTTTTGCAATCAAAATGTTATGCTCTATTTCCAGCGACATAACGTAAAGAGTAACATCATTCGGTTAAGATTCTAAGATTACCTTCCAGCCTCACTTAAAATAAAATTTCATTATACTAGTGATCAACTAGAATCAAGCATTACAAGTAGAATGAAATTACCAATAATGAGTAGAAGAGATTAATACGTATATAATATCAAAAGGGACACCTGTAATGCCCTAAAATTTCAATAATTGAAAATAGATGTTTGATGTTTGATCGAGGCCGTACCCGAATCAAATAAACATGAAAATGCAGTAACTAGGAAGTGATCCTAGGTCGTTTCCCAACGAGCAGTGACAAACCAAATGCTCATAATATGCTTGCAGTAACAGTAACGATTGGGGGGTTTGTTTGTTTTGTGATTAAAGAGCAGAACAAGTAAACTGGAATACGAAACTACTAATATTAAAAACGGGTTGTTTCGTTTGATTCAGAAGCCATTCTCTTATCCTGGGTTATGGAGAATTCGTCCCTAACAGTCAACCACTTAATCCAACCCTATTTCAATTTACTAAGCGAAAATCAACTTAGGGTTGTCAATACGTGATTAGGCACCACATACACCAGTTAGCCCTTCGTCCATTAAGCTTGAACGCAAGTTAGGCTCAGAGGCAATTAATCGAACACGAAGCGTGCACTGATTAATATTCACGAATTTGGGATAACTGGTGAAGGGAAAACTGCCAGGAAACCACATTACAAGCGAAACCTCAAAGAGAGTTGGGCTTCGTCCTCAAAAGGAAACAACACCAGAAAATCTAGCCTTCCATGGATTCAAACAGAAAACGCAAATGAAACATGAAGCAGAAACGTAACTGAACAGAAACGTAAATGAAAGTAGAAGAAGAAGCAAGAATGAACTCGGAATTAGAAGCAGAAAACAGAAATTTGCATTAAGAACGAAAACCGTAACAAGGGAATAGAAAAACGTGAAAACCTAAAACCAAAGCTCTGAATAATGAAAATAGCATAATAGAATGCCCTCACAAATCCCAAGGCAGCTATTTAAAAAGAGTCACTCAAAGTCACTGGGCCAAATTACAATACTCTGGCCCAAAACGAAATAAACACTAAATAAAATAAAATTACGAAATTTCCTAATTAGAAATTAACTAAGGTAAGCGCTGCTTTATTTGCCCTCTTCAAGTCCACAACCAAAATCCGGATTAAGCCCAATGTTTCATTAATTTCTAAAATTAGATTAAAAACATCAAATTAGCTAAATGAGCCCAAATAATAAAACTGCATGAGTAATTGACAATTAAGACCAATCAGTAATTAAAATGGTGCGAAAAGGGTTTAGAAAAAAGAAGAAAATGATGGCACATCAATTTTTTTCTTGTGTTATTTGATTACTTGATTAATTTGGATGAGTTAAGGTATTGTGCGAATTAGCCATGTGTGTTCTGCTTAAAGTGGATGTTGAGTTATGTGGACTTTTATTGACTTAGGTTGAAATTATGAGATTTCTAGTTTTACTTAAAACCTATTCGACTAAAACCGCAATCATGAATTTGTAAACCGTTGGATCGCTTTCAAATTTGAAATGTAGGCTTGCTACCCAATTTTGCATATTTGAACCGTTGGGATTTGAAATACAACATCTTGAGTATGATATATGATATTTTAACCGAAGCAGTGAAATTTGAGCTGGATCAGCTCGCCCAGGCGAGCCAAATTTCACCTGGGCGATTCTTGTAGGCTATAAATACGTCCAACAGCCTAAAAGAGCCATTTTTTCTCCATCTCTTCCCCTAAAACCTCCCCCAACACCCTCAACCTCCTCCTCCACCACCATTGACCATCGGAGACCGCCACGAGCCGCCTTTGCTTGCCATCGAACCACTGCACGGAGAAGAACAGTTTAATCAGAGTGGAATCTTCAAAACTCAACTCGAGGATTCGGTAGAGAATGAAGCCTCTAATCCTTCCTTCACGGTTTCTTCGAGGTAACTGTGATTTCTAAGCCTTCTCCTTGTTAGTTTGAGCCTATCTTTACATCTCTTATGACTTGGGTACCATTATTGGATGTTTTTACACTTTGAAAAACCCTTGAAAAAAGGATGTTGTAAAAGTTACCTTTTTATAAAATAGACTTTGTTTTTGTAACATTTGTTGAACCCTGGTCACAATGGCGTGATCAGAATTTCAAAATGACCTCTCTCTGATATGAATCTCAAAATACCACTTTAGCCCTTTTTTAAATTGAATGGGTATTTGACCCCAAAAGTTAATATTAACCTTGTCTTTGAAATCTATATTGAATTATCTTTGATTTGGCACATAGAGCTCTATGTTTGGACGAATGGACATGAACCTAAGAGATCTTAGAACAACGTCGCAAGGAACTAACAAAGAGATATAGATAGGTGAGGGGAGTTTATTGTTTGTTTACAACTTTTGGTACCATAGTTGGGGTCAGGGAACCCAATTATGGGGATGTATGTTTGTCCTTGTGCATGCTGGTTTTCAAGAAAAATTGTGTTTTTAACTAATGGGATGTGATATATTTGTTATTGATGTGTATGCTGGTTTTCAAGAAAATTTGTGTTTTTAACTAATGGGATGTGATATGTTTGTTATTGATGATTGAAGTTGTCAATGATGTTGTTGTTGTATTGATTGGAATTTTTGGGAAAAGTCTTAATTATAGAGGACACTCTGCCCAAAATTTTATATTTGTTCTTCTATTTACTTATTTATTAAATTTTAAATGGGCATAAGAGTTTGTTTTGAATACCATAGTTTTCCTCTTTAATTTAGAATTTTCCTTAAAAATATGAGTCTCGTGATATTATAGATTGTTGTTGTATGAGGTTTATGTTGCCTGAAGACCTAGGGAATGTGAATCCCGAGCATGAATTTATATGTATGTATGTGGAATGTGATTGCTTGTGATGTTGATGATGATGTTGAGATGAGATGACGTTGATGATATTATTGTGATGGCGTATGTTGTGTATGTACATGGGGGGTGTGGTGACCATGTTGGATATCCCTAGAGGGGGAAATAAAGTGTTTTAAAGAGTTTCAAGCATTCCTGAAGAGAGAAGGGGATGGCTTAGAATCTCTAACTATCCATGGTCAGTGCATTAATGATGCTCATGTTTCATACTTTATATTGCATGGAAATAGTACAAACTTTGTCAGTAAGTTCTTGTAGTTTTTCATGAGGAAAAATACTTGTACTTGGGGGCATGTCACTCGGTTTTGAAATTCCTAGAGACTCGGGTTGATCACCTCTATAAAGTTCACTGAAACTTTATATCTAGTTGATGTCCTCTACTTACCCAGCTTTACATGCAATCTTATTTCCATTTCTAAGTTAGTTTCAACATTGAATTTCAAACTAACTTTTTCTTTGAACAAATGCATCATGCAGCACCTGAACAAATTGAGGATGATTGGTTTAATTGATGTCATAGATGGTCTATACAAGTTAGCAGTACCTTCACTTTAAAATTTCAATTCTATTGTAATCTCATTTCGTAATAAGTTGCCAATCGATTTATGGAATTTTCGTTTAGGACACCCCTCTCATGATAGGATGCACACTATGAACCAATGTTATCCTTGTCTTTTCAGGGATAAACGTTTTTTTGTGATGCTTGCCACCACGCTAAACAAAGGAAATTACCTTTTCTAATTAGCCATTCTCATGCTTCCAAACCCTTTACTCTTTAGCATGTTGACATATGGAAACCATGCCCTACTATTTCTATCTATGGACACAAATATTTCCTAACAATTGAAGATGATCACACTAGATTTATTTGGGTCATTCTCATATGTTTGAAATCAGAAACACAAACTCATCTACAAACCTTTGTTACTCATGTTGAAAATCAATTTGATACAAAAGTAAAGACTATTCAGAGTGATAATGGTGCAAATTTCATTATGTTTGAATTTTGCACATCAAAAGGGATTATTCGTCAAACCTTATGTGTTGAAACACCTCAACAAAATGGAATTTTTAAAAGAAAGCATCAACATATCTTGAATGTCACACATGCTTTACTTTTGCATTCTCATTTACCTCCTATTGTTTGGTCCTTTGTTGTTACACATGCAACATTTCTCATTAATTGTTTACCAACCCCTTTACTGAATAATCTATCACCATACCAAAAACTTTATTACAAACTATTTGATACTTTCAGTACAAAGAAACTCAATCCTCGTGTTGACCCTTGTATCTTTCTTGGTTTTAAACCCAATACTAAGGGTTATGTCACTTTCTATTTGACAACTTGAGTCATTATCACTTATAGGAACATAATTTTTAATGAGGATTGTTTTTCATATGCTAGACTCAACTCAAAAATATTCACACTCTCCCTTCTTTTCATCCCTTCACCTCTCACCTTTAAGGAGTTGTCTTCTAAGGATGAACCAATTGCATTTATCCCAGAGGCATCTTTTCAACCTAGCTCTCCTCAAAACTCTTCCTCACCTGCCCCTAATTTTGTACCTTGTCGTTTTGAACGTGAGAAACATAGGCCTACCCTATACAATGATTATTGTTCTATCTTCACATCAACAGATGTCAACAATCCTTTAGGTAGTCGCTATCCTTTATCTTCAATTCTCTCTTATTCAAAGCTTTCACCATGCTATCCTAGTTTTTTCATGTCTATGAATTCAATCATAGAACCAAAGTCATATAATGAGGCCTCCAAACATGATTGCTAGGTTAAAGCCATGAAAGAGGAAATTAATGCTCTAGAAGCAAACAATACATAGGTTATTACTGATCTCCCACCCAACAAATCTGCCATTGGTTGTCATTGGGTGTACAAGATTAAACATCGAGCAGATGGTAGTATAGAACAGTACAAAGCTCGTTTAGTGGCCAAGGGTTATACTCAATTATAAGGTTTAGATTACTTGGATACTTTTTCTCTAGTTGCAAAAATCACAATTGCTCATCTCTTACTTGCACTAACATCTATGCATAACTAGCATCTCAAACAATTGGATATCAATAACACCTTCTTACACGACAACCTTGATGAAGAGGTATATATATAACTCCTTATGGGTGTCTCACCTCCTAAACCATGCCTAGTTTGTCGTCTACAACGATCTCTTTATGGCCTCAAACAAGCCAGTCATCAATGGTATTCACGACTCTCTTCATTTTTGTTGTGACAACATTACACTGATCATCCTTTGATCATTCCCTATTCATAAAGTATAATGTTGCTTCTTGCATTGCACTTCTAGTTTATGTTGATGATATTGTGCTTACTGGAAATGATTCTTCTGAAATTTCTTCTATCACTCGCAAACTTAATACTACTTTCAAAATTAAGGATTTGGGAAACTTGAAGTTTTTCCTTGGTTTTGAAGTTTCTCATAGTTTTTCTAGCATTAATATTTGCCAACGTAAATATGCCCTTGAAATTCTCGTTGATTCTAGTATGTTGGGTTCTCAGCCCGTTAGCACCCCTATGGACTATAGTACTCATCTTCACCATGATCCAGGCACTCGTTTGTCTAATTCACTGGCTTCTTCTTACAAACGTCTTATTGGTAGATTGATATATTTGACTAACACCAGACCTGATGTTACACACACTGTGTAACATCTTAGTCAATTTGTAGGATAACCCACTTCTACTCATTAACAAGCAGCATCTCGTATTTTAATATACATTAAAACTGCCCTTAGTTCTGGTCTCTTTTTCCCAACCAACAACATTACTCAACTAAAGGCTTTCAATGATTCTGATTGGGTTGGATGTGTTGATACTCGTCACTCCATTACTAGCTTCTTAACTTATCTTGTTTCATCTCTCATTTTTTGGAGATCAAAGAAACAATTCACTTCATCTTCTCACCAACTTGGTGAGAACCAAAAATTCCTTCATGAGTTTCAACCAAAGCTACATAAGTTTTTGATTCTCCCAAACATTTTAATTGGACTCCATCTATATCCTTTCTATACAACTCAACTCCAATAACAATATAATTGACAGTTTTATACTTTGTCTTTTGATCCACAGATAAATTAGGATTTTGAAGATGATTGACTAAAGGCCTTCTCCAATCATGAGTTGTGAACACATCTATATTCAAAATTTCTACTTCTTATAATTATTTTTTTTATAGTTATCAAAGTTTAAAAATTTTGTTTACTCAATTTATAATTAGATGCAATTTGAGCAAAATCATTAGCTTCTTTATTTTGCTCTCAAAACACATGTTCAAATTTAGCTTCGTCAAATCTACTTAACAACATGGATGCATATGAAGAGTATTTGAACAAATTACTTTTGATGCACTTAAATTTATGATTCAATTAACTGATGAATAATTTAGAATCTCCTCTAATCAATACATGTTTTGTTCCTAGATTCAATATTTTTTCCAAACAAATTAGAAATGAATATTATGAGAAAATTCTCTTTACCTAATAATAACTGAAGTTGTTTCTTATTCTTTAGAGGGGAAGTCTCCAAAACTTATTCTGCCTTATTTTTATCTACATTGATTCCCTTTTGATGGATAATAAAAAGAATTCACCTGTAGAGACACCAAAAGCACATTTCAATGGATTTTTTTTTTCAATCTATGCTTTCTCATTCTTTTGAATGATAATCTTCAATGTTCTAGATGATTGTCTTTCGATTCAAATTTCACAACCACATCATCTATATATACTTGCATAAGTTTTTAAATCAAATCATGAAAAATAAGGTTTGTTGCTCTTTGATACGTTGCACCAAATTTTTTTAAACCAAATGGCATTACTATGCATTCATATGTTCCTAATCCCCCCATGCATCAAAAAGTAGTTTTAGATATATCATTTTCAACAATATATATTTGATTATATCATGAATAATCGTCTAATAAACTTAGAATCTCATTGCCTGTTGTTGAATCAACTAACATATCAACGATTTGCATAGGATATTCATCTTTAGGTGTTGCTCTTTGATACATTGCACCAACATTTCTTAAACCAAATGGCATTACTATCCATTCATATGTTCCTAATGCCCCCGTGCATCGAAAAACAATTTTGGATATGCCATTTTCAGCAATATATATTTGATTATAACCTAAATAACTGTCTAATAAACTAAGAATCTCATTGCCTATTGTTGAATCAACTAACATATCAGCAATTGACATAGGATATTCATCTTTAGGTGTTGCTCTTTGATCCATTGCACCAAGATTTGTTAAACCAAATGGCATTACTATTCATTTATTTGTTCCTAATGCCCCCGTGGATCAAAAAATAGTTTAAGATATATTATTTTCAACAATATATATTTGATTATATCCTGATTAACCGTCTAATAAACTTAGAATCTCATTGCTTGCTATTGAATCAACTAACATATCTGCGATTGGCATAGGATATTCATCTTTAGGTATTACTGCATTCAAATCCCTAAAATCTACACACACATGCATTTTCCCATTCTTTTTAATCACATGAACTATATTAGAAATCCAATTGACATACCTTGCAGTTTGAATGAAATTAGTCTTCAATAGACTTTCTATCTCTGCTTTTGATGTAGCTCCATTGGAGCACGTAGGCCTTGGATCTTCTTCATCAATGGAGTCCTTTGCTTCTTGAATTTTAATGGTGGCGAAGTGGAGAAGAAGGAGAGTTGACAGGAGACACCACTTCAAGGAGAAGATGAGTCAAGAAGAAGCTTACCACCATAGGAAGCCATGGATAAGAGCTTGAAGGTAGGAGAAGATGAGTGGAGGGAGAAAGAGAGAAGGAGCACGAAATTTTGTGCCTCAAAAGAGGTCTGAACTTTGAGGTCTGAACTTTCTTCCTTCTCCGTTGCACTGCCCTGATCTTCAAGAAGCGAAGGACTCTATTGATGAAGAAGATCCAAGGCCTACAAGCTCTAATGGAGCTACATCATGTGGTATCAAGAGCATCTTCATCTAGGTGATGTTCTTTTGCTTCCTCTATCTTTTTGTTCACTCAATTCACTTTAATTTCTTATTCTTCATCTTATTCTCCATGTAAGTCCTCCATTGTCTTGTGGTTTGGTTCTCTTTAGAGTAGATTAAAAAAAAATAAACCGATTAAATCTTAGATCTACACTTGTTCTTGCATTTTTATGGTTCAAATTTTATAGATATACTCTTGAATCATGTTTTTGTATTGATTTTAGGTTCTATCATTTTTTAGTCATAATCTTCTTATGGTGAAAGTTTAGATCTAAATTTTCTTCCAAAATATTGATTTGAAAAAAAATACAAAAATCTAAGTGTAAATCACTTAATCCATGTTGTCTTAGAGTCATGTTTAGTCATAATAATTGTCACATTATGTTCTAAGTTTGTGTTGAATTTTGATTTTGTTGATTGAATTCTAGTTACATTTGTTCATGTATTCTTCATTCTTAGCCTATCTTTTTAATTTTGAGTCTAATTCATGCATGTTATTTAGTTCATAACATGTTCTAAATCAATTCCTAGAAGTAGTCTTGTTTTTGAACTTTTTTTTGTTTTCTAAGATTCCTACATAATTCCTATGAAGAAGTTGAGTTGTGGTGCTGAGTTGTGGATAGATTTGTGAATCAAAATAAGTCTTAAGCTCTCTTGAATTGTGTTATTCAATATAATTGAGCATAAGAAAACACAAATTGTAACTATCCAAGCCTTAAGCAACATAAACACTACTCTTGATTTCTAGGTTGAAATCGCTGGTGCTGGCAACTTGAACATACCAACTTGTATAAATTACTGGGAATTGGTCACTACGAATTTTGAGCTGAAAGTTTTACTAAAGTTTCTAGACATCTGGACCAAAATTATAAGAAAAGAACCAAGTGATTTGGATAAAAGTAAAAAATACGAAAAATCACACAAGTTGGCAGAAAAATCAGTGTCCAGGAAAAAAAAGTGAAAGGGAAGTGTGCTTGTTGTTTTGACTCGAAATTTATTCTATAATTGGTGCCCATTTTATACCAATTTATTTCTTAAATTTCAATTGAAAATTAGTGTGAAAACAAGTGCCAAAACTAGAGGTTTCTTGAGTTTTTTTTATAGTTTTTCTACTATACTCTAAAGCCATTCTAGGTTTCTCTTTGAGTCCTAGCTTGCTTTTATGTGCTTGTCATTGCTTTAATTGTTGAATAATCTGTGGAAGCAATGTCTTCCAATATTATTGTGATGATGCCAAAGAATCAAGAGTTAAGAAAGTTCCAAAGAATCAGGAGTCAAAAAGCTTCAAGAATCAAGTTTCAAAGAATCAAGATTCAAGAATAATCAAGTTTCAAGAATCAAGATTCAAGAATAATCAAGATCAAGATTCAAGAATCAAGAGAAGACTCTATCAAGATAAGTACTAATTTTTTTTTCAAAACATTGAGTAGCACAAGAATTTTTCACAAAATCTTTTACCAAAGAGTTTTACTTTCTGGTAATCGATTACCAGTAGCCAGCATTGTTTTCAAAACTGATTTGCAAAGCTGTAATCAATTACCAAAATCATGTAATCGATTACCAATGTTTTAAAACTTTAGATTTCAAATTTCAAGAGTCACAACTAGTGATAAAATATTTTCAAATCATTTTAAACTTGTGTAATCGATTACTCAATAATTATAATTGATTACCA
Organism: Glycine max; assembly: GCF_000004515.6. Lineage (NCBI taxonomy): Eukaryota > Viridiplantae > Streptophyta > Magnoliopsida > Fabales > Fabaceae > Glycine > Glycine max. Next base: position 19,810,686 of record NC_016088.4, read on the forward strand.
GTGTTTCTAAACGTTTTGATTTTCAAATTTAAACATGAAGAGTCACATCTTTTGATGTGTAATCGATTACACTATAATGGTAATCGATTATCAGTAACTGATTTCGAAAAATAAATTTCCAAAAGTCACAATTCTTAAAGTGACTTGTTTCTAAAGATTTTTTCAAAAGTCACAACTTTTTAAGTGACTAGTTTTCAAAAGAGTCACAATTTTTAAAAGGTGAATAATTTTAAAGAAATTGCCAAAGAGTCACAAACTTTAACTTGAGTCATCAAATGATTATAAATATGTGACCATGGCATGAATTTCAATAACGTATTTTATAGAACTTTCTGATTCATTTCTCTTCATCTTTCTAAAAAATTTTGTTTAATACTTTCTCTTTCAAGAAAAGTTCATTGACCAAAAACTTGTGCTATTCTTTTTCTTCATTCCTTCTCCCTCTTGCCAAAAGAATCGAAGGACTAATCGCCTGAGTTCGTTTGTGTCTCTCTTCTCCCTCTTCCAAGAGAATTCAAAGGACTAATCGCCTGAGAATTCTTTTGATTCTTCCTTTCCCCTTAAACAAAAGATTTCAAAGGACTAACCGCCTAAGATATCTTTTGCTTCCCCTTACAAAGATTCAAAGGACTAACCGCCTGAGAATCCTTTGTCCTAACACATTGGAGGGTACATCCTTTGTGGCACAAGTAGAGGGTACATCTACTTGGGTTGTTATACTGAGAACAAGAGAGGGTACATCTCTTGTGGATCAGTTCAAGTGGAGGGTACATCCACTTGGTTGTTCAAAGAGAACAAGGGAGGTACATCCCTTGTGGATCTTTGGCTTGTAAAGGATTTTACAAGGTTGAATGAAATCTCAAGAACCGTTGGTTGCTTGGGGACTGGATGTAGGCACGGATTGTGGCCGAACCAGTATAAATCTTGTGTTTGTCTTGTTCTTCCCTACACTCTTTAATTTCCGTTGTGTACTTTTAATTGCCGCTTTTACTTTTGGTTAAGTTATTGTTTCTATTTTTTACTTTCTTAACTTAGTAGTAAAAGCCTAATTGAATCTAGTAATATTAAGAAGGATAATTTTTAATTAGTCAAGACACATTAATAATTAATTCAATCCTCCTTCTTAATTATTCCGAGGCCACTTGATCCAACATAATCCTTGAAAATTTGTCTTGATAAAACTATATTGGTTTAGATTTCATTTAATTTTTTGGTCTTTGGTTATTGCTTGTCTCTTTGTTTCCTTGTTTTTGAGTTGCCATATAGGGAATTGCAAAGGATGATTGGTGCCATCCCTTTAAGAATTTGAGTCAAGAAGCAAGGGGTCAACCACCTTAAGAGCTATTGGACTAAGAAGCACTCCAAATTGGGTGAATCACCAAAGAGAGAACAACCACCAAAATTGAGGACCTTTTTGTAATTTTGTAATTGACAATTTACTGACCTTCATTGCTTTCAAATTTTGTAACAAGAAGGCCTTTCATGGGAAGTAAGTTGGGAGCCTCTAATAGGTCACCCTACTTCCATTTGTGTGTAATAATTTTAGGCAATTTTTCCTTAGGATAGTGAGTGTTTTGTTGGGAACCTTAAGTCATCCAAACACTGTTAGGAACCGCCTAGTTTACATTTCTTTCACTTTAATTTCTTGCTTACTTTCCTAGCTTATTTTCTTTATTAGTCACACCTAGCTTATCTTGTTATTGCATAATACTTTCATCTTGCCTATCACGCTTATCTTGAATTCTTTTGGAACCCTAGCTTTTACCTTTTTTTCAAACCCCCAACAAGAAAGAACCACAACTTAGGAACCAACATGAGTCATCATTCATCTAGTGTTAATGGCGAGGGTACTAGTCATAAGGACCCTTTATCTAGAATCTTAGATGAGCTGAGTTCCCTCAAGTTATGGAAAGAAAACAAAAAGGAAAAGAGAGCGTAGAAATAAATCAATATGAGAGAGAAAAATAAGAAAGGAAGAAAGAAGAAAAATAATGAAAGAAATAAAAATAGAAAAACATGCCTCCTATAGTAGTCATGACTCTTGTAAGAGTTTAAGTGAAGAACTTAGCGATTATTATAGAGGGCGTCATAGTTCACATACTAAACATCATTCCCAAAGAAAAGAAAAGGATAGAAGGCCTCAAGTGGTTAACATTAGCCTCCCATATTTCCATGGAAAAGATAATGTTGAGGCCTACTTAGATTGGGAAATGAAGGTTGAACAACTCTTTTCATGCCATCATATTAGTGAAGAGAGAAAAGTTCCATTGTCTACCCTTACCTTTCAAGGGTATGCCCTCTATTGGTGGACTTCCCTTGTTAGGGAACGAAGGATTCATGGGGATCCTCTAGTAGAGTATTGGATGATCTTAAGAGTGCCCTTAGGAAGAGGCACATTCCCTCCTACTATGAAATGGAGCTTATGGACAAGCTCCAAAGGCTTAGACAAGGGAGTATGAGTGTTGAAGAATATAGACAACAAATGGAACTACTCCTTTTAAGAGCTGGACTTAGGGAGGAGGAAAGAACAAGCATAGCTAGGTTCCTTAGTGGGCTTAATATGGAAGTGAGGGATAAGGTTGAACTCCTTCCATATAGGGACCTAGATGTGCTAGTCCAACTTTGTATAAGAGTGGAGCAACAACTTAAAAGAAAGCCTTCTTCAAAATCTTACGGCTTTCACTCTTATTCAAGGAAACACCAAGCCCAAGGAATTTTGGGGGCTGCACCTTCAAAACCCAAGGAAGATAAGGGTAAGACCATAGAGAAATCCACCCTTAAGACTAGTTCCCAAGAAAGGACTAGCAACATTAAATGCTTTAAATGTCTTGGGAGAGGTCACATTGCCTCTCAATGCCCCAAAAAGAAAACCATGATTATGAGGGGTGGAGACATTTATAGTATTCAAAAGGAGATTACTTCTTCCCCTTCCTCCAGTGGAAGTAAAGATGAAGTAAGGGGTGAAGAGTCTAGTGAGGAAGTCTACCCCCGTGAAGAAGGTGACCTCCTAATGGTTAGAAGGCTCCTTGGAGGTCAATCTTGCGATCTATCTCAATCCCAAAGAGAGAAAATCTTTCATACAAGATGCAAAATTTTAGATAAAACTTGTTCTCTCATTGTGGATAGTGGATCTGTTGCAATTGTTGTAGCACAAGATTAGTTTCCAAGTTGAACCTCACTATTATTCCCCACCCAAAACCTTATAAACTTCAATGGCTCAATGAGCAAGGGGAAATGATAGTTAACCAACAAATGAAGGTACCTTTCTCCATTGGGACATATAAGGATGAAGTTAATTTTGATATAGTTCCCGTGGAGGTAGGGCATATTCTTTTAGGAAGGCCATGGAAATTTGATAGGAAGATCATTTACAATGGCCTAACTAATGAGATTACCCTCACCCATCTTGGCACTAAATTTGTGTTGCATCCTCAAACACCTTCACGGGTGGCCAAAGATCAACTAACTATGAAAGATAAAAGGGATGAGGAAGAAAAACTAGAAAACCAAAAGAAAAAGAAGGATAGTAAGGCCTTGTCTTCAAAGGCCAAGGGGAAGGAAAAAGAGGAAAATGATTCCTCCAAGAAGATTGTTAAGAAGGAAAATCATTTTGCAACAAAATGTGATATCAAAGGAGCACTCCTTCTTAAACAATATTTCTACCTTCTTCTATCAAGGGAAACATCCCTTAGCACCGCCATACCTCTTGAGCTTGAGGTTATTCCTCAAGTAAAGGAGTTGTCTGATGAGGGTTTGGTTCGTAAGAGCTTAAATCCTTGTGCTTGGTTGGTGCTCAAAATAGGTATTATGAGGCACCAAATCCCTATGATAGGTGGTATGATGAATGTGCTGACTGGTGCAATCCTCTTTTGTAAAATCACTCACTCATCCAACATCTTCATGATTTGTGTACATAGAGACTCATTAGGTAGGTTTGTTCTTATTTTTTGTTTCAATACAAACCTAGGTGCTCATATGGGACACCTTAGGTTTGTTGTAATTTTTTGTAGGAATAATCAACATGAAAATAAAGAAAAGGTATATTTTATTCCATTACTTTCCTTAACTTTTTAAATAGTGATCAAGGGCTTCCCATGGACCCTAAGAGAATAAAGGTCATTCCTAAGTGGTTCACTCCATCAAGTATAAGGGAAATTTGGGGTTTCAATGACTTAACAAACTTTTACAAAAGGTTTGTCCCATATTTTTCTATACTTGTAGCACCAATCACTGAGTTGGTGAAGAACTATGTTCTCTCATGGGAAGATGGCCAGGAAAGGAGTTTTTTGTCCTTACCCTACTTTAACATACCCAACATCACTAATACATATGTTTTTTTTTACAAGTGTTGAGGAAAGAATCCCTTAGTTTCAAGAACCTCTGGATTTGAGGTCAAATCCTTTTCAAGGGGGAGGGAATCATGCAATCCTACCCCAAAGGGCATTGGATAGAAGACTCCAAGAAGATTGGGCCAGAGATGCAAGAAAAGGCCCTAGGGTTCTCATGATCCTTAGGGTAGATTTTGGGCCCATGGGCTAAGTATGAGCCCACTTATCTTTGTACATATTAGATTAAAGTTTCATTATTTTTGGGCCTTATATTTAGGGCTCCATAATGTAGGTAGGGTACCCTAGAAATGTAGAGTTTTTCAACCCTTGTATTTTAGGGCACCTAGAGTAGTTTTTGTAGGGGTATTTTTATAATTTCACATGCATTAAGTGAATATTTGATGTGTGTGTTGGAAAATAAATTTAATTGAATTGGGAGAAGCCCAATCCAATTAAATTTTAGAGGAGTAGGTGGGCATTTGCTTGCTACACCTCATTACTGTGGCGTCCCCAAAATAATGACTGGTTTATTAGTAATGATTTAAATAACAAGACGTGGGATTTTTTTTTTTTTCTGTTTCTTTCTCTATTTCACAGTAATTAAGTTCAGAAGGAAAATCATCGCCATGGAGTCCTGAATGACCAGTTCACAACTCTATTCGGAGTCATTTCTTTCTGATCACGCATAACCTCTAAAATATTTTGCTTTTTCAAAGGAAAGGTATGCCAGCCATTACTTTAGGTCGTCACGTGAAAACAATAAAATAAAATATGGTCGGTAAACTCCTTTGCAAATAAAGTTTGCTAATGCTTTCTCTTCAAATAACAAGATTAAACATAAGTGCATTCATCATTTAAAGCTGTCCAAAATATGGGAGTTTTGCAAAATACATAGTGTCATCCAGAGCAAAGGTGTCCACTGTGGCGGCTTCAGCCGCATATATACAATCATCAAATTCCTATACAATAGGTCTACCCATACAAAAACAAAAGAGTAAACCTAACAGTCAGTACTAGATACACCCACCCTCAAAAAGTATATAAAACTAGTCTAAGGAACTGTCTGCTATGATGAGGAGCCTCCACTAGTCGCTATCCCTCCAGGACCGCTCTCCTCCGTCGAGTCTGCCTCAGATGCCGACATGACGTCCTCGGGAGAATCCACTTCACGGAGTGGGTTCTCATCATCCTCTAGAAAGTCAAGAGCATCCACAGTAGGCTCAGGAGGTAGCTCCTCTGGGTCTTCCTCAGGGTCTTCCTCAGATGACGTCACCTTGATCACTTGGACTGGCTCCACTAGACGATATGGTGTTGGCGTGGGTAATATCCACTCCATAGTGCGCTGAAGCGTGCGCGTGGGTTCCTCTGGATGCACCAATGAAGTAGCCATGAATCGAATCGTGCCCCGAAATCGGCACCTCGCATTGCCTTCGAGGGTCTCCCAAGCTCCCTCTAGGCACTCCATCTCCACTCGATCATGGATTACTTGCGCCGCCATCACGATCTACAAGAAATAAAAGAAAGGGGTAGACTCTTTCACGAGAGATCTAACTACGGTAGCAACCCAATGCGTCTCATAACCACTACATGCAATTAAAAGGTGTACCTCAAGGCTTTTCATCTCTGGTAATCGATTACACAGCCTTGGTAATCGATTACCAGAGGCCAAACACGAATTACACAGCTTCAGAACATGAAAACCTGTAAAATGCACTGTGTAATCGATTACACATAACTGGTAATCGATTACCAGTGGCTTGTTACTCTGTGTAATCGATTACACAGCCTGGTACCACTCTGACGTCCCCGAGGTCTCCTGACCCCCGCGACATATCTCCAGGTACCACTCTGTGGTCAACGAATAAAAGTAGGAAGTCTCACCCTTCCACACTTCCTCATTTCAAGCTTGTAGGATTATGGGGTACCCATCACATGTGCTACTAGATGGCGGTCGGGCGATGGTGCAAAACAATTCTCCACATCCACAAATCACGCATAAACCCACCATCCCCTGTTGCCCACCTCAACTGAGCTCACGTACTCCCACGTAGCCCTTATCCTCGTTCCTCTCAACGCCGGGTCCCCATCAATCCTCCCAAGCTTCCACAACATCCAAGTAATTCAACATCCAAGCATCATGAACTAACACAGCCAAGAAAACCGGGCAGAGGTAGAAAACTCTGCCCAACATCACAGCTTTTCACACTCAAATACCCCAGTAATATTCTCTTCGTTCCAATTTGTTAACCGTTGGATCGACTCGAAAATTTTACTGGAAGTCTCTAGCACATAAAACTACCTTATGACCGTTGGGATCTGCTAGAAAACGTCCAAAACCCAATCTGTACTACTCTTTCCACAACCAGCAAATACACAACACTTTCTGCACAAAGCCAAAATTCTGCTGCACCTATTTGACAGCAAAATTCTGCATAAAGTGCAGATTTTCGAAATCACACTTTCCCTCATCCAATTTTGCCCAAATTGAATCCTACAAGTCCCAAATCATGTATCAATCATGTCTAAACCAAGGACAAGCTTCAGACCAAAGCAATTTAAAATCTAGGTATCTAAAACCCCTCAATTTAGTGGATTTTCAAGGTTTGAGAAGTGAAAATGAGAATGGGGTAAATTTGGAGCAAACTCTCACCTCAAACAAGTCTATATCATCAATCTAAACTTGCTCAAACTGGTTTTTATGACAAAAATTCTACCGAATCAAAATTTGACTCCTCAACACCCAATTTTACCCTAGAAATGGCTCTTGCCTTCACTTTGGTCATTTGTTTTTCTCTCTTGCACAACCCAAGCTTTCTCATAAGTCCTAAATGAAATTTCAACTAGGATTAACTCCCTTTAACCTCCAAAAACCACTAAGTCCAGATTTGGCCTTCCAACTCTCAAAGCATCACTCTTTTTCCACTCATAACACTACATTCTCACTTTCTAACCCTAGGTTAACTCTACCCTTCATCCCTAGCAGTTTTCCATCAACAATTTCAGCACATAAACATCACAAGCATCATCATAAAAACCCTAAAACTGAATGGGTAAGCTTGACTCACACCAAACATGGCAAGTTCAACACACTTTCAACAAATCTCTTCACAAATAACTATCACAAAGCATAAACCAAGTAAAACTACCCATCATATCTCCCAAAGCCCCATACCCATGAAAATTTAGGTGAGAAGAAGTCTACCCAAACCTGAGATTTCGAAGTCCCACACGTAGAGATGCACTTCACGACTCCGAAAATGCCTTCCTTTCGCGATTTGGAGCAGAAATGGTGACCAAAGGTTGGAGCTTTGTTGGGCAACAATGGTGGGTGAGAAAAGAAGGAGAAAGCTACGTGAGAGAGGGGAGAAAAGCTTCTGAAATTTTTCTGCTGAGTGAGTGAAGGGAGAAAGTTGCTTTTTGGTTTAAAAAGGCTTTTCTCTTTCCTATTATTTTATTTTCTAAAGCACTTGCCACTTGTCCCAGTTTGAGTGGAACAAAAAGGGCCCACCTTTTTCTCTTGATGTGACTCATGCACAGCCACAAGAAGAAGAGAAAAATCTGACCTTTGAAACGCTAAAATCCTGCCTCGGTTTGCGTGCCATTTCTCTGGTTCCAGTCCCTCGCGTTTCTCTGCACCCGTCGGGGCCAGTTTTCGAAAGTAAGCAATATATATATCAAAACGCTCAGAATGAAACCCCGAGCATGGTTCAGAGGTTGGTTTTGTTAAATTTTAAGTTGCACGCAAAGCGATGATTTTTTTAGACTAATTAATTGAGAATTAACCTATAACCATCCAGTTATGGATTTCTCTGCGTTAATTAGCCTAACCTGCGTATCTTTCCCCCAAAATACCTACTTCTACCAGGAATATATATATATATATATATATATATATATATATATATATATATATACATACACTGAATAATACTTATATATATATAGTCATTCAAAATGCACCATTTACAAAAATTCCGGGTAGAAATTTCCAGGATGTCACAATTGCCACATCATATAGTCACACTTTGTGCATGTACTTCATGCTTTACATGCCTCATGACACCTAAGTACACTTAGTGGAGAATCTTGGACTTGATCTTGGATTAGTGGGCTGAACCATAGCTAAAATTCACTCATCATAATTAGTGAAATTTTGGCTCCACAAATTCAATTTCAAATTCAAGTGAAATTTGAATAGAATATTCAAATTTCCCTCCAATTTTGTGTGACACTTAGGCTATAAATAGTGGCCATATGTGTGCATTTTTTTTTAACTTTGATCATTTGAGAATTACACTTCAAAGTTTAGACCTCATTTGAGCCACAAAAATTCATGCCCCTGCTCTCCCTTTCCCTCTACTCATCTTCTCCTACCTTCAAGCTCTTATCCATCACTTCCTATGGTTATGAGCTTCTTCTTGACTCATCTTCTCCTTGAAGTGGCGTATCCAATCATCTTTCTTCATTCTCCATTCCTCTGCGATGATCTTCAAGAAGCAAAGGACTCCATTGATGAAGAAGATCCAAGGCCTAGAAGCTCCACATGGAGCTACATCATGTGGTATCAAAGCCAAAATGTCACTAATTATGATTAGTGAATTTTAGCTATGGTTTAGCCCACTAATCCAAGATCAAGTCGAAGATTCTCCAATAAGTGTGCTTAGGTGTCATGAGGCATGTAAAGCATGAAGGACATGCACAAAGTGTGACTATATGATGTGGCAATGGGGTGTAGCAAGCAAATGCTCACCTCCCCCTCTAAAATTTAATTGGATTGGGTTTCTCCCAATTCAGTTAAATTTATTTTCTAACACATGTTGGATCAAGTGGACTCAGAATAATTAAGAAGGCGGGGGTTGAATTAATTATTAATGTGCCTTGACTAATTAAAATTTATCCTTCTTAATGTTACTGGATTCAATTAGGCTTTTACTACTAAGTTAAGAAAGTAAAGAACAATAACTTAACCAAAAGTAAAGTGATAATAAAAAGTACACAGCGGAAAAGTAAAGAGTGTAGGGAAGAAGAAGACAAACACAAGATTTATACTGGTTCGGCCACAACCCGTGCCTACGTCCAGTCCCCAAGCAACAACCGGTTCTTGAGATTTCCAATAACCTTGTAAAATTTTTTACAAGCAAAGATCCACAAGGGATGTACCATCTCATGTTCTCTTTGAATAACCAAGTGGATGTATGCTCCATTTGAACTGATCCATAAGAGATGTACCTTCTCTTGTTCTCAGTATAACAACCCAAGTAGATGTACGCTCTACTTGTACCACAAAGGATGTACACTCCAATGTGTTAAGAAAAAGAATTCTTAGGCGGTTAGTCCCTTGAATCTTTGTAAGGGGAAACAAAAGATATCTCAGGCGGTTAGTCCTTTGAAATCTTTTGTTTAAAGGGAAAGGGAAAAAAATATCTCAGGCGGTTAGTCCTTTGAAATCTTTTGTTTAAAGGGAAAGGGAAAAAGATATCTCAGGCGGTTAGTCCTTTGAAATCTTTTGTAAGAAACAGAAGATATCTCAGGCGGTTAGTCCTTTGAAATCTTTTTGTCAAGAGGGAGAAGGGAAGAAACAAAAGAATTCTCAAGCGGTTAGTCCTTTGAATCTTTTGACAAGAGAGAAGGAATGAAGAAGAAGAATAGCACAAGTTTTTGGCCAATGAACTTTTCTTAACAAAGAAAGTATTGAACAAAAACTCTTAGAAAGATGAATGAATGAATGAAAGAAATGTGTTATGCATCAAAGTAATCAATATTTGAAATTTGTGCCATGGTCACATATTTATAATCATTTGATGACTCAATTTAAAGTTTGTGACTCTTGGAAATTTCTTTATAACTAGTCACTTTAAGAGTTGTGACTTTTGTGAAAACTAGTCACTTAAAAAGTTGTGACTTTTGAAAAAATCTTCAGAAACAAGTCACCTTAAGAATTGTGACTTTTGGTAATTTATTTTTCAAAACAAGTCACTAGTAATCGATTACACTATGATGGTAATCGATTACAAGTATTGTGTAATCGAAAACGTTTAGAAACGTTTAGAAACACTGGTAATCGATTTGAAATGATTAGAAACGTTTAGAAACACTGGTAATCGATTAGAAACACTGGTAATCGATTACAAGTATTGTGTAATCGATTACACAAGTTTGAAATGATTTGAAAATGTTTTATCACAAGTTGCGACTCTTGAAATTTGAAATCTAACGTTTTAAAACATTGGTAATCGATTACATGAGTATGGTAATCGATTACAACTTTGTAAATCAGTTTGAAAATAATGTTGGCTACTGGTAATCGATTACTGCCTTCTGGTAATCGATTATCAGGGAGTAAAACTCTTTGGTAAAAATTTTCTTTTGAACAAAATTGTGCTATTCAATAGTTTTTGAAAAACTCTTTTAATACTTATCTTGATTGAGTCTTCTCTTGATTCTTGAATCTTGAGTCTTGATTCTTTACTTGAATCTTGATTCTTGAATCTTGGATCTTGATCTTGATTATTCTTGAATCTTGAATCTTGATCTTGATTCTTGAAACTTTCTTGACTCTTGATTTTGTGGAACTTGCTTGACTCTTGATTCTTTGGCACCATCAAAATAATCTTGGAAGACATTGCTTCCACAACACACACATCAAATATTCACTTAATGCATGTGAAATTATAAAACTACCCCTAATACAAAAACTAGCCTAGGTGCCCTAAAATACAAGGGCTAAAAAATCCTACATTTCAAGGGTACCCTACCTACATTATGGAGCCCTAAATACAAGGCCTAAAAATAATGAAATCCTAATCTAATATGTACAAAAAAGAGTGGGAGTCAATTTCTTCAGTCCCTAAAAATAATGAAATCCTAATCTAATATGTACAATGAAATCATAATCACATGAAAAACAATCCTTAACCTCACGTAACAGAGAAATTATGTTTTCTCGAAGCCTAACATCTAGCAGTTTACTAACATATGTAAGCTTTCAATTTCTTCAGTCCCCATGTTAATTTTTTCCATAGGATCTTGGGATTCCATCATTTGTAATCTTGAGGACATTGGTTTCTCAAAGCCTAAAGGCAAATTGTCACAAATATAGTCTAACTTTAATTCCTCACCTTTTCAATCGAAAACATCTTCTTTTGATTTTTCTTTATCATCCAACACTTCCTTTTTTTTCCTTCCATGGCTTCGGTATCCATCTTTTTCATTTCTTCGATGTCATCAACATCCATCTTGTCATACCCTAATTTCGTTTGGGGACGATCATTTGCCAACTGAATTAAGCTGCTTAACACTAATTGTCGTGCAATCCATAGGGTTTTGTGACGTTTCGAAAGGAAATGTGCAAAATATTCAAAAGAAGGGCAAACTTTTCACTTTTGGGACACTTTTCAGCCCCTGGGCCCACTAGGAAGCTTAGGGATGAAGTAACTAGCTCGCCTGGGTGAGCTAGGTTACTTTTGGAGGAAGCAAGCAGCTCCCCTGGGTGAGCTACTATGCAACCTCCACCCCTCATTTCCTATAAGTAGGCATGCGGGGGGGGGGGGGGGTGAAGGAAGGGTCCAACATCTAAAATCAACAAGATTTGAGTGAAATTAGTGAGAAGAAGGAGAAAGAAGAAGAAAAATCAAGGCCGAGGAACTTCCGTAACGCTTCCGTGATCGATTTCGTAATAGTTCTTCATCGTTCTTCGTCCGTTCTTCATCGTTATTCGTTCTTCGACCGGTTAGTTTCTATTTTTGAAGCTTTGAATTCATTCTATGCACCCTTAGGGGTCCATCCTTGCTTTACATATCTTCATCTTCATTCTTCTACCAGCAGTGATCTTTTTCTTTGTTTAAAGCGAGTTTCGACCGATCGTTTAAGCCGTAATCTCACTAAATCACTGTAAAAATAAATTTCAACCGATCGTTTGTGTTGTAGTCTCGTTTAATCACCATTAAAATAAAATTCAACTGGTTGTTTGTGCTGTAACCTCGGTTAATCATTGGAAAAATAAGTTTCAACCGATCATTTACTTTGCAAGTCCTCTTTTAATGAGTTGGAAAATAACCAAGTGAAACAAAAGCTAAAATAAACTCATAATCAAGCTTTTTGTCCACAAGAAAATCACTTGAAATCCGTTCAAAGGTTCAATGCCTAACGGTCCTTTTTCTTACTTTTATCGGTTAAAACGAACCATTTTAAAGTCTAAATCAACACTTCGCATAACTTTCTTGCTTTGAAAGAACTACGTAGGTCTGAGTTCCTCATCGTAATTGAGGATATGTACGAGCAAGATCCCCGCTCTTGTCGACCCCAAAAAGATAAAAACATAAAAAAGGGAAAATAAATAAAGATTGAAGTCATGATTTTGCGCATTTGTCGTCCCTTGTGACGGACGCGTGGGGTGCTAATACCTTCCCCGCACATAGACAACTCCCAAACCTTTGTTCCTAAAATTTGTAGACCCACTTTTGTTTTTTTTCTAACGTTTTCCTCAAATAAACGTTGGTGGCGACTCCGCTCATTTTCCTTCCTCGGAAGACGCACCCGTTAGCCTCGCATCGCCCTCCCGCCGAAGGGTAGGTTGCGATAGTTGGCGACTCCACTGGGGACTTTTTTAGAGAGTTAGGCCATTTGATCTGTGTGCATGCTTTATCATGACTTCTCTTTTGTTTGTTTCCCTTTCTCTCTCTTATGTTCTTATATGCATATAACTCTTTTAATGCTTTCTGTGTAGTTGTTTATTTTAATGAATGTATTGATAAATATTTGTTCATTTAATGCATACACAACACCTACACTTTTGGCACACACGGTGAGCTATTAAGGGCCTTATACCCGGGTCCATGGGAACATAGGAAGTGGAGGCGAATATGTGGCCATGCTATGTCTCTGACTCGCTTGATGATAGTGAAACCTCATCTAGAGTTTTTCTCTTTGATGATATGTTGTCGCTGGTAGTTCCTATTGCCACAATGTTTGATATCAAAGGGCATGATATCTCTAGAAACCTTTGAAAGCTAGGTGCAACCACCTTGGGAATTATCACTAAATAGCGAGCTTTTAGTTCCCCCCCATTAGGTTCCTGAAATAGGGGCATGGAGCAAACATGCTACGTGATATTGCCATGCATATCTTTATAAATGTCATGTTTGTGTGCGTCTCTCCTATGCTTGTTGTGTTGTTTGATGGCATTACCATGCTTGTTTTTCTAGAATGTTTCTTTTCGTACTATCGACTACGTGCCCTCACGCATGTGTACCCATATTGTGTCATCACTCATTTATTGCATTTGTTTCATCATTTTGTCAAAGGAAGTTAGAAGGTCCACATCACCTTCTTAAATTCATGCATGGGGCACCATGGTAATGACTGTAAATGAACCATGATGCTCAATGCCTTGCAAATAAGAAGAGATGATCGCTTGGGGTCTTGTGTCTGCAAAATGCATTTGTGTCATGCATAGCATAAGCATTCCTTCATGCATTCATCATATTTCCTCCATGATAGGGTGTCGAAGTATTGATCAAACAAAATTTTTCATTCTAGCAAACATGGGATCGAATCAAGCACCCATGCTTAAGAAAAGGTTCTATCATGTCAAAATTAAAAGCCTAGAGGTTGCAGTTTGCAAGAATTGGGGAAATTGATGGATTAACTCCAACGTCAAGCTTTCCGCAAAACATATGGAAAGATCTGGGATCTAGCCTTGATAGAAGTCTCTGTTGAAGCCATTGCGTCCCTCACTCAGTATTACGATCAATCGCTAAGATGCTTCACGTTTGGGGACTTTCAGCTAGTACCAACCATAGAAGAGTTTGAAGAGATATTGGGATGTATGCTAAGAGGAAGAAAGCCATATCTTTTCTTTGGGTTCTATCCCTCCATGGCGGGAATAGCCAAGTTAGTCAAAATCTCGACGCAAGAATTGGACCGAGTAAAGAAAAATAGAAATGGGGTAGTCGAAATACCGAGGAAGCACTTGGAGGAGAAAGCGAAGGCTTTGGCAGATCAAGGTGAATGGGCTTCGTTCTTTGATGCCTTGGCACTATTGGTATTTGCAGTCATCCTCTTTCCAAATGTGGATGGGCTGGTGGATCTAGCGGCAATCGACGCCTTCCTTGCTTATCACATAGCAAAGAAAGTCCGGTCTTTGCTGTTTTGGCCGATGCCTATGACACATTTGACCAAAGGTGCGAGAAGAAAGGTGCACGAATTGTCTGTTGCACACCCGCTCTTTTAGTATTGCTGGTCTCACACCTCTTTTGGCATGAAAGTAGACCCGTTTGTCCCCTGCAAGGTCATCGCATGTGCGCCGAGAAAGGGAAGGCAAATTCGGAGCAGCTCTTTGCTTGTATGGTAGGGGCATCCGTTAATTGGTTCACCCGATGGAAGGAAGGAAGAGTCAGGGTTTTGTCCTCATGTGAGGGGTTTTCCAACGTCCCCTTGATGGGAATGAGGGGTTATATTAATTATAATCTCATTCTTGATGCAATCCTACCCCCCAAGGGCATTGGATAGAAGACTCCAACAAGATTGGGCCAAAGATCAAGAGAAGGCCCTAGGATTCTCATGAGCCTTAGGGTAGATTTCTGAGCCCATGGACCAAGGTTGGGTCCAATTATCTTTGTACATATTAGACTAGGATGTCATTATATTTGGTCCTTGTATTTAGGGCTCCATATTGTAGGTAGGGTACCCTAGAAATATAGGATTTTTCAGCCCTTGTATTTTAGGGCACCTGGACTAGTTTTTGTATTAGGGGTAGTTTTGTAATTTCATATGCACTAAGTGAATATTTGATGTGTGTTGGGAAATAAATTTAATTGAATTGGTAGAAGCCCAGTCCAATTAAATTTTAGAGGGGGAGGTGAGCATTTGCTTACTACACCCCATTGCCACATCATATAGTCACACTTTGTGCATGTCCTTCATGCTTTACATGCCTCATGACACCTAAGCACACTTAGTGGAGAATCTTGGAATTGATCTTGAATTAGTGGGCTGAACCATAACTAAATTTCACTAATCATAATTAGTGAAATTTTGGCTCCAAAGTTTGGCTCCACAAATTCAATTTCAAATTCAAGTGAAATTTGAATTGAAATTCAAATTTCCCTCCAATTTTGTGTGACACTTAGGCTATAAATAGAGGTCATGTGTGTGCATTTTTTTAACTTTGATCATTTGAATATTAACTTAAGATTTCAGAGCTCTTTTAGAGAAAAAAACTTCGTGCTCTTCTCTCCCTCTCCCTTCATTCATCTCCTTCTTCCTCCAAGCTCTTATCCATGGCCTCTTATGGTGGTGAGCTTCTTCTAGACTCATCTTCTCCTTGAAGTGGCATCTCCTCTCTCTCTTCCTTCTCCATTCCGCTGCCATTCATCTTCCAAGAAGCAAAGGAATCCATTGATGAAGAAGATCCTAGGCCTACAAGCTCCAATGGAGCTTACATCATGTGGTATGAAGAGCATCTTCATCTAGGTGATGTTCTTTTGCTTCCTCTATCTTTTTGTTCGGTGAATTCTCTTTAATTCCTTGTTCTTCATCTTATTCTCCATGTATATCCTCCATTGTCTTACATTTCTATGGTTCAAATTTTGTAGATCTACTCTTGAATCTTGTTTTTGTGTTGATTCTAGGTTCTATCAATTTTCATTCATAATATTCTTGTGCTGAACCTTTAGATCTAAATTTTGTTCCAAAATATTGATTAGAAAAAAAAACACAAAAATCTAAGTGTAAATCACTTAATCCATGTTGTCTTAGAGTCATGTTTAGTCATAGTAATTGTCACATTATGTTCTAAGTTTGTGTTGAATTTTATTTTGTTGATTGAATTCTAGATACATTTGTTCATGTATTCTTGTCATTCTTAACCTATCTTTTGAAATTTTGAGTCTAATTCATGCATGTTATTTAGTTCATAACATGTTCTAAATCAATTCCTAGAAGTAGTCTTGTTCTTGAACTTTTTTTTGCTTTCTAAGTTTCCTACTTGATGCCTATGATGAAGTTGAGTTGTGGTGCTGAGTTGTGGCTGGATTTGTGAATAAAATAAGTATTAAGCTCTCTTGAATTGTATTATTCAAGATAATTGAGCATAAGCAAACACAAATTGTAACTATCCAAGCCTTAAGCAACATAAACACTACTCTTGATTTCTAGGTTGAAATCGCTGGTGCTGGCAGCTTGAACATACAAAATTGTATAAATTACTGGGAATTGGTCACTACGATGTTTGAGCTGAAATTTTTACAAAATTTTCTAGACATCTGGAAAAAAATTATAAAAAAAGAACCAAACGATTTAGATTAAAGGAAAAAATAAGAAAAATCACACAAGTTGGCAGAAAAATCAGTGTCCAGGAAAAAAAAAGTGAAACGGAAGTGTGCTTGTTGTTTTGGCTCAAAAATTTGTTCTATAATTGGTGCCAATTTTATACCAATCCTAGTTCTGAAATTTAAATTGAAAATTATTGTGAAAACAAGTGCAAAAACTAGAGGTTTCTTGAGTCTTTTTTTTTTTTAGTTTTTCTACTCTACTCTAGAGCCATTTTAGGTTTCTCTTTGAGTCCTAGCTTGCTTTTTTGTGCTTTTCATTGCTTTAATTGTTGAATAATCCTTGAAAATTTGTCTTGTTAAAACTCTATTGGTTTAGCTTTCATTTCATTTTTTTTTGTCTTTGGTTATTGCTTGTCTCTTTGTTTCCTTGATTGTGAGTTGCCATATAGGGAATTGGAAAGGAGGATTGGTGCCATATCTTGAAGAATTTGAGTCAAGAAGAAAGGGGCCAACCACCTTAAGAGCTATTGGATTAAGAAGCACTCCAAATTGAGTGAAACACTAAAGAGAGAATAGCCACCACAATTGAGGACCTTTTTTTTTCTTTGTAATTTTGTAATTGGCAATTTGCTTTGCTTTCAAATTTTGTAACAAAAAGGCCTTTCATTGGAAGTAAGTTGGGAGTCTCCGCTAGGTCACCCTACTTCCATTTGTGTGTAATAATTTTAGGCAATTTTCCATTAGGATAGTGAGTGTTTTGTTGGGAACCTTAAATGAGGTCATCCAAACACTCTTAGGATCCGCCTAGTTTACATTTCTTGCACTTTAATTTCTTGCTTACTTTCATAGCTTATTTCTTTTACCCTCCATTGTCAAACCGCCTAGATAGCTTACCTTTTACCAATTAGTTTTTACCTTATCTTTCACACCTCTTTTAGTGTTTATTTTGGCTAGTTTCAACCACAGTTTCTTTTACCTTTTCTTTTCAAACCCCCAACAAGAAAGAACCATAACTTAGGAACCAACATGAGTCTTCATTCTTCATCTAGTGTTAATGGTGAGGGTTCTACTCCTAAGGAACCCTTATATAAGATATTAGATGAGTTGAGATCCCTTAAGTTGTGGAAAGAAAAACAAGAGAGAAAAGAAAAAGGTAAAAAAAGAGTGGAAGAAATAAGTCAAGATGAAAGAGAGAAAATAAGAGAGGAAGAAAGAAGAAAAATAATGAAAGAAATGAAAAGAGAAAAAAATGCCTCCTTTAGTAGTCATGACTCTTGCAAGAGTTTAAGTGAAGAACTTAGCGACTATTATAGGGGGCGCCATAGCTCACATACTAAACATCACTCCCAAAGAAGAGAAAAGGATAGAAGGCCTCAAGAGGTTAACATTAGCCTCCCATATTTCCATGGAAAAGATAATGTTGAGGCCTACTTAGATTGGGAAATGAAGGTTGAACAACTCTATGCTTGCCATCATATTAGCGAAGAGAGAAAAGTTCCATTGGCTACCCTTAGCTTTCAAGGGTATGCCCTCTATTGGTGGACTTCCCTTGTTAGGGAACGTAGGATTCATGGGGATCCTCCAGTAGAATATTGGAATGATCTTAAGAGTGCCCTTAGGAAGAGGCACATTCCCTCCTACTATGAAAGGGAGCTTATGGACAAGCTCCAAAGGCTTAGACAAGGGAGTATGAGTGTTGAAGAATATAGACAACAAATGGAACTACTCCTTTTAAGAGCTGGACTTAGGGAAGAGGAAAGAACAAGCATAGCTAGGTTCCTTAGTGGACTTAATATGGAAGTGAGGGACAAGGTTGAATTCCTTCCATATAGGGACCTAGATGAGCTAGTCCAACTTTGTATAAGAGTGGAGCAACAAATTAAAAGAAAGCCTTCTTCAAAATCTTATGGCTCTCACTCTTATCCAAGGAAGGGCCAAGCCCATGGAATTTTGGGGGCTACACCTTCAAAACCTAAGAAAGATAAGGGTAAGACCATAGAGAAATACACCCCTAAGACTAGTTCCCAAGAAAGGACTAGTAATATTAAATGCTTCAAATGTCTTGGGAGAGGTCACATTGCCTCTCAATGCCCCACAAAGAAAACCATGATCATGAGGGGTCAAGACATTTATAGTAGTCAAGAGGAGACTACTTCTTGCCCTTCCTCTAGTTGAAGTGAAGATGAAGTAAGGGGTGAAGAGTCTAGTGAGGAAGTCTACCCCCATGAAGAAGGTGACCTCTTAATGGTTAGAAGGCTCCTTGGAGGTCAATCTTGTGATCTATCTCAATCCCAAAGAGAGAACATCTTTCATACAAGATGCAAAATTTTTGATAAAACTTGTTCTCTCATTGTGGGTAGTGGATCTTGTTGCAATTGTTGTAGCACAAGATTAGTTTCCAAGTTGAACCTCACTATCATTCCCCACCCAAAACCTTATAAACTTCAATGGCTCAATGAGCAAGGGGAAATGATAGTTAACCAACAAGTGAAGGTACCTCTCTCCATTGGGACATATAAGGATGAAGTTAATTGTGATATAGTTCCCATGGAGGCAGGACATATTCTTTTAGGAAGGCCGTGGCAATTTGATAGGAAGATCATTTATAATGACCTAACTAATGAAATTACCCTCACCCATCTTAGCACTAAATTTGTGTTGCATTCTCAAACACCTTCACAGGTGGCCAAAGATCAACTAACTATGAAAGATAAGAGGGATGAGGAAGAAAAACTTGAAAAACAAAAGAAAAAGAAGGATAGTAAGGCCTTGTCTTCAAAGGCCAAGGGGAAGGAAAAGGAGGAAAAGGATTCCTCCAAGAATATTATTAACAAGGAAAATCATTTTGCAACAAAATGTGATATTAAAAGAGCACTCCTTCTTAAACAATCTTTCTACCTTCTCCTATCAAGGGAAACATCCCTTAGCACCACCATACCTCTTGAGCTTGAGGTTATTCCTCAAGTAAAGGAGTTGTTGGATGAGGATTTGGTTCGCAAGAGCTTAAATCCTTGTGCTTTGTTGATGTCTAAAATAGGTATTATTAGGCGCCAAATCCCTATGATAGGTGGTATGATGAATGTGTTGAGTGGTGCAACACTCTATTGTAAAATCACTCATGCACCCAACATCTTCATCATTTGTGTACATAGGGACTCATTAGGTAGGTTTGTTCTTATTTTTTGTTTCAATGCAAACCTAGGTGCTCATGTGGGTCACCTTAGGTTTGTCATAATTTTTTGTAGGAATAATCAACATGAAAATAATGAAAAAGGTATGTTTTATTCCATTACTTTCCTTAACTTTTTAAATAGTGATCAAGGGCTTCCCATGGACCCTAAGAGAATAAAGGTCATTCCTGAGTGGCTTACTCCACCAAGTATAAGAGAAATTTGGGGCTTCAATATCTTAACAAACTTTTACAAAAGGTTTGTCCCATATTTTTCTATACTTGTAGCACCACTCATTGAGTTGGTGAGGAACTATATTCTCTTATGGGAAGATGGCCACGAAAGGGGTTTCCAGTCCTTACCGTACTCTAACATACCCAACATCACTAATACATATGCTTTTATTCTTTTTACAGGTGTTGAGGAAAAAATTAATGAGTTTCAAGAACCTCTGGATTTGAGGTCAAATCCTTTTCAAGGGGGACGTTCTTGATGCAATCCTACCCCCCAAGGGCATTGGATAGAAGACTCCAACAATTGGGCCAAAGATGCAAGAGAAGGCCCTAGGGTTCTCATGAGCCTTAGGGTAGATTTCTGAGCCCATGGGCCAAGGTTGGGTCCAATTATCTTTGTACATATTAGACTAGGATGTCATTATATTTGGTCCTTGTATTTAGGGCTCCATATTGTAGGTAGGGTACCCTAGAAATATAGGATTTTTCAGCCCTTGTATTTTAGGGCACCTAGACTAGTTTTTGTATTAGGGGTAGTTTTGTAATTTCACATGCACTAAGTGAATATTTGATGTGTGTTGGGAAATAAATTTAATTGAATTGGTAGAAGCCCAATCCAATTAAATTTTAGAGGGGGAGGTGAGCATTTGCTTACTACACCCCATTGCCACATCATATAGTCACACTTTGTGCATGTCCTTCATGCTTTACATGCCTCATGACACCTAAGCACACTTAGTGGAGAATCTTGGAATTGATCTTGGATTAGTGGGTTGAACCATAACTAAAATTCACTAATCATAATTATTGAAATTTTGGCTCCACAAATTCAAGTGAAATTTGAATTGAAATTCAAATTTCCCTGCAATTTTGTGTGACACTAAGGCTATAAATAGAGGTCATGTGTGTGCATTTTTTTTTAACTTTGATCATTTTAATATTAACTTCAAATTTCAGAGCTCTTTTAGAGCACAAAATTTCGTGCTCTTCTCTCCCTCTCCCTTCATTCATCTCCTTCTTCCTCCAAGCTCTTATCCATGGCCTCCTATGGTGGTGAGCTTCTTCTAGACTCATCTTCTCCTTGAAGTAGTGTCTCCTCTCTCTCTTCCTTGTCCATTCTACTGCATTCATCTTCCAAGAAGCAAAAGAATCCATTGATGAAGAAGATCCTAGGCCTACAAGCTCCAATGGAGCTTACATCAGTTCTTGCCATAAGACAACTTGGCTACCTCATGAGAGGAGCACTGTCAAAAGAAAGTATCACGCCCTTCATCGCACAGGGTTTTAATGACCCCAATGCAAGGATATTTCAAAGGGTCTGAAAGGCATGGAGTGCAATGCAAAGAAAAGATAAAGAGCTTAGGGGAAGCAATAATGGGATCGTTGGAGGCTATCACAAGTGGTTGAAAGCTTGGACACAAGAGTTAGTTTGGCTCCCGAAGCTAAAGGCATCAAGTGAGGAAGAGGCTAAAACCCTTGAGGAGAGTGAAAAGGTGCAAGCCTTGAAGGCAGAACTTCCAAGGGTGCAAGCAGTGAGGGAAAAGTTCAAGGCGACAACTATCAAGGTTCGAAAAGAATGTGACAAGCTGAGGGATGTCAATGTGGCCACTGCCGAAGCATTGGAACGGGAAACAAAGAGGGCCCAAAAGGAAGAATGGGGCCGAAACAAGTTCTGAGGGGTGTTGTGGGGTAGCAACAGCGAGCTCAAGCTTCGAAGAGCCGAGAGAGACCAATCGAGAGTCGAAGGCATGGTATGGTATTAGAAGACAAGTTGAAGGCTTGTCAAAGGTCAAAGAGGAGTTTGTCCAAATAATTGAGTAGGACGGAAGGAAACATGTGGGCCATCATTGACCAATACAAAGAGAAGCTAAGTCTAGCTTCAACCAATGAGCAAAGGCTAGAGGACAAGTATGCAAAGGTATTAGTCCTGCAAGTAGAAAGGGAAGCAAGAGAGAGGGTGATCGATTCATTACACAGAGAAGCAATGATGAGGATGGATAGGTTCGCTTTCACCTTGAATGGGAGTCAAGAGCTTCCCAAACTGCTAGCCAAAGCCAAGGCAATGACGGACGTGTACTTGGCTCTCAAGGAAGTTCATGGGCTCCTCAATTATTGTCAGCACACGATCGATTTGATGGCCCACATAATTAGGAACCGCTAAGGCATTTGTATTTTCGCTTTAATTTTGACAAGATGAAC
This sequence comes from Glycine max, assembly GCF_000004515.6. Lineage (NCBI taxonomy): Eukaryota > Viridiplantae > Streptophyta > Magnoliopsida > Fabales > Fabaceae > Glycine > Glycine max. Next base: position 19,832,888 of record NC_016088.4, read on the forward strand.
ATTTTTGTTCCTTAATAAAAATGAGTTTGGTTCAATCATATGCCTTTGCTCAAAGTTCTGCGTGAGTCCAATATTTCGACAACGTATCTTTAGCATGCATTCATGTTTAGTCGCATTACTCACTGCATTTTTGTTCTTTTAGCAGTAGCATCATAACTAAACATGCTTTAAGGCACTCCTATCGAACCCATTCCAAAACTAGAGTCATGGGTGACATAGAAGAGGTGCAAGAACAAATGAAGGCCAATATGGAGGCCTTGAAAGATCAAATGACCTCCTTGATGGAGGCCATGCTAAGCATGAAGCGAATGATAGAGAGCAACACGACCACAACAGCCGCCACTAGCGCCACCGCTGAGGCAGATCTGATCCATTCCTCCGCCATAAACCAAGCAAACCAACCCATCCAAGACGTGTTGGGTCAAGGAGGAGAGGTATTGGGTAGCACCGGCGGTCCACACGTAGGGCATAATAGGAATGCTTACCCCTATGGCTTACCCCCCAATTATACGCCACCTACCATGCACATGCCCAACGAGAACGCTAATCACGCCGTTCCCGTTACCTTGGAGGGTCAACAACCCCAGCCTGTAGGGGGCACCCGTGAAGAACCTTGGGAGCATGCTTAAGGTGACTTTGACCCATACCCCACTTTCACCATTGAGAGACCGACATTTAATGCTATGCCTCAACCCAATACCGTAGGAGCTCCTCAACCCCGTCCTCTGCAACCGTTGTATTTCTCGATAGGGGTGCCGCCTCCGGCAGTGGAAGGGAGAGAGAAACTTGATCTCATCGAGGAGAGATTAAGGGTTGTCAAAGGGTTTGGTGATTACCCTTTCGCTGACATGGCAGAATTGTGTTTGGTACCTGATGTTGTCATCCCCCAAAAGTTCAAGGTACTTGATTTCGATAGATACAAGGGGACCACTTTCCCCAAGAATCACCTGAAGATGTACTGTTGAAAAATGGAGGCATACTCTAGGGACGAGAAACTGTTGATGCATTTCTTCCAAGAAAGTTTGGCCGGGGCGACGGTCATCTGGTATACCAATTTGGAGGCTTCTCGTATTCGCACATGGAAGGACTTGATTACTGCCTTCATTAGGTAGTACTAATACAATACTGACATGACTCCCGACAGAACCCAGCTGCAAAATATGATCAAGCGGGAGCATGAGTCCTTTAAGGAGTACGCCCAACGATGGAGGGACTTGGAAGCATAAGTGGCACCCCCCATGGTAGAAAGAGAGATGATCACTATGATAGTGGACATGCTGCCAGTGTCTACTATGAAAAGTTGGTGAGATACATGCCCTCTAGCTTCGCAGATTTAGTATTTGTGGGTGAGAAGATCAAAGTAGGCCTGAAAAGAGGGAAGTTTGATTATGTCACCCCTATCGACACGAGCAATAGGAGATTCAAGGCAAGTGGGGCAAAGAAGATGGAAGAAGATGCCCACGCTGTGACTTCAGCTCCTACTTGGCCGAAGCCCCAACAAACCCCTCACAACACTTACCAATATGCCCAACATCAACCAAGCTTTGCGGCCCGCGTTAGAAACCCCTCCAGTCCAGCACCCGTCCAGCAAAGGGCACCCGCTCAACCACAAAGGGCCCCCACTGAAAACTCAGCTCCTACACAACCTCGCCCCGCCGATAGCTCCAATCCGAGCACAAGTTCCAATCTGGGAAGGAATTTCTCGGTAAATAAACTTGCGGAATTTTCTCCCATCCTGATGTCGTATGCAGGATTGCTACCATCCTTGATCGCCAATCAAATAGAAGTGGTGACCCCCGAGAAGATTTTCCAGTCTCCTTTCCCTCGATGGTACAACCCCAACGTGACCTGCACTTATCATGGGGGTGTCTCGGGGCACTCGATAGAACAATGAGTGGCCTTCAAACATAAGGTCCAAAGTTTGATCGACATAGGTTGGCTGATGTTCCAAGAGGACGGTCCAAACGTAAAGACAAACCCTCTTGCTATTCATGGGGGACCAGCAGTTAATGCGGTGGAGGAGTGTGGACCTCGGAGGCCGAAGCAAATGAAAGTGGTAACCTCTAGGAGGTTTATATTGAAGACGTTGTGTGAGGTGGGCATCATTTGCTTTGACGGGGGCAAGGGGGATACTTGCTTCATACAGTCGGGGGCAGCGCACGAAGTAGAGACATGCCCTGTGGCAGAGGATTTACTGCAAGGGATAATGGATCAAGGTCGATTTGAAGTTGGTGGCACAAGCAAGGGGGAGCAACATGTGTGCATGCAATCGGTTGACAAAAGCCCGAGTAAGCCCAAACCATTGGTGATTCACTTCACTAGAGATGCTGCCACCCAAAAGCCTCAAGGCTTCCAACCTATCCCGGGTAAGAAGCCTATCCATTTCCCTTACAAGAGTGACAAGGCGGTCCCATGGAGGTATGCCCCTCAAAAGCCCGACGGAAGGAAGGACGAATCCATTGGAGATGACCTATCCTCTACCAAGGTTACCAACATCTCTGGCATGAGCAGTATGACCCGTAGTGGGCAAATCTTCGTGGCACCCGACCCGTTGGTGCAGTCTAAGGACACAAAGGGAAAGGCGAAGGTGGGCACGGAAGAAAGCGACAAGGCAAGCCTAATTCTAGATGAGGAGATCCCGGCTAGGAGATTTGCTAAGGGAGAGGAAGACTTCAGTAGAAAGAAAATATCTACTAAAGAAGCAAATGAGTTCCTTCGGATCATCTAGCAAAGCAAGTTCAAGGTAATTGAACAACTCAATAAAACCCCAGCTAGGGTCTCCCTATTGGAACTACTCATGAACTACAAGTCTCATCGAGCACTTCTGGTCAAGACCTTGAATGAGGCCCACATCGCCCAAGACATATCTGTGGAGGACTTTAGGGGCATTATCAACAATATTACCGCCAACAATTACCTCACCTTTGCCAATGAAGAGATACCCGTCGAGGGCCGGGGTCATAATAGGTCCTTGCATGTGTCTGTTAAGTGCTTGGACCATATCGTGGCTAAGGTTCTCATTGACAACGGCTCATCACTCAATGTCATGCCCAAGGCTACCTTGGACAAATTGCCTTTCAATGTGTCACACCTGAGGCTGAGCTCCATGGTGGTGCGAGCTTTTAATGGCAGCCGCTGGGACGTAAGAGGGGAGATTGATCTCCCAATTTAGATTGGACCTCACATCTGTCAAATCACTTTCCAAGTGATGGATATCAACCCGGCCTATAGCTGCCTTTTAGGCCGACCTTGGATTCACTCAGTCGGGGTAGTCCCTTCAACGCTCCACCAAAGGATGAAATTTGTGGTGGAAGGGCAGTTAGTCATAGTCTCAGGAGAGGAAGACTTCCTGGTAAGTTGTCCTTCTTCTATGCCATATGTAGAAGCCGCGGAGGAGTCCTTGGAGACGGCTTTTCAAGCATTGGAGGTAGTGAGCAACGCTTATGTCGAGTCTTCCCTAGTGCCACCACGCTCATCCAGTGCTGCATTGATGGTAGCCCGTGTAATGTTAAGACATGGGTAAGAGCCCAGAATGGGTTTGGGTCGGAATGGCGATGGCATGGTGAGCTTGGTGGAGTTCAAGGAGAACTGTAGAAGGTTCGGGCTAGGATATAAGCCTACACGCGCCGACGTGAGGAGAAGTGCCCTAGAGAGGAGGGGTAGAAGCATGGGCCAGCCGCAAGGATCGCATGTGAAAGGGATTCCCTTATGTCACATCAATGAAAGCTTCATCAGTGTGGGTTGGATGTGTGAAGGGCAGGTCACCGTGATCCATGATGAAGTCCCTCAAGAGCAATCAAACTGGGTGCGGCCATGCCTTCCTGAGTTAGAGTTGGGAAACTGGAAAATTATCGAAAAACCCGAAATTTCCGTGGCAAACATAATGTAATTTGTTAGTCCTAACTCTATAGTTGGGCCTAGGCTTTAGGGTTTTCTCCCTGTTTGGGCTTTTCTTTTGCTATCAAATATATATAAATACAGCCTTTCTTCATTTGTTCTTGCACTTTCATCCATTCTCATTTGTCTGCATATTTATTTTTGTTACGATTAAATGGTACAGATCCGACGATGAGTCCTATGAAGGTACTAATACCAGGACCCAAATGTCGATTTTGAGCAGCTAGTAAACCAAGCTGAGGATGAAGAAGATGAGGATTGGGGGCTTCCCCTAGAGCTAAAAAGAATGGTCGAACAGGAAGACCGAGAAATGAAGCCACACCAAGAAGAGATGGAAATCATAAACTTGGGTGTTGGCGAGGAAAATAAAGAGGTAAAGGTTGGCACGGGCATGACCACACCTATCTGAGATGAATTGGTGGCTCTGCTATGAGACTACCAAGACATCTTCACTTGGTCATACCAAGATATGCCCGGCTTGAACCCCAACATTGTGCAGCATAGGTTGCCTTTGAATCCCAGTTGTTCTCCGGTGAAACAAAAACTAAGAAGGATGAAGCCCGAGATGTCCTTAAAGATAAAAGAAGAAGTGAAAAAGCAATTTAATGTCGGCTTCTTAGCAGTCACTCGATACCCAAAATGGGTTGCCAACATTGTGCCAGTCCCCAAGAAAGATGGGATAGTTCGAATGTGCATGGACTATCGTGATCTAAACCGAGCCAGTCCAAAGGATAACTTTCCTTTACCGCACATCAATGTCCTTGTAGATAACACAACCAATTTTGCTTTATTTTCTTTCATGGACGGGTTCTCAGGCTACAACCAAATAAAGATGGCACCGGAGGACATGGAAAAGATGACCTTCGTCACCTTATGGGGGACGTTCTGCTACAAAGTGATGTCCTTTGGGCTTAAGAACGCTGGGGAAACCTACCAACGAGCTATGGTAGCATTATTCCATGACATGGCGCACAAAGAAAATAAAGTATATGTGGATGATATGATTGCCAAGTCTAAAACCGAGGGGGAACACCTCGTCAACTTGCGGAAGTTGTTTGAGAGGTTGCGTAAGTACCGGCAAAGACTAAATCCCGCCAAGTGTACTTTTGGGGTCAAGTTGGGAAAATTGCTCGGTTTTATTGTAAGTCAGAAAGGGATAAAGGTGGACCCGGACAAAGTAAAAACCATCCTTGAAATGCCCGAGCCACGCACCGAGAAGCAAATCCGAGGTTTCTTAGGACGCTTGAATTATATAGCGAGGTTCATATCGCAGCTAATCGCTACTTGTGAGCCTCTCTTCAAGCTATTATGCAAGAACTAGTCTGTCCAATGGAATGAAGATTGCCAAGTGGCATTCGGAAGGATCAAGCGATGCCTTATGAATCCTCCTATGTTTGTGCCCCCAGTGCCCGGAAGACCCCTCATCCTATATATGACTATGTTGGATGAGTCGATAGGGTGTATGCTGGGGCAGCACGGCGAGTCCGGGAAGAGGGAACGGGTCGTCTATTACTTAAGCAAGAAGTTCACGGCCTGTGAGATGAACTACTCTTTGCTTGAAAGAACATGTTGTGCCTTGGTGTGGGCAGCCCATCATCTAAGGAAGTACATGCTGAGCTACACCACTTGGTTGGTATCCAAGATGGACCCAGTCAAATACATATTTGGAAAGCCCGCTCTTACCGGACGGATCGCTCGGTGGCAGGTTCTGCTATCAAAATTCGACATTGTTTATGTCACTCAAAAGACGATAAAGGGAAGCACCTTGGTAGATTACCTAGCTCAACAGCCCATCAATGATTACCAACCTATACATCCAGAGTTCCTGAATGAGGACATCATGACCTTGTTTGAGGAGGGGGTGGAGGATGAAGATAGGGACAAATGGATAGTGTGGTTCGACGGCGCGTCCAACGCACTAGGCCATGGAGTAGGGGCGGATTTGCTTACTCCTGATGATCAATGCATACCCTTCACAGCTAGGTTTGGCTTTGACTGCATGAACAACATGGCTGAGTATGAGGCGTGCGCCCTTGGGATCCTAGTAGCAATCAACTTCAAGGTTAAATTGCTCAAAGTATACGGAGACTCAGCCTTGGTGATTCATCAGTTGAGAGGAGAATGGGAGACTAGGGATCATAAGTTGATACCCTACCAGGCCTACATCAAGAAGATGATAGAGTTCTTCTATGACATATCCTTCCACCATATTCCTAGAGAGGAAAATCAAATGGCCGATGTGCTTGCCACTCTAGAATCCATGATTCAGCTGACCTCGCATGGGGACTTGCCGAACATCGAATTTAGATGTCGCAGAAAGCTCCTGCATTGCTGCTTTATAGAAGAGGAACAAGATGGTAAATTGTGGTACTTTGATATCAAGCGATATATCGAAGACAAGGAGTACCCACGGGAGGCTTCTGACAACGACAAGAGGATGTTGCAAAGGTTGGCAGTCGATTTCTTCTTGAGTGGAGATATCTTGTACAAAAGGAACCATGATATGGTTTTGCTCCAATGTGTGGATGTCAGGGAGGTTGAGCAGATGCTAGGGGAAGTTCACGAGGGGTCCTTTGGAACACACACCAACGGACATGCCATGGCCCAGAAGATTCTAAGGGCAGGGTATTACTGGCTCACCATGGAAAACGATTGTTGTATCCATGTGAGAAAGTGCCACAAGTGTCAAGCATTTGCCGACAATGTCATTGCTCCGCCTGTGCCCTTGTACATCTTGGCGACACCTTGGCCATTCTCTATGTGGGGAATAGATGTGATTGGGGCTATTCAGCCCAAGGCTTCGAACGGACATCACTTCATTTTGGTTGCGATCGACTACTTCACCAAAGGGCTTGAAGCTGCTTCATATGCTCATGTGACAAGGAGTGTGGTGGTCAGGTTCATCAAGAAGGAGATAATCTGCCGGTATAGGTTGCCCAGGAAGATTATAACTGAGAATGCCACCAATCTGAACAACAAAATGATGAAGGAAATGTGTGAGGATTTCAAGATCCAACACAATAATTCCATACCTTACAGGCCCAAGATGAATGGGGTAGTTGAGGCTGCTAATAAGTGTAGATACAATTGGCTTTGATGTTTTGATGATGATCATGATGATGTGTTGCAATTGATGCAAATGGGCTTTTCAAGATTAAAATTCAAGACAATACTTCAAGATTACAAGTCACAACATCAAGATGATCACTAGAATATTAGGAAGGGAATTCCTAATTGAATTAGCAAAGGTTTGGCCAAGTGATTTAAATTAAAAAAGTGTTTCTCAAAGGTTTTACTCTCTGGTAATTGATTACCAGAGGATGTAATCGATTACCAGTGGCCAAATACGTTTTATAACAGCTACAAAAATTTGAATTCAAAATTTTAGACTGTGTAATCGATTACACAATTTTGGTAATCGATTACCAGCAGTTAGTAAACGTTTTAATTCAAATTTTAAAAGCTGTAATCGATTACACAATTACTGTAATCGATTACCAGAAAGGATTTTCAGAAAAATAATTTCAAGAGTCACAACTTTTCAAAGGCTTTATTAATGACCATCAATGGTCTATATATATGTGACTTAAACACGAAATTGTTCAGAGATTTTCAGAACAACAAAGTGTTTATCCTCTCAAAGAGCAAATTCATTTTATCCTCTTAAGAATTCCTTGGCCAATTCAATTGTAATTCATTAAGGAATTATTTGAGTGCTCAATCTGTAAAATCCATCTCTTTCTAGAGAGATTTGTTCTTTTTCTTCTTCTCATTCTCTAAGGGATTAAGAGACTGTGAGTCTCTTGTTGTAAAGGATCTCTAATCACAAAGGAAGGATTGTCCTTGTGTGTTTAGAACTTGTAAAAGGGATTTACAAGATAGTGGAACTCTCAAGCGGGTTGCTTGGGGACTGGACGTAGGCACAAGGGTGTGGCCGAACCAGTATAAAACTGAGTTTGCATTTTCTCTTCCCTTAATCTCCTTTATTTATTATTGCTTTATATTCATATTCAAATTGTTTCATTTGAATTAATATTTAAGAAGATTGTTATTAAGGGAATTCATAACTTGAGAAAAAAGTGAAATAGATTTTTAATTAGGGGAAATTGTTTGGGATATCTTAATTCAACCCCCCCTTCTTAAGATATCTGAGGCCACTTGTCTAACAATAAGAACATCAAGAAGATTGTTCAGAAAATGACCGTGTCATACAAAGATTGGCATGAGATGCTCCCTTTCGTGCTACATGGTTATCGAACCTCAGTGCGTACATCAACTGGGGAAACTCCGTTCTCTTTGGTGTACGGGATGGAGGTTGTGCTTATGTTTGAAGTGGTGGTTCCCTCTTTGAGAATTCTAGTCGGGTCAGGGTTGAAAGAGTCGGAATGGGCCCAAGCATGCTTTGATCAGTTGAATCTTATAAAAGGCAAGAGATTGGCCGCCAAAAGCCATGGACAATTATATCAAAGTCGGGTGAAGAACACTTTCGACAAGAAGGTACGCCCATGCAAGTTCAATGAAGGGGATCTCGTCTTGAAGAAAGTATCCCAAGCTCAAAAAGACCATAGGGGAAAATGGGCTCTAAATTATGAAGGACCTTTTGTCGTCAAGAAAGCATTTTTGGGAGGAGCATTGGTACTTGGCAGCATGGACGATGAAGAATTGCATTTGCCCGTGAATTTCGATATCGTCAAACGATATTATGCTTAGTACTTGGGGCAGCTGAAGGGTTCAATATAGGGTTGTTCTCCAAAGACTCATTGGGATCTCCAAAGTCTTCCAAGCCTTTGTAAACCATGATTGCAACATTAATAAACATTGGATTGATGATTTTAATTTCATGTGTTGTGTTTTTACTTCTTGAGAACCTACACTTTCAATTTTATCCACTGAATCCGGAGCCATTTGGCTCCATTAAAAGGGGTGTCATAAGCGTTTAAGTAAAATTGAACATAATAACATTTGTTTCATTGTTGCACTTAAACTTCCTAATCATAAGCATGCATGCATTTTCATCTTATCATCCTACGGATCGGAGGATAAATGGAAATCCATTTTGAGTAGTGATCAATATCACACCAAAATCAAGATAAGAGTAAGTGAAAGGATCAGTATTTTGTGATGTTATTTCACGTTTACTGCATGATGCCATTTCCTTTACTCGAAAGCTTAGGGGCAGGTACAAGTAGGTGCTAGGCCTGTGATCAACAGATCGTCATCTCGCGTCTGGCTCACGATGTTAAAGAAGCATTTCTAAGAGGCAGCCTAGTATCTCTAATCTTGTTCTTTAAAATTCATGCTTTTATTTATCTGTTTTCTTGAATTGTATTTGAATGTGCCTTGTTTATTTGTGACCATAGGAGTTAACGAAACGATAAACATGGCTAGGAATAGCTTAAATTGTTACAAAGGGGTCGCAAAAAAAAAAACAGTTAGCTCGCCTGGGCGAGCATGTCTGCACCAAAAACATAAAATGGGGAGGGGTGAAGCCTTTCTTCACCCCAAAATCTTCTCCAAGCTTTCAAGGACGTAGGTGCTCACGAAAATCATGAAACTAGCAGCCCTAAGCCACCATTTTTGTGTTTTAGCTTCCATTTGTTGCGTTTTTGTGCTTCCCTATAAGTTAGTATTGCTATTCTTCAAATTTTTGCTTCCCATTGTGGTGCTTTAGTACTTTAGTTGCTTGTTTCTTGCAAAATTTGTGAATCAATTCATATGAGAATCCATGCTTTGATTTGTTTAATTGGGGGGTTGTAGGGGATGGCCATAGGCCTATCTTGAGTTTTGATATGAATGGGGATGTCACATTGCCCCCGTTCCTCATTTTTTTTCATGCTTAAACATGCGCCCACCAAGTGTTTGGTGAAATGCCTCAATTGCATTTACGCGTGATTTTGTGAAACTTAGCTTGTGGAACGAATTGTGCACATATGGCTGCCATTGTGAGTGTGTGGGCAGTTTTGTAGAAGCTAGAATAAAGTGCCAAAAGCATGACTTAGGCCTAGGAATCTAAGTTTCTGGTTTTGAATGTAAAAAATGCATGAATATGAGAACATGTTTGTGAGGTTTTTGACTAGAATTTGAATTTGTTGCCTCATGAGGAATACCTTGCACCTAGGTAGCATGAAAAATACCTTTCAATAGTATGTATATATGTTGGATAGGTAACATGAAAAATACCTTTCAATAGTGTATGTATGTTGGATAGGTAGCATAGGAAATGCCTTTCAAAACTGTGTATGTATGTTGGATAGGTAGCATAGGGAATGCCTTTCAATAATGTGTATGTATGTTGGTTAGGTACCATAAAAGATGCCTTTCAAAAATGTGCATATATGTTAGATAGGTGGCATAGAAATGCCTTTCAAAAAATATATGTATATATGTTGGATAGATAACAAAAAAATGCCTTTCAAGGATATGTATGTATATGTGTTGAATATATAATGAAGATGCCTTTCAAAAAAAGGTGAGTAGGTAGCATGAAAGTGCTTTTCAAAAGAATGTATATATACATGTGGATATGTATCATAAAGTTTTTTCACAAAAAAAATATATGTATAAATGCATCTATATAGGTATGTATCATAAAATAGCGTGTGGCCCAATGTTATTGTTTTCTAAATTGCATGTTAACGCTCGCACCATTTAAGTGTTGTTTGGCTCTTGTTTGTAATGATTGGTATTTCCTTGCAAACTAACTTTGCAAGTGTGTCCTCACAGGGAAATGGCTCCAAAGAAGCTTCTAGCCAAGAGGTCCAGGAAAGATGTCGTTGGAGAAGGTTCCAATGTGGCCCCATAGGTGGACATGGAGTTTGATAGACACAGGTTCTGAAGTGAGGAACACCAGCGACACTTTGAGGCCATTAAAGGCTGGTCATTCCTCAAAGAGAGAAATGTCCAGTTGAGGGACGAAGAGTATACTGAGTTTCAAGAGGAGATTGCCCGGAGGCAATGGACTCAGCTGGTGTCACCCATGGCTAAGTACAACCCAAAGATAGTCATGGAGTTTTATGCCAACGCATGGCCTACAAAGGAGGGAGTTAGAGACAAATGCTCCTAGGTGAGAGGCCAGTGGATCCCCTTCGATGAGGATGCCATTAATCAGTTTCTGGGGCATCCACTAGTCTTGGAGGAGGGCCAGCGCTGTGAGTTTAGCCAGAGGAGGAGTTAGGCCTCAAGCTTCGATGAGAAGGCTATCAGCCAGTTGCTATGCGTTTCGAGGTAGGATTTTGCTCGAGCGTAGCGGGGAGACGGGTGCGAATCATGCGCACCAGCATGACCACCCTCACACAGATTTGGATGATGTTGCTGCTTAGCAACATTCTCCCTAGCGACCATAACTCAGACCTCCCCCTGCCAAAGTGTCAGCTGGTCTATGCCATCCTGACTCAGGTGAGTGTACATATCTCCCCAGCAACCATATCTCAGATGCTATGTATCAGTTTGTAGGGATCACACCCCCTTGACACCCAGTGGACCCGGAGAGGTCCAACAGGGCCCTGGGGTTTCCTGCTTTGATCACAGGCCTGTGCCAATTCTATGGAGTGTCGGTCAACCCTACCAAGCTTATTCGGCCTCCCATCAGCAGAGCCTTCATTGAGAAGTACTACATGCCCAGGCAGGTACAGGGTCAGGCATCGCAATAGCCAGAGGAGGACTAGTAGTAGCCAGCTGCAGATGCACCGCCGCCGCCCTTGTAAGAGACACCATCCCCGGGGTCTATCTATACCCACTTGCAGAGGATAGAACTCCAGATGCACACATACATGTAGCATGTGACTAGCCAGCAGGCAGCTAATCACAGGGGCCAGGTGCAGCTAAACGAGACATTCTATCGGGTACAATATGCACCGGCAGAGTCAGGACCCCAGTCCCTTCCCTTGGTCTACCCTCGTGCAGTTTGGGGCCACCGTTGCTTGGCTCAGAGATGAGGCCAATTTTGAGACACGGGCAAGACCCGAAAGGGCCCTTGGGGACAATAGAGGAGCTTAGGAGGATGACGATATGGCCGACGTGCTGGATTTCTTCACTTGAGGAGGCAGAGTCGCACGGCTGGGGTTGGAAAAAATAGTGATTTCGTCTTTATTTGATGTTATTTCTTTCATTTGTTATTTTGTTATCTCATTCTGATAGAACTGAACTTTGATGTTATTGCTTTCAGTTATTGATCGGCTCATTGCGATAAAACTGAACTTCATGTTATTGCTTTCGGTTATTTGTTATCTCATTTTGATTAATTTTACTGCTTATAGCATATTGTCGTATGTACTTTGCGATGGTTTTTTTGAAACGCCAAAAACAATAGTAGGGGGTCTCGTGTATTTTCATTCGCACGCCTTTTATTCCTTTAGATAAAGTGTAATCTCAGTTACCAACTTTGCCCTGGGTACAAACCTTTTCTAACAAAAAAAAAAAGAGAAAAGAAATTTGCTTGAAAGAAATTGATTGAAAGAAAAAGCTAAAAAAAAATAAAAAAACAAACTAAAAGCCAACACACTTTTGAAAGAAAATGACCGCTAGTTTTCTTTGGAAAATTCACAGGTCAGGACATAGAAAGATTTTTGAAAAATGTGGGTGTTCCTGAAGGGTGAATGCAATGAAAGATTTTTCCGAAGGCCTAAATGGACTCGGATGTGTGCGTAACTTGATAAAAGAGCATTGTTTGGGAACACTGGGTTGATTTGAATGGGGGAAAACAAACCCTAAGCCTTAGTGTTTACATGGCCACAAAGCTTTATGCATGAGTGTCCACATGGATGTGTGCTATGATCAATTTTGCATGAATTTTAAATCATCATCATCTTATGTGTGTCATGGAAATGATCTAGGGCATTCCCATAATCCTGAACCACTTGCTAAACAAATATCCTGACATACGTCATATCCCACCATCCGTAGGCCTTTTGAGCCAAACCTCAACATTTTGGCCATAACCTTGACCTAGGATGGAAATTTCCAACCTTACCATTGGAAGAAAGAACAAAAGGATCTTCACCCCTAAAAAAAACTTCTTTTACCTTGGGTTATAAATGTGCTTCAAAAGAAAAGAAGAGAAAAAGGAAAGGAAGAAAGTCAGCCAATCAAAGATTGGAGAAAAGCATAAAAGAAAAATAGAAAAGAAAAAAAAATAAATATAGAGAGGTTTTCTTTGTACTAGACAATGTCTGAACAATGTGCGAAATTGTCAAAAGAAAAAAGAAGGGAAATAGTAACAATAACTTGGTCAAAACCCAAGGGATACATGAAGCAATCACCTTCTTAGTTACCAACCAAATCTTTGTGTCCGCTCTTGCTCCGCGTCAAACCAAAGAGAGAAAAAAGAAACACAGAAAAGGAAAAGGCCAAAGCACCCAAAAGCCAAAGTTCCCACCAAAATCCAGCTTTCTACAAAGTCCTATTGATCCATGATTTTGCATATTATCTTTGATTTGATAGGAAATGACTTACAAAGTCAAATCATGGCATGTATGTGGTTCGGAATTAGGACGAAACACTTGCCTGTGTGAGATTTTATACATTGTGAGCGGTTTTCCTCAATTTTCAATTGGACCCAGTGCTTTCTTCAAATGTTCTTTTAGAGATGAAATGAAAATGTCCCAAATCTCATTTGTGGTTATGAGAAATTCTATCAGCATGTTTTCCTTCCCCGGTAGTCACATTGTTTTTCTTCAAAAATAGATGTTACTCTGATCGGTTTGGAGCTTTGTTTCTTTGCAAAGCGTGTTCGCATTTTAGTGAAAGATTTTTAGAGACTATTAAAGTCTTCTTTTCCTTCCAGAGACAATCAATTCAGTTGGCATGCAGAGACAAATTATGGTCATCTGCCCCTTTTCGAAGACATCAATGTCTTTCGATCGAGACTATTAAATTCTTCTTTGCCTTCCAGAGACAATCAAGTTCGTTGGCATGCAGAGACAAATTATGGTCATCTGTCTCTTTTCGAAGACTTCAATGTCTTTCGATCGAGACTATTAAAGTCTTCTTTGCCTTCCAGAGACAATCAAGTCTGTTGGCACGCAGAGACAAATTATGGTCATCTACCCCTTTTTGAACACTTCAATGTCTTTCGATCGAGACTATTAAAGTCTTCTTTGCCTTCCTAAGACAATCAAGTTTGTTGGCATGCAGAGACAAATAATGGTCATATGCCTCTTTTCGAAGACTTCAATGTCTTTCGATCAAGACTATTAAAGTCTTCTTTTCCTTCCAGAGACAATCCAGTCTATTGGCACGCAGAGACAAATTATGGTCATCTGCCTCTTTTCGAAGACTTCAATGCCTTTCGATCAAGACTATTAAAGTCTTCTTTTCCTTCCAGAGACAATCCAGTCTATTGGCACGCAAAGACAAATTATGGTCATCTGCCTCCTTTTCGAAGACTTCAATATCTTTCGATCAAGACTATTAAAGTCTCCTTTGCCTTCCAGAGACAATCCAGTCCATTGGCACACAGAGACAACTTATGGTCATTTGTCTCCTTTTCGAAGACTTCAATGTCTTTCGATCAAGACTATTAAAGTCTCCTTTGCCTTCCAGAGACAATCAAGTCTGTTGGCACCCAGAGATAAATTATGGTCATCTGCCTCTTTTCGAAGACTTCAATGTCTTTCGATCGAGACTATTAAAGTCTTCTTTGCCTTCCAGAGACAATCAATTCTGTTGGCATGCAAAGACCATCATGGTCATTCGTTTTCATTGTTTTCGAGACTATTAAAGTCTTCTTTGCCTTCCAAAGAAAATCAAGTCCGTTGGCATGCGGAGACAATCATGGTCATCCACTTTTGTTGTTTTCGAGACTATTACAGTCTCCTTTGCCTTCCAGAGACAATAAAGTCCATTGGCATGCAGAGACCATCATGGTCATCCACCTTTGTTGTTTTCAAGACTGTTACAATCTCCTTTGTCTTCCAGAGATAATCAAGTCTGTTGGCATGTAGAGACAACCATATCTTCCGCTCTTTATCTTTTCTACGGCTATCAGAGTCTTTTGTCGAGACTTCATTGTCTCCCTTACTTTGCAAGACTTCAAGGTTTTTTGTTGATATACCTAATGTCTCTTATGCTCTTTCTTTTTGACAGGTTTCACTGATTGGGCTTTCGCTAGTGGTCGGTCGGACGGTGAGCTCCCTCGAACAAAATTAGTGTCTTTATCTTTACTTCTCTTTTATCTCCAATAAAAGATAAGTAAAGAGGGGCAACTGTCATACCCTAATTTCATCCGGGGACGATCGTTTGCCAACATTTGAATTCTCGACAACCGAATTGAGTTGCTTGACACTAATTGCCGCACAATCCATAGGGTTTTGTGACATTTCGGAAGGAAATATGAAAAATATTCAAAAGAAGGGCAAAATGGTCACTTTTGGAACACTTTTCAGCCCCTAGGCCCACTAGGAAGCTTAGGGATGAAGTAAGCAGCTCGCCTGGGAGAGCTAGGTTACTTCTGGAGGAAGTAAGCAGCTCACCTGGGCAAGCTGTTGTGCAACCTCCACCCCTCATTTCCTATAAATAGGCATGAGGGGGGCTGAAGGAAGGGTCTAGCATCTAAAATCAACAAGACTCGAGTGAAATTAGTGAGAAGAAGAAAAATCAAGGTCCAGGCACTTCTGTAAAGCTTCCGTAACATTTTCGTGATCGATTCCATAATCATTCTTCATCGTTCTTCATTCTTTGACCGGTTAGTTTCTATTTTTGAAGCTTTGAATTCGTTCTATGCACCCTTAGGGGTCCATCCTTGCTTTATATATCTTCATCTTCATTCTTCTACCATCAGTGATCTTTTTCTTTGTTTAAAGCGAGTTTTGACCAATTGTTTAAGTCGTAATCTCACTTAATCTCTATAAAAATGAATTTCAACCGATCATTTGTGTTGTAATCTCGTTTAATCACCATTAAAATAAAATTCAACCGATTGTTTGTGTTGTAACCTCAATTAATCATTGGAAAAATAAGTTTCAACCAGTCATTTACTTTGCAAGTCCTCTTTTAATAAGTTGGAAAATAACCAAGTGAAACCAAAGCTAAAATCAATTCATAATCAAGCTTTTTGTCCACAAGAAAATGTCTTGAAATCCGTTCAAAGGTCCGATGCCTTAACAGTCCTTTTTTTTTTTTACTTTTATCGATTAAAACAAACCGTTTTAAAGTAAAAAATTAACACTCCGCATAACTTTCCTTCTTTGAAAGAACTACGTAGGTCTGAGTTCCTCATCGCAATTGATATGTAAGAGCAAGAGCCCCGCTCTTGTCGACCCCGAAAAGATAAAAACATAAAAAAGGGAAAATAAAATAAAGATTGAAGTCATGATTTTGCGCATTTTATTAAAGGTTGTCGTCCCTTGTGACAGACGCGTGGGGTGCTAATACCTTCCCCGCACGTAGACAACTCCCGAACCTTTGTTCTTAAAATTCGTAGGTCCACTTTTGGTTTTTTCTAACATTTTTCTCAAATAAACATTAGTGTGAAAACAACTGCCAAAACTAGAGGTTTCTTGAGTCTTTTTTTTTTACTCTACTCTAGAGCCATTCTAAGTTTCTCTTTGAGTCCTAGCTTGCTTTTATGTGCTTTTCATTGCTTTAATTGTTGAATAATCCTTGAAAATTTGTCTTGTTAAAACTCTATTAGTTTATCTTTCATTTCATTTTTTTGGTCTTTGGTTATTGCTTGTCTCTTTGTTTCCTTGTTTGTGAGTTTCCATATAGGGAATTGGAAAGGAGGATTGGTACCATCCCTTGAAGAATTTGAGTCAAGAAGCAAGAGGAAAACCACCTTAAGAGCTATTGGACTAAGAAGCACTCCAAATTGAGTGAATCACCAAAGAGAGAACAACCACCAAAATTGAGGACCTTTTTGTAATTTTGTAATTTACAATTTACTTACTTTCATTACTTTCAAATTTTGTAACAAAAAGGCCTTTCATTGGAAGTAAGTTGGGAGCCTCCAATAGGTCACCCTACTTCCATTTGTGTGTAATAATTTTAGGCAATTTTCCCTTAGGATTGTGAGCATTTTGTTGGGAACCATAAATGTGATCATCCAAACACGTTTAGGATTCGCCTAGTTTACATTTCTTGCTTACTTTCATAGTTTATTTCCTTTACCTTCCATTGTCAAACTGCCTAGATAGCTTGTCTTTTACCAATTAGCTTTTACCTTATCTTTCACACCTCTTTTAGTGTTTATTTTGGCTAGTTTCAACCATAGTTTCTTTTACCTTTTGTTTTCAAACCCCCAACAAGAAAGAACCACAACTTAGGAACCAACATGAGTCTTCATTCTTCATCTAGTGTTAATGGTGAGGGTTCTACTCCTAAGGACCCCATGTATAAGATATTAGATGAGTTGAGATCCCTTAAGTTGTGGAAAGAAAAACGAGAGAAAAGAAAAAGGGGAAAAAAGAGTGGAAGAAATAAGTCAAGATGAAAGAGAGAAATTAAGAGAGGAAGGAAGAAGAAAAATAATGAAAGAAATGAAAAGAGAAAAACATGCCTCCTCTATTAGTCATGACTCTTCCAAGAGTTTAAATGAAGAACTTAGTGACTATTATAGAGGGCGGCATAGTTCACATACTAAACATCACTCCCAAAGAAGAGAAAAGGATAGAAGGCCGCAAGAGGTTAACATTAGCCCCCCATATTTCCAAGGAAAAGATAATGTTGAGGCCTACTTAGATTGGGAGATGATGGTTGAACAACTCTTTGCTTTCCATCATATTAGCGAAGAGAGAAAAGTTCCATTGGCTATCCTTAGCTTTCAAGGGTATGCCCTCTATTGGTGGACTTCCCTTGTTAGGGAACAAAGGATTCGTGGGGATCCTCCAGTAGAGTATTGGCATGATCTTAAGAGTGCCCTTAGGAAGACACACATTCCCTCCTACTATGAAAGGGAGCTTATGGACAAGCTCCAAAGGTTTAGACAAGGGAGTATGAGTTTTAAAGAATATAGACAACAAATGGAACTACTCTTTTTAAGAGCTGGACTTAGGGAGGAGGAAAGAACAAGCATAGCTAGGTTCCTTAGTGGGCTTAATATGGAAGTGAGGGACAAGGTTGAACTCCTTCCATATAGGGACCTAGATGAGCTAGTCCAACTTTGTATAAGAGTGGAGCAACAACTTAAAAGAAAGCCTTCTTCAAAATCTTATGGCTTTCACTCTTATCCAAGGAAGGACCAAGCCCAAGGAATTTTGGGGGCTGAACCTTCAAAATCCAAGGAAGATAAGGGTAAGACCATAGAGAAATACACCCCTAAGACTAGTTCCTAAGAAAGGACTAGCAACACTAAAGGCTTCAAATGTCTTGGGAGAGGTCACATTGCCTCTCAATGCCCCACAAAGAAAACCATGATTATGAGGGATCAAGACATTTATAGTAGTCAAGAGGAGACTACTTGTTGCCCTTCCTCTAGTGGAAGTTAAGATGAAGTAAGAGGTGAAGAGTCTAATGAGGAAGTCTACCCCCATGAAGAAGGTGACCTCTTAATGGTTAGAAGGCTCCTTGGAGGTCAATCTTGTGATCTATCTCAATCCCAAAGAGAGAACAGGGCATATAAGGATGAATTTAATTGTGATATAGTTCCCATGGAGGCAGGGCATATTTTTTTAAGAAGGCCATGGCAATTTGATAGGAAGATCATTTATAATGGCCTAACTAATGAGATTACCCTCACCCATCTTGGCACTAAATTTGTGTTACATCCTCAAACACCTTCACAGGTGGCCAAAGATCAACTAACTATGAAAGATAAGAGGGATGAGGAAGAAAAAGAAGGATAGTAAGGCCTTGTCTTCAAAAGCCAAGGGGAAGGAAAAAGAGGAAAAGGATTCCTCCAAGAAGATTGTTAAGAATGAAAATCATTTTGCAACAAAAGGTGATATCAAAAGATCGCTCCTTTTTAAAAAATATTTTTACCTTCTCCTATCAAGGGAAACATCCCTTGGCACTGCCATACCTCTTGAGCTTGAGGTTATTCCTCAAGTAAAGGAGTTGTTGGATAAGGGTTTGGTTCATAAGAGCTTAACTCATTGTGCTTTGTTGGTGCCCAAAATAGGTATTATGAGGCACCAAATCCCTATGATAGGTGGTATGATGAATGTTGGATCAAGTGGCCTCAGAATAATTAAGAAGGAGGGGTTGAATTAATTATTCCTAAACCTTTACTAATTAAAAATTTACAATTCTAAGGCTTTTACTATGTTGTTAAGTGAATAAAGAGTAGAAGAGAAACTTAACCAAAAGTTAAAGCGGAAATTAAAAGAGTAGGGAAGAAGAAGACAAACACCCAAGAGTTTTTATATTGGTTTGGCAACAACCCGTGCCTACATCCAATCCCCAAGCGACCTGCGGTCCTTGAGATTTCTTTTCCAACCTTGTAAAAAACCTTTTACAAGCAAAGATCCACAAGGGATGTACCCTCCCTTGTTTTCTTTGAACCTAGTGGATGTACCCTCCACTAGAACTGATCCACATGAGATGTACCCTATCTTGTTCTCAGTCAAACCCAAGTACATGTACCCTCTCTTGTACTACAAAGGATGTATCCTCCAATGTGTTAAGACAAAGATCTCAGGCAGTTAAACCTTTGAAACTTTGTGAATGGGGATACAAAAGAATTCTCAGGCGGTTAGTCCTTTGAAATCTTTTGTATATGGGAAAGGGAAGAATCAAAAGAATTCTCAGACTGTGTCGTTTTGAATTCTTTGACAAGGGAGAAGGGAGACACAAAAGAATTCAAGCGGTTAGTCCTTTGTTCTTTTGGAAAAGGGAGAAGAGAGACAAAAAAAGAATTAAGGCGGTTAGTCCTTGGCGAATTCTTTTTGGCAAAGGGAGAAGAGAATGAAAAGGATGAATAGCACAAGTTTTCAAGGTTTGGAAAACCATAAAACTTTTGGAAAGCTTTTAGCACAAGGAAGAAGAAGAAGATGTTCAAAGAGATTCAGAGGTTGTAAAGGATTGTATTGTAAAGGTTGTTCAAGATTATTTAAATGCAAAACAAAGCCTTGCTTTTATAGACTCTTCATGTCTGGTCAAGAGAACCATTAGAAGAGTTATGACTTTTAGAAAAACTTAAAACCAATTTGAAAAAGTCAAAAACCATTTGAAGAGTTACATCTTTTGATTTGTTCAGAAACTATCACTGGTAATCGATTACCAAATTAGTGTAATCGATTACACAAAGCTTTTTTGAGAAAGAATGTGACTCTTCACTTTTGAATTTGAATTTCAACGTTCAAGCACATTGGTAATCAATTATAAAAACATTGTAATCGATTACAGCTTTTTGAAATCAATTGGAACGTTGTAAATTCAGTTGAAAACTTTTTGAAAACCATTTTGCTTACTGGTAATCGATTACAACAATCTGGTAATCGATTACCAGAGAGTAAAAACTCTTTGATAAACATGTTTTAAGAAAAATCCATGTGCTACTCAGTTTTTGAAAAAACTTTTTAATAGTTATCTTGATTAATTCTTCTCTTGAATCTTGATCTTGATTCTTGGAAGCTTGAACCTTGAATCTTGATTCTTGAAATCAAATTTCCTCTTGAACCTTGAAGTGTTCTTGATTCAATCTTGAGCATCTTGAACTCATTCTTTGATTCTTGAGATCATCATCTTTGTTATCATGAAGTATTCTTGATCTTTGAGCTTTTTGTCATCACCTTTGTTATCATCAAAACTTCTTTGAATCAATCTTGATTCATCATGAAGCTTGCTTCTACAATGAATGTGGTGAGTAGTGCAACCCTCTTTTGTAAAATCACCCATGCATCCATCATCTTCATGATTCACATACATAGGGACTCATTAGGTAGGTTTATTCTTATTTTTTGTTTCAATACAAACCCAGGGTTTCATATGGGACACCTTAGGTTTGTCATACTTTTTGGTAGGAGTAATCAACATGAAAATATAAAAAAAAGGTATATTTTATTGCATTACTTTCCTTAAATTCTTAAGTGGTGATCAAGGGGTTCCCACGAAACGTAAGAGAATAAAGATCATTCTTGACTGGCCCACTCCACCAAGTATAAGGAAAATTTGGGGCTTCTATGACTTAACAAACTTTTACAAAAGGTTTGTCTCATATTTTTCTATACTTGTAGCACCACTCATTGAGTTGGTGAGGAACCATGTTCCCTCATGGGAAAATGCCCAGGAAAGGGGTTTTCAGACCTTACCCTACTCCAACATGCCAAACACCACTAAGATATATGTTATTATTCTTTTTACAGGTGTTGAGGGAAAAAGCTCCGAGTTTCAAGAACCTTTGGATTTGAGGTCAAATCCTTTTCAAGGGGGAGGGAATGATGCAATCCTACCCCCCAAGGGCATTGGATAGAAGACTCCAAGAAGATTGGACCAGAGATGCAAGAGAAAGCCCTAGAATTCTCATGGGCCTTAGGGTAGATTTTGAGCCCATGGGCTTAGTATGAGCCCACTTATCTTTGTACATATTAGATTATGATTTCATTATTTTTGGTCCTTGTATTTAGGGTTCCATAATATAGGTAGGATTCCCTAGAAATGTAGGATTTTGCAGCCCTTGTATTTTAGGGAACCTAGACTAGTTTTTGTATTAGGGATAATTTTGTAATTTCACATGCATTAAGTGAATATTTGATGTTTGTGTAGGGAAATAAATTTAATTGAATTGGGAGAAGCCCAATCCAATTAAATTTTAGAGGGTGAGGTGAGCATTTGCTTGTTACACCCATTGCCACATCATATAGTCACACTTTGTGCATGTCCTTCATGCTTTACATGCCTCATGACACCTAAGTACACTTAGTGGAGAATCTTGGACTTGATCTTGGATTAGTGGGCTGAACCATAATTGAAATTCACTAATCAGTTTTGGCTCCACAAATTCAATTTCAAATTCAAGTGAAATTTGAATAGAAATTCAAATTTCCCTCTAATTTTGTGTGACACTTAGGCTATAAATAGAGGCCATGTGTGTGCATTTTTTCAACTTTGATCATTTGAGAATTAAACTTGAAAGTTCAGACTTATTTAGAGGCACTAAATTTCGTGCTCTTCTCTTCCTCTCCCTTCATTCATTTTCTTCTACCTTTAAGCTCTTATCCATGGCTTCCAATGGTGGTGAACTTCTTCTAGACTCAACCACAACCCTTGCATTTTGTGTTGGAAAGATTGCCTCCTGCCATGGTGGAAAGGGAGAAATTTGATCATATACAGGAAAGGTTGAGGGCTATTGAAGGAGGCAGAGATTATGCCTTTGCTGACGTGGCAGAACTGTGCCTAGTCCCTGACGTCATTATCCCTCCAAAGTTCAAGGTGCCGGATTTTGATAAGTACAAGGGGACTACTTGCCCTAAGAATCACCTGAATATGTACAATAGGAAAATGGGGGCAAACTCGAAAAATGTTGCCTTCATTAGGTAGTATCAATACAATTCTGATATGGCTCCGGATAGAATGCAGCTACGAAACATGTGTGAGAAGGAGTGTGGCATCCCTAAATAATGACTGGTTTAATAATAATAAATTAAATAGCAAAAACCATGGGGATTTTTTTTTCTTTTTTTCTTTTCTCTCTCTTTTTCACAGTAATTAAATTCAGAAGGAAAATTATCACTATAGAGTCCTGAATGGCCAGTTCACAACTCTATTCGGAGTCATTTCTTTCTGATCACTCATAACCTCTAAACTATTTTGCTCTTTCAAAAAGGAAAATATACCAGCCATCATTTTAGGTCGTCACGTGAAAAATAATAAAATGCGGTCGATGAACTCTTTTCAATAAAATTTGTTAACACTTTCTTTTCAAATAACAAGATTAAACATAATTACATTCATCATCTAAAACTGTCCAAAATATGGGAGTTTGCAAAATACATAGTGACATCCAGAGCAAAGGTATCCACTGTGGTGGCTTTCGCCACATATATACAATCATCAAAATTTCTATACAATAGGTCTACCCACCCAAAAATCAAAAGAGTAAACCTAGCAGTCTGAACTAGATACACCCACCCACAAAAAGTATGTAAACCTAGTTTAAGGAGTCGTCTGCTATGATGAAGAGTCTCCACTATTCGCTGTCCCTCCAGGGCCGCTCTCCTCCATAGAGTCTGCCTCAGATGCTGACATGATATCCTCTAGAGAATCCACATTAGGGAGTGGGTCCTCATCATCCTCTGGAAAGTCAAGAGCATCCACAGCAGGCTCAGAAGGTAACGCCTCTGGGTCCTCTTCAGGGTCTTCTTCAGAGGATGACACCTCTATCACTTGAACTGGCTCCACTAGTTGATATGGAGTAGGTGTAAGTAGTATACACTCCACAGTCCGCTAAAGCGTGCGTGCGGGTTCCTCCGGATGTACTAATGAAGTAGTAGTGAGTCGAATCGTGCCACAAAATCAGCACCTCTCATTGCCTTCTAGGGTCTCCCAAACTCCCTCTAGGCACTCCATCACCATGCGATCATGGATTAATTGCGCTGCCATCGCGATCTACAAGAAATAAAAGAAATGGGGTAGACTCTTTCACAAGAAATCTAACTACAGGTAACAATACAATGTGTCCCATAACCGCTACATGTAGTTAAAAGGTATGTCTCAAGGGTTTTCTTCTCTGGTAATCGGTTACCAAAGTATGTAATTGATTACCAGTGCCCAAACTCGAGTTACACAGCTTCAGCACATGGAAACCTGCAATTTACACTGTGTAATCGATTACACATAACCGGTAATCGATTACCAGTGCCCTGTTACTCTGTGTAATCGATTACACAGCATTGGTAATCGATTACCAGAGGCCACCTCAACTTCCTGTCTCTATTTCTAAGCCTTGTAATCGATTACCAGAGGTCATCTTAACTTCTTGTCTCCATTTTTAAGCCTTGTAATCGATTACACACTCTTGGTAATCAATTACCAGAGGCCAAATTCCAGATATCACTCAAGATCCATAGCTGGCCAGCCACCACACAAGCCTCCTTGCTTTGTGGTCTTTGTTCATTTATTGGTTGACTGCCAGGAGCTCGCCTGTTTAGGTACGTCACAGGTTCTCACTGACTGACTATGCCCAGGTTGGGTCGGGATTGGTCAAGCTTGGTTTTGGGCAATAGCACCCCACCTGACGTCCCCAAGGTCTCCTGACCCCCGCGACATATCTCCAGGTACCACTCTGTGGTCAACAAACAAAAGTAGGAAGACTGACTCTTCCACGCTTTATCACATCAAGCTTGTTGGATTATGGGGCACCCGTCATATGTGGTACTAGGTGGCGATCGGGCGATGCTACAAATCAACTCTCCCACATCCTCAAATCAAACATGAACCCACCATCCCCAGTTGCCCACCTTCAACTGAGCTCACGTACTCCTACGTAGCCCTTATCCTCATTCCTCTCAGCACCGGGTCCCTATCAACCCCTCCAAGCTTCCATAATATCCAAGCAATTCAATTCCAACTATCATGAACTACCCTAAACCAAGAAAACAGGGCAGAGGCAGAAAACTCTGCCCAAAACACATTCATATATTACAACTTTCCTTACTCAAATACCCCAGTAACATTCCTTTTGTTCCGATTTGTTAACCGTTGGATCGACTTGAAAATCTTACTGGCGGTTTCTAGTACATAAGTCTACATTTTGACCGTTGGGATTTTCTAGAAAATGTCCAGAACCCAATATGTACTACCTTTCCCATAACCAGCAATGCACAAGCATTTTTCTGCACATTTGGAAAATTCTGCTGCACAAATTTGACAGCTTTTTGCTGCACAATTTGGCAGATTTCAAAATCCATCTTACCCACATCCAATTTTGCTCAAATTGGATCTTACAAGTCCTAAATCATGTATAAATCATATTTAAACCAAACGCAAGCTTCAAACCAAGGCAATTCAAAATCTAGGTATCTAAAACCCCTCAATTTAGTGGATTTTCAAGGTTTGAGAAGTGAAAATGAGAATGGGTAATTTTGGAGCAAACTCTCATCTCAAACAAGTTTATAACATTAATTTAAACTTGCTTAAACTGGTTTTACGGCGAAAACTCCACTGATTCAAAATTTGACCCCTCAACACCCAATTTACCCTAGAAATGGCTCTTGCTTTCACCTTTGTCACTCATTTTTCTCATTTGCTCTGCCCAAGCTTTCCCACAAGTCCTAAATGACATTTTAAACTAGGATTAACTCACTTTAGCCTCCAATTACTACTAACCCCAAATTTAGCTTTTCAAACCCTCAAAATCTCACACTTTTCTACCTACAACATTGTCATCCTCGCATTTAACCCTAAGTTAACTTTCCCCCTCATCTATACCAATTTTCTATCAACAATTTCAGCACACAAACATCACAAAGCATCATCATAAAACCCTAAAACAGAATGGGTAAATTTAGCTCACATCAAACATGTCAAGTTTAGCATGCTTTCAACAAATTCCTTCACAAATAACTACCATAAGGCATAAACCTAGTAGAACTACCCATCATATCTCCCAAAAACCCAATACCCACGAAATTCATGTGAGAAGAAGTCCACCCAAACCTGAAATTTGAAGTCCCACAACGTAGAGGTGCGCTTCACGACTCCGAAAATGGCTTCCTTTTGCAATTTGGAGTAGAAATGGTGAGCAAAGTTTGGAGCTTTAATGGAGGCTTCAATGGAGAGGAAGAAGAAGAGAAAAACAACGTGGGAGTGAGGAAAAGCTTTCTGAATTTCTGCTGAGTGAGGAGAGAGAACGTGGCTTTTATTTTAAAAGGATTTTCTCTTTCCTTTTTCCTAAAAGTTATGCCACATGTCTCATTTTGAGTGGAGCAAAAAGTGGCCCACCTCTTCCCTTTGAGGTGACTTCATACTCAGCCACAAGGAGAGAAAAAATTAACTTTTTGAATGCTAAAATCCTATCTCGATTTGCTTGCTGCTTCTCTGGTTCCAATTCCTCGCGTTTCTCTGCACCCGTCGGGGCCCGTTTTCGAAAGTAGGCAATATATATATATCAAAACGCTCAGAATGAAACCCTGAGCGTGGCTCAGAGGTTGGTTTTGTTAAATTTTAAGTTTCACGCAAAATGATAATTTTTAGACTAATTAATTGAGGATTATTCTATAACTGTCCAGTTATGGATTTCTCTTCGTTAATTAGCCTAACCCGCATATCTTTCCTCCAATGTACATACTTCTACCAGGAGTATATATATATATATATATATACATTGAATAATACTTATATATATAATTATTCAAAATGTATCGTTTACAAAATTCCGGGTAGAAATTTCCAGGATGTCACAAGGAGCATGAATCTTTCAAACAATACGCCCAAAGGTTGAGGGATCTGACAACTCAAGTAGCGCCCCCAATGATGGAGAGGGAGATGATAACAATGATAGTAGACACATTATTGGTGTTCTACTATGAGAAGATGGTGGGTTACACGCCTTCAAGCTTTGCTAATTTAGTTTTCGCTAGCGAAAGGATCAAAGTGGGTCTGAGAAGAGGCAAATTTGATTATCCTACTTTGATGAATAAGAAGCCTGGGGAAAATGGAGAGAACAAGAAGGAGGGAGGAACGCATGTTGTGACTGTCGTTCCTACATGCCAAATTTCCCACCAACTCTACAATATCAATACTCAGCCAATATCATCCCTTCTCATTACCCACCACCATATCAGCCAAGAACACCCAATCATCCACAAAGGCCACCCTTAAATCACCCACAAAACCTGCCTACTGCACATCTGATACCAAACACCACCCTTAACATAAACCAAAATACCAACCAGTGAAGGAATTTTCCAGAAAAGAAGGTTGTAGAATTCCCCCCAATTCTGATGTCGTATGCTAACTTACTCCCGTATCTACTCAATAATGCAATGGTAGCCATAATCCCAGCAAAGATTCCTCAACCTCTATTTTCCCGAGGATACAACTCGAATGCAATGTGTGCTTGTCATGGAGGAGTTCCAGGGCATTCCATTGAGCATTGTATGACCCTGAAACATAAGGTTCAAAGTCTGATTGATGCAGGCTGGCTGAAATTCGAGGAGGAGAATCACTTGTGAATTCTGATGTCGTTAAGCGATACTATGTATAATGCTTGGGGAAATTTGAAGGTTGATGTTAGATGTCTCCAATGACTCATTAGGATTTTTAAGTTTATGTCATTACTGTAAACAACAGTCACAATGCTAATAATATGGATAAATTTGATGTCCTCGTCTCTCATTCTCTCACAATTACATCTTTGCATATTGATTTAAAATTCACTAGAATGTGAATGTATGTCGTTGGTTTTTTTGCTCAAGTGACTTGCACTCCTGAGTTGATCTCCAAGTCTATTCAGTCAGAAATTGCTCGTTTGGTAGGGGTGTTGTAAACGACGAGTAAAGTAAAAAAAATGTTTGATTGACAATGTTTCAAATAAAAAATAAGAAGTACAGACATTCATGTGACCTCATTTTATCATTCTTAAAATTTTTCTTTTAGAGAGAAAAGTGAGTTGTCAAGAACAAGAGTCATTCGACTTAATCTATCAATTGAAAATTCTTCAAATATTTCTAGTCCTTGAAAATTCATTTTCAAGAACTTGCACAGTTTCTTTCTTTTTTCCTTGCTACAAGGTCATGACAAAAGACAACAATAGATACTTCAGAGTCCTACATTGGGGCAATGAGGGGCACCATCCATGAGCCCCAAGCAAACCTAAGGGCAGATCAGAAGTTCTCACCCAATAGGTTGAAAACCCGAAAGGGCGGCCTAGGAAAAAATTAGTGTTAATAAAAAAAAGAAGGAAAAGAATAAGGAGCGTGTTTATCAGAGGTTTGGTCCCAAAATCCAAAATGCAAAAGTATCTAGTCAAGATTTGAAATGACACATGGTCGTGTTTCAATATCCCAAACACTAATTTATCCCTTGCTACCCCCTCAGAGAAAAAGCATATTTCTTTTCTAAAAACAACAAAAACAAAATAGGAACCCTGGATAGGAACCACCACTAAAGTGGCGGGAAGAGCAATGTAAATAACGCATGCATGAAGTTAGGCAACAATGAAAAGAAAAAGAAAATAAAATCCGCCAAAGGCGAGTGAAGAAAAAAAAAAGAGAGAGACAAAAGATCTCTAGATTTTACATGAAAGGCACAAAAGTGCAACAAGGATTAATGTATAAGGCAAAAAGAATAGAGCCCAACCCAAGAGTTGAAATGAACAAAGTACAAGCAAGACTCTCAAGGTTCTTACTCAATGTAACCCTTAAACACTCTTTGAGCCTCTCTGATCTTTTTTCATAGCCCTCTTACCCCTGACCACGTTACAAGCCCATGTGGATCAAGGAATGACTAATTTTGCTTTTAGGTTTGGGTTCTGGAATGGAACCCGCACACGCTTGTGATTGTTGAAAAAAAACACACCAAAAAAAAAGAAAAACCCCGAGGTTCGCACTTGCACATTTGAGAGGAAAGCTCATTTGACCAGGAGCTCGTGGAAGATGCCCAAAGACAATTGTGATAGTAGGGTACATTTGATGTTAGTCGCTCATGCAGACTCCTTAGGATTACTTTTGAATCCAAGGGTGGCCTTTGTTGTATAAATTCTTTTGGGATCAGCCCATGTCATTAAGTTTCAGCGGGATCGACAAACCCTCGGCATCACTCTATGATCTTAAATCGGGAAAGTTTCACTTGGTCACATACCAAAGTGCGACAATCCATTGCCATCCATCAATGGGGCCCACGATCGATCCCAAAGCCTTATGTTTTCTTGCTGTACAGAATAATCGAAGTTTTTTAAAAAGAAAGGGGAAAACCCTAGGATAAATATTTCGGTTGATTGATTAAATGTCAAATGGTTCCATTGCCATCATCTAAAATTGTCAAGTGATTAAATCAAAACATACACTCTGAGAGAGTCCCTGAAGAGATTTGCAATAAGATAGGATGAGGTCTCATGAGTTATCATTTCTTTCAGAAAGAGATAGTCAATCTGTGTTTTTCACAAAAAGTAAAAAGGCAAAAAAAATCACAAAATACGAAAGAATGTCATGAGCATTACACAATTTTCATGATTCAAAACCTTTTGCATTACGAGCATTTCAAGATGAATGTTGCATGCATCTACATCCCAAAAATCATGTTCATATTAGGCTATAAGTGCGTAGATTTCTCTTTATATACCAATTTTCCGAATCTAATGCCCTATATTTTGAGTTTAGGATGAGAGGCCTTCTCAAAGAGTCAACCTCTCGCTTTCTCATAAGGTTGAGCCCATTGGTACTAGTACCTATTGGTTTGTTTCATATGTCCTTTGCTTTATGATTTCTTGGGACTCAAAGTCCTCGATTTTATCTTTCACAGAACTCAAAGTCCTTGCCTTTATCTTTCATAGAACTCAAATTCCTCGCTTTTATCTTTCACAGGACTCAAAGTCCTCGTCTTTATCTTTCACAGGACTCAAAATCTTCGCTTTTATCTTTCATAGGACTCAAAGTCCTCGCCTTTATCTTTCATAGGACTCAAAGTCCTCTGTCTTTATACTTTCATGGGACTCAAAGTCCTCTGTCATTTACATTTCAAAGACTTCAATCACTTCAGTCATTTACGCTTTCAAAAGACTATAATGTCTTCATTTACATTTCAAAGACTTCAATGTCTTCAGTCATTTATGCTTTCAAAAGGCTACAATGTCTTCAT